>NC_134710.1:133686654-133997487 GCF_043290135.1 Rhipicephalus microplus
CCCAACAACAAGTTTTACGAGCGTACATCTCCACAGACTAGATACATGTCTCGAACTCCGTCTTCCAGCAGAGGGCACTTCTGTGCCGCCAGGAGCTCAGCTTGACATTAAGAATACGCTGTCTTCCGCACTGAAATGATAGATGCCCTGCTTGCGACATGTGCGGCAAGAATGATGGCGTCGACTGAGGTGAATAGCCTGATCACCTTGACGGAACAGTTCAGGTAGCCTGGTTCCTAGTTGTGGTTGATTACTCGCATGGTTTTATTAAGCTCAATACTGTATAATCCGATGACTTGTAGATCGTGCAAAAGACCATAACGGTTCAATTATTATATCCAGGGTTTCAAGTCGCGAAACCCTGATATGATTATAAGGGACCCCGTAGTGAAGGGGTCCGAAAGTTACGACCATCTGGTGCTTTTTAACATGCAGTGACATCGCCAAGTAGACGGGCCTCAGGTATTTCGTCTCCATCGAAATGGTGCCTCCGCGGCAGAGGTCGAACACCCACGACGTTCGTGTCAATAGCCGAGCATCGCGACTTCTAAACCTACGCAGCGGACAACCCATGACGAATACCATACATTATATCACGTTAGGGTTCACGTCTTCCTCTTTTAGATGCGAAGCAGCTTTTTGACTGACCTGCGTAACGCCGTACATACGTGCATCCGTATGAATGCGCCGCAACGCGTTTCTCTCGCCGCAGGTATTGGAGCGGTGCAAGTAGGTCACGCCGCAGCTGCGCGTTGACGTCACGCTGTCCTCGCGAGCCTCCCTCGTAGGTGCGCGCTGACGTCACTCTCCCACTCACCAGCAGCATGCTCGCCGCAGCGCCCACAGCTGCGGGCTCTTCCGCCCGCTCGCAACAAACTACTCTCTCTTTTCACTCTCTCCACCACCCGCAACTCTTTCGGCTCGTTTATCTGCGACGGAACTTACATAAAACCCAACCCACTTTTCGTGTCTTTGCGTTTCAAACAATCGTTTACTTGAGTAAACGCTATACCAAGTTTCGATTCAAACTGTTCTTCCAACACCTGCGTCGACGCCCGTTTCGATCGGGTCAGCGCCGTGCGCACCGCTGCTGCTTCGCATCCCATCAGAGTTCCCTTCGGGAAGATAGTCCGTAATTTTTTTCAGAATTAAGTTAATTGTTGAGGCTTAACGTCCCAAAACCACCACATGATCATGAGAGACGCCGTAGTGAAGGGCTACGGAAATTTAGACCACCTGGAATTCTTTAACGCGCACCTAAATCTAAGCACACGGATCTCAATCATTTTCGCCTCCATCAAAAAGGCGACCGCCACGGCCGTGCGCATGCATTCGAGGCATTTACTATAGGTACTAGAGTCACGCAAATGTCTGGTTTTTACCCTCTATTTTTTTTTCTCCAACAGATCTAAGCAATGAGCTTCTCACGCTGACTTCACACAGTGTCGAACAATAGAGCTTCTACAGACAACGAAACTGTGGTTGCAGCTATGCTTATCAACATTGCGTGTTCCCCACCGTGTATGCGCCATCTATTCTGCTTTCGCGTGGAACACATAAGCTATCGCTTGTTAAGTGACTCGAAATGAGCTTCCATTCAGATAAAACAGCAACATCGTCCACAAGCTAAAGGTGCCACCGCATCGCGTTAGAAACACCTCCGAAACAAGCCGACTGTTTTTGCGATTCCAGCAGACAGCGGAAGCGCACGTCAAAACAACGCTGCGGTCGACAACGCGGCGAGACCAAACCCACGCACAAACTTCTCTAGGGGCATTGTTCTCAGATCGGCTATATAGAATGTTGAAAGGCTAGCAGCCGATACTATCGTTCTGACTTGTTTACAACCAGTATTCTGTTTTGTTTTCAAGCTAGCGATTAAGAAAAAAAAAAAACCTCTGGCAGATCTACACAACCGGATTTGCAGACGAGCTATATATATGGCAACACCTACGTGATTGTCCAGGCAAATCAGACGCACGAAATGTCTGTTTCCAAAAGTTCAGGCATCTTTCAAAGTTTTTGTTCTTAGAAAAGTGTGCGTAGGTTTCTTAGAATGAGAGCAAAACCACACTGGCCTCTATGTAGCCATGGTTTGGGTGCGAGGAAAACTGAAAAGTAGAGCTGTGGTTCAGAACGAGAAATCTTGTACTAACAGCGGTGAAATCTAACAATAATAACAGCCGCCAGGGCTTTACATGCTAAAACCACACTATGATTATGAGAGACGCAATAGAGGGGCTCTCGAGATAAGTTTAGACCACCCGGGGTTCTTTAACATACACCTTAATCTAAGCACACGGGTTCATCTTGCATTTTGCCCCCCCCCCCCCAAAAAAAAAACAATGGGCCTGCCGTTACCCGGAATCAAACCTACGCACTCGAGCTCAGCTGCGCGACACCTCGCCTGCTGCCGCGGTTGGTTTGAAACAGTCTACCAGTTAAATGATGCTCGGTCTTGGTGGTCTATATATACAGATAAAACTCTCTACACCGTACAACTGAATGTAACTTAGTGCTTTATCTCGTTCACAAGCATAACTCGACCTGCAAAGGGCCTCGTAACATGGAAGACGGGATTTCTCTGGTTACGTCTCATGATTGCATTGATATTACACGGACATCGTGCACATTTGCAAAGCGCAAGCCAGTATTACAGAAGGCGGCGCAGTTATGATATTGGAACTGAGATGCCCCGAATCATATTCTGGGCTATACGGTTTCGGAAGAGAAGATAAAGCGATGCTGCAGCTGCCGTTTTTGTGTAATGGCGCAAGGACCCCGCATCGACAATGATCACCATAAAATGATAAGGGTAGAAGTAGAGCTTATGAGGCCATGAGCACAGGTTAGATTTTCCATCATTGTCCTACTTCTACAACTGGTGTGCTTACATATATCCAACGGCGGCGGCCACGGGAGGAAAGCGCAAGCACCCCCTTTCCACTTTTGAGTGCGGTCACTATCGATAGCACCATGGAAAATCAACAAGGGCGAATATTTTTTTTTTACCCGTAGTTCGCATAATTACATGATGGAATTTCGCCATGTATGCCAGTGGCTTCTGTAGTGAATACCATTCTCTGCCCAACACAATGCGTGGCAGGTTCTGGGCGATTAGAGTCGTTCATGTAACACTTGTACACCTTGCTCTAATGTATTGTAGATCAGGCGACCACTGAGCTGGATATCCATAAAGTTAGTCTAGTCCAACTTGTTTTTATTCCGTTCTTCTTGTGACGGAAGTGTGCGCGTGAGTCGGCAAATGTAATTAGGTCATTAACAATTTTTTCTTCAAAAACTTAAGGCCTTGCTTGTTGCATCTCTCTGACTGCTTTGAGTCGATGGGGACGCAGACATATTGAGTATGTAGGGGTGAAGTTTCTGCCTACTCACCATGAGTTAGAAAAATATTAGCATAGCTTGCACTGGAGATCACCTATGTAGTTCTGGCGTTTGCTAAGTTTTGTCCATCCGTCTGTTCGTTCTTCCACCCACCCACCTGTATAATTTACGAGCCGAAAAAATATCGAACATATTCAACACGGAGGGACTAATTTTATCACCAGTCGTCTTCGAAAGTTCATAATAATGTAACACACAAATATATATTTAACAAAGAAGACATCTTGTGTACAAAATATATGCACAACAAACAGTGAAGAAACTGTTTGAAACATGTAGAGCGAAGAAAACTATTATTGAAAAATGCCTAAATATGGGTGATTTTGTCGTGCTTGCTTCGAAACAGTTGCTACAAAGATAACATTTATCAGCTTTTTTTTTATACAAGCTTTGCTTCTTTTTCACCGCACCGGCCGCTACGTTTTCGGTTATTGAACTCCTGAGCCAGCGAGGCTATTCACGAATACGCTCACATAAACGCTCGCACAATTTGCGGTAATCGTACAGGCTAAAGTGAACGAGCAATGTTGAAGCAGAAATCTTTTTTTCCATGACTAAGCCATAAAGCCTTCCTTCAGCTCATCATCAGAATAGCCCTTTTTGTGTGTAGGTCGTTCGCAAATGCGTTCCGGCGTCGATGAGGCAAGCGCCATAAATTTTGGCGGCCTAAACGAGATGACAGGAGTGGACCAAAGGACATCTGGTGTCAGAAACGTAGAAATGCTACCCCCCCCCCCCCCAAAAAAAAATGGCGCCAATGCAGGCCTCCGTGACTGCCTATACTGGACCACCAGTTTCGATTTAGACGATCTCCACTGCAGAAGGACTGTTCGGACTCGAAAAAAGCCGATTCACTCCAAATTTCTTCGGAGTTCAGTGATGATATCCTTGTAGACAGTGTGGATGATTGAATTCGATACTGCGTGTAATGTATCATTGAGGAAAAAAGCTTCACCATGTACCACAGAGTCACATGCAACTTTAAGCCACTATAACATCGCTAAGGTCTAGTGCATTACGTACAAATAATACACGTTGAATGACCATATTGAATATAATCTATGTTTCGGTCATAGGTTTTGTGTGAAACAAATTCGAGATGTAAAAAATTTTATTGTGGATTCCTGCAGCAAAGAAACTGATTAAAATTTTTAATTGTGTAGTAATGGCAAAGGTAACGTCCGTTACTTTTTTTCGATAACGGTGACGGGTTACCTTTTTTTGTAGGTGATGTAGGGCGGCAACGCGTTTCTTTTCTGTTAGTGTAACGAGTAACGTATCCAGTTATTTTTTTTTTGGTAACGGATACAACACCGCTGAAAAGTAACAAGCCCAGGTACAAGTGAAAAATTATTCAGTGATACACCTGAACCTCGGCAAGTATTACTGGCGTCACAATGTAAAAGAAGTGATGCAGCCTTTGCTTCCTCAGTTATTAAATACAGTTATTCTTAACAAATTAATTACGAAATCCACAAGTACAAGCGTTCTCTTACTTTCTTGAGAATATTAAAAATTAGATAATAAAAAGAATCAGTTTTCCTGTTGTATTCATATGCGGTATGCATCTGTATGTTTGTTTTGTTGCACCCAATGCAAAATGCATGTGCTTGTTTTATCACTTTACTGTAATTGCCGTTGTTTGTGAGGTGCCCGAATCTAATCTACTCCAGGTATTGTTTGGTATTTGGTAGCAATTTCCTTGGCGAAAATTTTCATATTAACCACCTCTCTCTCTCTCTCTCTCTCTCACACACAATATATATATATATATATATATATATATATATATATATATATATATATATATTTTGTTCACCACATCACGAAATTTATTTTGGCCTCACACACACCTTGGATGATTGCCCCAATAAGCGGTGCTTCCGAAGTAACCTGTCACAAATGTGTACAGTGTGGACATAACGCACGTGTGATCAGTTGTCCTTGCCACAGTAAATTCGCAGCAGTTCGTCTTTTCCGCGTCACTGATGAGGTGCGCGTAACAAATGTTACACAAGTGACAACAGATTTATGTCACACTGGCACTTTTGATAGCGATAAGTGTCTATCCGGATTAACCACGATCTGGATTAGGTGCTGCAACACGGTCATTTTTAATCACGATCAATCAAGTGTGATCGTGATCAAGACTATCGCGATTCACGCATCGCGATCTGTCTGAGAGATCGCGATTTCGCTGTCGTCAGCACCCCCTGACCGAGCTTGTTGAAAGCACAATAAACAAGAAAATCGAGCATTGTTCAATAAAAACACTTTAAAACGGCTAGATATTGATAAAAAGGCGAATTCTAGACTGTTTAAAATGGAACAATATATGAAATATCTCATATTTTATTATTCGTATCGACCGCATATAGTTACGGGAGAAGCAGACGACAAGCGGTCGACCGTTGGCTTCAGCGCTTAGTTCAACTCTCGCTCCATCGGAGCTGTTGGAGCACCTCGAAGCAAACTGGTTATGAGTGTCACAAGCCTTTCGACTACGTCACGATGTACGTACACTTCGTGGTCAAATGAAGAAACCTTTACAGTGATTGACCGCTCGCAGGAGCGACTGGAAGACTTGAGGCGCCAGAAGTAAAACTCCAGCGCGTACAACGAGATTGACGCATCGCTGGGGGCCATCAAAAAGAAAAACGAAGGTTAAGACTCCCACACAGCAATGCAGGTAAAAGCAAGGAAAACTCTATCGAATGATAAATTTATGAAATTATTTTTGTAGTGGCACGCAAAGTTTTCGACGTTCGAGCGGTTATTGCAGGAATAACATGGCCGACAAAGAGTTCCATAGAAATATCGTAGTTTTGTTAGTGACATGTTTTACGGCACGCAAGTGCCATCTGGTGCATTTCATCTGGCCTAAGCTTGAAGCGGATCAGCTTGAGCCATGTAGCAGCGGTCACAAAGTTGATCGCGATCAAGGAAACCGACCCAAATTGCCCGGACCACGATTAAAAGTGCCCTTGTGACACCGGTGTTACACGAATGGAAACGTGCTTAACAGTGTACATGACGCATATCCGCTGACGTTATTGTGCCCGCATGCAGTGTGTTACATATCGCTCATGTATCCGTGGAAAATAACGCAGGATAAGATGGAATGCGCGTGACGCCAGTATAGCGCTTCCAAAAGAGAGAAAAAACACACACAACGATAAAGAGTAGGCATCAAATGTAAAAGAGGGGGGGGGGGGGGGAGATTGCAACTGGCGAGTCACGTCGTGCTTGTAAACATGAATGTTAGCCGCGCAGAGACAGTAGTAAAAAAAAAAAAAACACTGACACAGCGAGTAGGACACTTTAGCTATCTGATGAGAGGGCGAGCATTTTTTTTTACGCTGCGAGGACATCGCATGCACGAACAGTACATGAAGAGCAGAGGCCATTTCCGCTAAACGATCCGTCTTTGCAGCTTCTATGAAGTACGGCTTTTTTTTTTTTTTGCTTGCGTCCACTCGGAATGTGACAAACGAGAAATATTGCGAAGCCGTTGCTCTAGTGTGTTTTCAATATAAGGTCATGTGTTACGTATACTTGTAGAATGTCGCGGCTTCACCAGTGAATTTGAAGGGTGCAAGTCTTTCACACTTCAAACAGGTCTTATAGCTCATTTCGAAAGAAACGAAAATTCCTATTTTGGGCAAATACATATGATATTTCTTCACTGGTTACCTCTTCTTATCGCTTAGCAGATATATACAGCTCTGTCAGCTGCTGAGTTGCGGGATCAACTACGCACTCACTAGTGGACGTCAAAAACTCTCGGGGGAGGGGAGGGGGCTTTGGCCCCGACGACTCTATGAACGTTTGCGACTAACTTGTTCGAAAATGTTCTGGTACACCAAAGTCGTAATGCGGCCAGTTGAAAAAACGACCGTTTTGGCTAGAGATTTTACAGTCACGCGACTGATGCAAAACCGTCGCTCCATACATTGCGAGTTTACTTCCAGACACTTTCAGTCAGGTTTGGTTCTGCTGAATAAATTGTATCCATGCTGTGCTATGCGCATGCCTGAATATCGTGCCCAGCTTCTGTGTTCAGTAAAAAAAAAAAAAAAGAGGTCATTCAGGGCAGACATGTCAGTCTCGAACCACAGAGCGCGATGGGAGGCGGCCCTGCTCAGCTACGACCTTGCCGTTCAACTGTGAGTCGTCCGGCACGCCGAAAAAGCCATCCGCGTCCCAAGTGCTCGAGAAATTCACCTATGCCGGAATGCTTGAGGTTACGCCTCGCCAAAAATAGCCGGGAATTTACAATAAAGTTTTCACTCTCTTACGTGAAGCGTTGTCCTTTCTACTTGTACGTAGCCTTTCGTCTCCATGCGGGTGCACTTCAAGTTATGCTATCTCGACATCAAGTTAACTAGCGCCACTAGCAGCCCTCTTGTTCCATGCCAGAGCTGGGGTCGTCCAAAGGGAGCAAGTGACAGTCGTGCGCTATTTGACGGTAACTTGAATATTTTTACGACTTATCGCCCATCCAACACCACTCAGAGTGAAACAAACAAACAAACAAACAAGCTCGCAGACTGTAGTTTAGAAGGCTAAGCAGTGGTGATAAGAACGAGCAAGTGCCTTCCGGGTCAGACGTCAGAGGGCACTTTGTCCACGCTCTCAAGACTCAAGCAGCTGGCGATGTAGAAACTGGGTTAGCTTGTCGCGTGTCAAGTTCGCACAGCACACCGGCATATTCACTTAAAACCCACGTCGCAGCAGATGTAGTTTCGCGTAAGTTACGTCGTGTCAGCACTCGAAACATTAACCTCGTGATCAGGTTCAAAAGGACAGACCCTGATGTGAATATAGAGGTGTGCAATACATTCTGCACGTTGTACTTGAGGAAACGTTTGTGGATAAATACTGTCCCAAACAGGTTTACGCCTTTCATAGTTTGCTCACAGATTTGAGCTTGAAAGTGCACTTCAACTGGCTTGACAGGGTCTAAGTAAAACCACTTCATGGCAGGCGTATGATGGTCAGTATTTACAACTCTGCTACAGTTGAAAATGCAAGCCATGCTACTTCCATTTTCTCTGTTATCGCAATAAAAACAAAAGGAAAATAAACATATGGAACAAACAATTAAAGAAGAATTAGCACCATTATATCTGCAATAACAGTAACGCGTCTTGCCAGTACAGCTGGTCTGATGTTGTCATCTCTTTGAACCAAAGTCGACCTATTCCTTTTGCGTACCACGGCAAGATTCAGTCAAAAGGGAATTCCTACAGAGTGGTTAAGAAGGATGTTGCCTACTGCCACGATAGACATTTAATGGCTACATGAGAAAGAGAGAGACGGAGGGGCGGGGCACAAAGCAAATGAGCAAAGTTCTTGTGTCCATTGAACACACCAGTCATAGTGCCACCGCTATGCGCGATCGCATCATGTGCTCCCTCTCCCTATTTTCGCCTCGATTTTCACATCCAACTGTATGTGCGTCTGGTTCAATGATTAAAATTAGAAAATGCTGTGCCTCACAAAATCATGGCGTCAGCTGTACAGAGAAACGTAAGACAAGCAGCAGTGGAGGGGTATTCACAAGCACGTGGGAGATATCCTTCGCTGATAAATGCCTATCTCACGGCTGTTGTCTGCCATATCGTTCTTTCTGTATTGTTTTGCATGCGCAGCAAACATCGACGACCATCAGATGCTACGCGGTTGACATGCTTGTGCGGCAAGGTTTGAACACTGCGCAAGAGTTTAAACATTCAACAAGCTCTGAAGACTGAAAGCAACAGTAAAAAAATCCCAACTTTCAACCCTCGTTATATACGGCAGATATCAAGAGGAGACAAAATTCTATTCGTAAACAGTCGTTTCTCGCGAATTTTTATATCAGCGTTTATGTGCTGAATTGACAATTTCAGCTCACAGACACCGTAATGCCTATAGATGAAAAGTTGTGGCGGAAAGATCAAACAAATTTATAACCTAATGTTTCGAAGAGGGAACTTGTTTTCGTCAATGCGAACACATGTTCCTCTTGTCGAAATGTGTTGGTATCGAAGTGTTTGCAAACAGTTAATATTATTGGATTCAATAATACTAAAGTAGGGTTGGTGCTAGAGATGCTCGCAATATTCAAGAATGCAAAACCTGAACGTCCCTGAGACAACGAGGGGTTGAGATCCATCAAAAGAAGGCGTATACTATAGGTTCCGTTCCTTGTCTTGCCAATGTATTTATTCTGAAGTTGACAGGCATCAAAGGTGAGAGTGTGAAAGCACGTTTTGAGCCATTTGTGCAGCATGACACAAAGCTAACAAAAATGCTCGAGATGCACCTCGACAACATGGCACTGCAGCAGCAAACCGGCGCCGTCTGGCGGGACGCATCGCGCAACATCACTTAGCCGCCATTACTGGGGCACCGAAGCGCTTGAATATCCCATTTTGAGACGTGATCTCGTCGTGTCACAACAAATCACACACAGGACATTACACAAACTTGTCTGGGCCTGCTACATGCGTAAACCCTTCGAAATGCAGCAGCGACGAGGTACAATAATTGCAGCGTACATGCGCTAACGACAATAGGATGTTACGCCTGTATGCTCCGCCACCAAAAAGGATGTCCCCAAGAGCGTGGGCACCGCGTACATGTGTTGGGCACCCACCTGTAGCCCCACAGGGACAGAGCAACGCCGATTGGCAACGGGCGGGCGTCTAGGCCACGACTCGGGAGCGTGCTGTTCGCGTAGTCCGCGCGGCCGGCGAGCCCACTTGCGGCGCATAGGTGCTGCCGGACGAGATGGACGTCCGGGTGCTGCGAGCGAAGGTGGGGGAGGCAAACCTATTGTTTTTCACTTGACTGCAATCGATAAGCCTTGCCCGCACCGATAAGCCTCTTTGTGTTTTAATTCTTCCGGACTGCTTATCGTCGCTTCGCTGCAGCCACGGAACCTGGTGTACCCGCTGGCGGGCCGTTTTGTCTCTTTATTTCCTCACGCGGCGCCACTCGATCCTTTGTGTTTTAATCAGTGCGGCAAAGGCTGCCTAGCAGCTGACAAGAGTCGAAGCGCACCGCGCGCTGCAGGGCCCGCCTCGTATGGCCGGTTACTGCACACGAACCGTGGACGGGGCTTCGTGACCGCGGAAGTGAGAGTTTGATGGGCTTATTTACCCGCGATAATAGCGCAGAACGCTACTGTCAAAGCTCCTCGCGCCGCTCTGTTCGCAACAATGAAGCCTTCGGCGCCAGAAGAGTGCCCCTGCAATGTCAATCGGTTGATTTGCGAGCTCCGCGACATTCTCGCTCCCCGAGAAAGCCGAACGATAAAGCCCGCTTGCTGCTTTCTAGTTTCTCAATGTGACTGCATGCCTTCACTCGAACAATTGCACACATCACAAACGAATGATCCAACAAAAAGGTGTCAGAATAGGTAAACACGAAGGCCATGCGTATCGACGTTTGGATATTTCTTCAAAGTCTCCACGCTCACTGCTTTAAACATTGTTACTCGTTGTGCCGGCAGCTTTTTTTTGTGTGTGTAACGATGAAGGTGATCGTTATAGTTTAACATTTAGAAGGTTTCGGTGCGAGTGGAAAGCGAATTTTGTGTGGCCACATGAGTGAAATGACTGATACGTATCACAAAGGCATAGAAATACGTATCGGTACACAACGCATCCCTATAAAACAGCAATAGCAGGTAAATGACTCCATTTTGGTGTTGACTGTCTACTGACACCAAACACTGCATTTTTCAGAAAGATAGCAGCACTGTGCAGATCTATCGGAGAACATATTTAATAAATGGAATTGTGAAGAATGCGCGCATCAAGTCCCATTCAAACCGTTCGTGTTCCGTGCTCAGTCTAAGAGAAGTAACCTTTGGATTTGCGTACTGAACACTTAAGTATTTGACTCATCCACACATTTATACATCCCGTTATTAATAATTTTATTGGACCGCACTTCAATTGACTTATAGGCGCTGACGCTTCTGATTTTCTGAAGTATGCATGTGTCAGAACAACTTGTCTCACATATGCCGGAACCACATGCAACGCATGGACGAATCCGCCACACTGTCGTTCTCACTCCCTCGACAACTTTGCTCTTCAGTGTCTTTAAATAATTAATTGCTCGGGTTTTAAGTACCAAAACCGCAATGTAGTAAGGCACAATGAAGAGCTCGGGAAGTTTCAGCTTCCAGGGGTTGCGTCGGATTCTAAGTTGCGGGCCTCTAGTAGTTTTGAAAAGAGAACAACCGCGGTCGGAGTCGCACTCGTGACCTACGCGTCACTAAAGCCGAGCCCCGTAACCACAGTACCACCGTGGCGGCCATTTTCATTCTTTCTTTTTTCCAATGAATTAGAAACACCAAATCACTAGACAAGTAAGCCTCCTAGAAATATATGTTTTTAAAATAATTCTCTTAGAAGAACCACAATAGGCAGAATTATTATCAGAATATTCACCCTACGCCGCGGTTTTTCGTGCTTATTCGCCGATAAATAACAAAGCTGAGTATGTATTTGCTTTCCAGAATCCTACAAAACCTGACGCGTGCACGCACGCACACACGCACGCACATACACAAACAAACACATAAAGAGAGAGAGATAAAGAATGTTGCAGCTTTACCTAACAGGCGAAGCACTGATTACAATAGCAATACTGCTACACTGGAAAACTAACGAAGCAAGATAATGTTCGTAGTTTCATCAACCGTGTTTACGGCAATAGACATCAGTTGACAAATTAAAAAGCATGGTGTTACACGCACAGAGGCAACTGTGGTCATCAGCTACACAGGCATAACTTGTCCTGAGCATTTTTTTCTCTCTCGAGAACCCCTGCAGTCAACATGTGTTGATGCATAACTGCGAAAAGAAACACTATATTTCAGAATTGTGCAGACTTTAAATTAGTCTTTTAGTGATTAGGTTTATGTTGTTGCAATCCCGGTGCCCAATCCCCGTCGAAAATAGCCGATATATGAGATGGGGGGAAAAGTGTTTCAAATTGCAACGTTAGTTAATTCAAACATATTAGCCTTTTTGTATGTGTGTTTTGAGCCCCATTAGAAGTCTATATCAACCAGATGTGACTCGGATACCACGTCATGTAGCCACCATAAACCGTTTACACGTGACATCAAACGCGAAATCTCGGTCTATAAACAAAAAAATGAAGTTGTGGCTTACCACCGCATAGCAGCGAGGTCGACGTTCGTGATCCGCTTTCTCCCCGTGGTAGTAAATGAAACATGAGCGTATAAACTTTTTCTGGTGTTGTTCCCCTGCTTCTGGGGGCGTCCGATACGCACAGTCAGTTAGGGACCTTTTAAAGGTACGCTAACGAGAAACACAAAGTTGAGGTGGAATGAGCAGGGGCACTGAAGAATGCGTGCAGTTCTGGTTGGGAGTGAAAAGATAAATTATTAGTGGAGATAGAACGATGACCAAATATCCCTTACTAAATTTCTCTTGCCCAAGACTCAGTGCCGAAGGAATGTCGCCACGAAACAGATTGCTCTCAGCCAATTAGAAAGCGCCATCACACGTCACCACGCGCGCAATCGGCCGCTGCTTGGCCACGGTGGAGTGATGCCGCGGCTTGCACCATTACCATGATGAATGTGGTTGCAGACTTCGAAGCTTGCCGCGAAGATTTCAGCATGGAAGCAGGAATGGATTTCGGTGAGTATGCAAGGATCCCACCTGCTCTCGTGGCGGCAGCAGCTTTCTGCGAACGAAGCCCGGCTCCGACTGACGGAAAGCAAAGCACCGTTTTTGTTGACGGAATGCGATGCTTCTCATTGCCGAATATTGTTTATTTATGCGCGTGTTTAATTTTTTTCTGTTTTATTACTGGAATTTCCATTTTGGAGAACTCGAGCAGAGGCGCTATGCCACGAAGAGAGTCGTGACAGAGCAGTGAGAGCAGAGCCATATGCGAGGCCCCTCAATCCGCCCCTGGAATGCGGCATGCGTCTGAAGAACACGTGAGAGGGTACCAATGAAAAGCAATGTACCACGAGATCAAAATTGTCGAAGCCCCACCGTTATACGTGGGACAGTGGCAGAAGACGGATGAAATTCCATGCAGAATTCCATCCAGGCTCGCTCGTTTAAACGACGTCGACATTACTGAAGTCAGACTATACCTGGATGATATTTGTTGCCAACACGGTCACCGGTAGAAGCAAGAAAGCAAAGCAAACGTATGAGGTAGATATCAAAACGAATAGCTCTCGGCAAATCACGGCTGAACTACGTTTTTGATCATTGCAACAAACGAGAAAGAGCATTCAGATTATCGGCGTCAAATAAAACGCGAACAGCGGCAATCATTGTCTAGTGCACCCCGTTCAGTCATCACCGCGGACATGCGCATTATTGCAAAATAGAACTGATGCGCGCCCATCAATGTCGATGACTAGATGGAGCTCACTACACAGTTTCTAACACTTCTAAAGCTGACTTCACAGCAATAATGACATGAATGCACTCATAATAGAGCCATTTGCCATTGCAGCTTTACTTCCTGTATCTCTTTTTTGCTCTTCTGCATGAAGCCCACAACTGGGGACACGGGCACAGCAGTCGACATGCTACGACTTTACAATAACGTGTCGCCACCTTGCTTCACAGAACTTTGCTCTAAAGACGGGTAGCCCGCAGCCCGAGCTCGTTTTTGCTCAGAGTTTTCCCTCTTCAATCAGTCTCATTTCAGAACCATTCCATGTGCACTCGCATTTAAAAACAACAAGAGCTTGTAAAGCGTGACCAATGTTTTTGGTGTGGCTGCGTGCCACAGTTGGTGCATCGCGCATGCAGAAGAGCAGGGTGCGATTGCACATTTGCTCTTTTACTTTAAATATAACGAATATCCCGACACATGTCTGATAAAGCTAGCTTAGAAGGAGCAATGAGCCGAAGTCCCGCGCATGCGTTTGCTGCAAGCACTTCCGAGAAGGCGACTATCCTCCGTATTCAGAAACGCTCCTCGACTCGACTTTCACCCTTCACTTGACAGAGTGGAGCACTGCACCGCTACTCGGCTAAAAATGATGCTGCGCTACTCAAGGATCGCAGGAGAATATTGCTGATATGCAGTGACTTGCCCTGCGTAGAGACGGCGCTCCCATCGGCTTTCTCAGGTGAAGGTGATGCGTTGAGTGAAGGGACGTTCTAGAATACGGGGTTATGTCTCCAGACTGCCATGAGGACACAAATGTTAATTTTTTTGTGAGTGACATTGACTTCACACCTTCCTCTCCATCAGAAGACGCAAAGACCTCGAAGTCTTATAAAAAAGAAATACTTCAGGCACGTCATCTCTCATAGTCAACCCCAACCTACGCACGCTGATCGGGGAAAATATCGTAGGGAAAGTACCGCTACACAAAACAAAACGAGAAGGGGCGACGTAGTTAGATGGAATATAGCAGTCTGTGAACGTGTTTGTGGTTTGAAAAAGATAACATTGAAGCCTTGCAGGAAAGCCCCTACTTAGTTTTATTCCTTTGATTCTTTCATCCCGACAACTGTCCGTGAAAAGTCGCCGTCAGCTTGGAGGCGGACATGTTTGTTGAGTTGGTAAAAAGCTTTTTGACCGTAAGTCTTTAGCCACAAGACCACGGGTAGTGCTTTCCCTTTCCAATTATCACTTCACTTTTTTAAGCCGGGAAAAACAAATTAGTTTGGGTCAAACCAGAAGAAAACGAACATTTCAAGATATGAGCTCAGTGGCAACGCTCGAAGGAAGTTAGGAACGTTTCGCCTCTCACCGCACCGATATTACAGTTGTATATACGTAAACATATGTTTACAACATATGCCACTTACAGACATATGCCAGATCAACAATAAAAAGAAGTTGGAATTCCTACCCAGCATACGTACGTTCACAGCCACCGGCTTTTTACTTCCATGAGCCACAGGCTCCCCGAAGATTGTTTTGTTTGTTAAAAGAAAGGAGCACTATTGAGCTAGTCAAAAGGGCTTCTAGCCTGACGAATGGTAACAGGTGCGACGAAGGTGAGGAAGGGGGTATTGAAACAGCTTGGCGGCATGCCTTCATTGGTTTTGAACCTGTGGTGGCAACCTTTCCACGTGCCGTCGGGGGCTAGCACCCCATAGAGTCCTCAGGAAGTTCCTAAGCACATGTTCAGCGGACTCGGCGAGGCGCCTCCTCTCAAGTGGTGCCCAGGGCACTTGTACCCCCTTGCCCCCTCCCCTTAGTTACGCCACTGTATGCTAACCCTATGATATAGGAAAACAGCAGAGTGTATCAGAGAACAAATTGAGGTAAGTCGACATCTTACCATATATTTAAAGAAACTCCTATGTTTGAAGACGCTTAAACCAAATTTGTGTTTCTTGAGCGACAGCTCCGTTTGGCCTGCTTGGACAACCGACAAGACCACTGGGCTGCACAGATTCAACTTTATGGCATGCCATAGTTTAAGCAAGGACGAGACTTGTGCTCCCGAACTTTGGGATTCTGTCGACAAGCATACGGTGTTGTGCAGTAGAATGTTTCACGCACAAATGCATTTTATTACGGCTTGCGAACACGCAAGCGAGCGTGATTCCTCTTCAGTGCGACTAGCGTTTCACTAATTCACTTTGGCTGGCACTGCAACGAGACGTGATGCGCGTCGTATGAGCTGATGAACGTGATGAACGACCTGATATACTGGAGAAACATCGGCGCGAACTTTGCGCCATCTCGCGGGCAATGTGTAAGCACTTTGCTGTGGCGCTGGTGCAGCTCAAAGACAATGGTGTGACTTTCGCCAAGTTTGAAGGTCAGAATTACAATATCGGACATTTTCTGGACTTAGACCTGAACGAGTAAAGCTATCACTTTAAAATGGATTTTGACATGTCACGCAATGAGAAAAGCAGATAAGCAGTGGTCACTTAGAAAGCGTCAGAATGAATACCAAGAAAGAGAAGCGCGGGTGATGACGGCGAAGCGTCAGGGAATTCATCGAAACCAGGGTCGTAGCCAAGAGGTGGCATTCCGATGAGTGAACATGACTTTTTTTTTTGGTGAATACAAATAATATTCCGTGTTAGTCCCACTTGATTGGTCAATACTTACTGTCAGTGAAATAAGCGTGGGCCACCGGGAATATGGTATAACGAGCGCTTTTCATTGGCCACTTCATAATAAGAAAAGTTAATTAAAGAAGCTTTAATTTATTTGATAGATATGTGAGGCTCAACGTCTCAATACCACAATATGATTATGACAGACGCTGTAGTGGAGGGCTCCGGAAATTCGGACCACCTGGGGTTCTTAACGTGCACCCAAATTTGATCACGCGGGCCTATAGCATTTTCGCGTTCGTCGAAAATGCAGCCAACGCAGCCGGGATTCGATCAAACGACCTGTGGGTCAGCAGCCGAGTACCTTAACCACTAGACCACCACGGCAGAGCTTAAAGAAGCTTTCAAAATTTATTCTGTTAATTTTAAAATGCAGTAAAATCCAAGCTTGCATGAAAAGTATTTTCGTTGAGAGTGAAAAACAGCGCACTACCCAAGTTCTACCGCTGTGCATGTATAGCAGCGACATTGTCTCAACATGAAATCCAAAGTTGACGAAACTAGCCAGGTCGTCTCTTTTAAATATTTTACATGGCTGGTGTACTTTCTTTTGATACCATCTCAATATCTTGTCATCACCCAATAAAATCACGCCAGTAAAGCGCGGTTCATGCTCCTGGTACGTTACAACCCCAACAAAACACGCACTAGCAAAACAGCAATCTTTGAAAACAACACTACTAAAGGTTTCGTTTTTTTTTTATTTCAGACACTGCATAGCACATGAGCTGGTTTAAAAGGTTTAACTTCCCAAATTGACTCAGGTTAGAGGAGACTCTCTAGCCGAGCGCGGCGGATAATTTCGACCCCCTAGGGTTCTTTAACGAATTGACATTGCATAGCAACTCGGTCGCATTTTCCCTCTATTGAAATGCAACTGCCACGGCCGGGTCGAACTCGCGTTCTTTGGGAAAGGAATAGAGTGCTGCAAACACTGAGGCATCACAACAGCTTACAACGCATCTAGATCAAAAATACTGAACTATATACGTAAGGGCTCTTATTTGTCAAGATCAGGTGTCACAAAGACGAGAAACGCACAGCCCTTGGAAGCACCTTGCGCCGCCAGACATTCGAAATTACTAGCCTTTTAATCCTCGAAGGTTCTCCAATCTTCAATATGCACTTCTGTCCTGCATCACACCTCCACAGTAACTCAAACTAGTGAAGTGACCTATACCCGTATGAAGTCAGACATATCCTGGATTCGGGACGTTAAATCCCACATATCAATCAAATCGATTGAAACCGTCGGCCCCGCCAACATTGGTGAAGCGACAGAAACGGCGCACATGTGGGAGCGTGCTCGAGTAGCTGCACTGGGTTCGTCTCTGTGAGACCAACGCGATGTTTATCTTCGATAACGCAAGCGGAAGCGGCTGTCGTTGGAAAGAAATGCACGTAAAGGAAAGCAGCGCGAGTGAGCGCCGACGAGAATGCGAGCTGACAAGCGCCAATTAAAGAGCCAGCTCTCCCAGCCAGGCGTAGCGTATGCCTAGCCCCACGAGCCGATCGAGACAACTCGACAATGTGCATACCCGAGGAATCCGTTCACGTGACGACGCGACAAACACGTGCTTGAACGTGGTGCAACTGTGCAGTTCAGGAGACAGACAACGGCGAACCACCAGTGGTGAACGACATCGGTGCGTTAAACTATGAAAACAAAGAACGGCCGGAACAAAAAAAAAAACTAAGTAAAATAAATAAATAAGTAAATAAATGTTCCTTCGCTTTCAGTCGCAAGGTTGAGTGTGGGACCCTTCTTCCACTGAACATAGAACGCCTCAGATTATCTATTCCTGGAAATGTCTCTTTCCGGCTACGTGATCATGCATGTGGCAGAGCTCGCTTTACGTGTATCTAAATCACTGTGTGTGCGCGTGTGCGTGCATGAAAAAACTTGAAGCCGAAACACGAAATACTCTTGAGTATTTTTTTTTTCATTGCAACATTACTAGATTTTTTTTCTCGGTAAGCAAAGAATCAAAGCGCGGGCGCACAATGTTTCAAAGCAGCGCTTTTGTAATTAGCGACTGAAACTAAACGCCGCACTTCAATATTCGAGTATCGGTTAAAGTACCAGTCACTCTCAGACTTCAGTGCTTACAGATCTTTCAATTGCCACGTTCCCAGTTGCACATACACAGTTTCCCAATTTCTCGGGCTATAATATTTGTTAGGTTGTCTGGCAGGTCACATACCACAGGCCCAAATAGTATAGCGTGGAATAGTGGTTATAGGTACATACAGACATCCTAAAAAATAAAATAGTGAAGTTTCTAACTGGTATTATTCAAACTAAAATTCTTATTTTCACTAAGTTCTCCTGAAAAAAAAAAGCTTTCGTGAGCAGTGGTACAGAAGTTTAGCTGACGTTTAAAAGGCCCAAGATTCCACAACGTTTACTGCAGACGCAAGGACTGCGTAGTGCCACCGGCGTTTTCGCACGCCTTTTTAGAACGTTATTTTTTCACGCACCAAGAACTGTCTCAGCAGTCGCATGAGCATACACACAAACACAACAAGAACAACAACATAAACAACGACAACAGCAACAGCAACAAAAGCGAAACAGCAGTTAAGATTAAAAATAACTTTTCCCTCCGTGTGCGTCGATGGCGAAAGAAGCGTCGTTCAGCACCCTCGACGGTCCTTCTCGTCCCCATGCACCACTCCACTAAAGTCTCGGAAGTCTATTTTCCGCCCCGCCAGTCAGGCGTTGTATGGCCCTCGTAACCCTTTTGTTCGCCCCGGCGCTCACCGTAGTGGCATCGTGTGAGTGATACTTTTTATGCTCTCTGGCGTGAGAAAAAAATAGACAAAGCAATACTGATACAAAGCGAAGAAAACAGTCATGAAACCATTATTGTTGTAGTCCACACTTACTGATTTGACGAAACAAAATTAATTAGAGTTACCCACAGGCAGCTCCTCGATGTCATGAGAATATTTTCTGAGTGTGCGCTGTAATTATATCGGCGCTAAAACTTACCGACACTTTGACCAAGTGTCGCTCGGCGTTACTGACATCTGGAGGTGACAGCACGAGAGAGAGGCAGTCGCCGTATAAATTAGTCAATATAGTGCATGTTCAGCAAACTCGCGTCAATTTGTCAGGCTCATTCAAAATGTCAGAATCAAGAAACGGTGGATTAAACAGAGGCCAAGAAACTGGGTATTTTTTCATTCGTATTATTTCATATACGGGCTTGCCTCCGATGGCAAACAGAGTGTCACGCCATTCGTCAGCGTATTGCCAGAGACCGCCACTAACACACTCAGCGAATGTCAAAATTACCGGCAATATTGCAACTAAAAATAATTTTAAAGTGATGTGCATCACAACTAACTACCGCTATCGTTCATTCCGAATGAAACTGTTTTGCTACGTATCGCCGAGCCGCCAATACAGTGTCATTACAAAAAGAACCCCAGGTGGTCTAAATTTCCGGAGCCCTCCACTACGGCGTCTCTCATAATCATATGGTGATTTTGGGACGTTAAACCCCACATATCAATCAATCAAATCAATCAGTGTCATTACAAGTGCAGCTCATTCGATCAACAGAACGATACTTGCACTCAACAAAGCGAGATAACAAAAGATAATATGATCAGAATATAACCAACCACTATACATAGCCTTCATAGATTACGAGAAGGCGTTTGATTCAGTAGAAATATCAGCCGTCATGCAGACACTGCGGAATCAGGGCGTCGATGAGGTATATATAAACATCCTGGAAGAAATCTACAGGGGATCAACTGCTACCATAGTGCTTCATAAAGAAAGCAACAGAATACCAATATATATATATATATATATATATATATATATATATATATATATACACCGTGAGGCGAAGGCCTAGTTCATGTTCCGGTATGGTTTGACCTCTACGACTCGCCAAGCTCTGAAGGTGCCATGCGTATCCACAAAAAAAAAAAACGCGAAACGCACATTTACACTCTCATAAATGATAAATCCCATAAATAAACAAGGAGTATTTTTCTTTATTTTTTCTTTTTAAAACTACATGCAATGGTAATACGTTCTTATTAGAATATTCTAATTCGTTATCAAACGTAATAGAGTTGGAGTGAAATACTGATGAGTTATACACTTTTACATCGGGTGAAGAGGACCGTTCTGGCAAACAGCACTCGCCTCCTTTTTTGCAAGTGCGTGACGGCACAGAGTGCGCGGGCTGCTGCTCGGATGAGTGGCGTTGTCGAGCAATTTCGGGAAGGTTTAGGTCGACCTGCGGATTTCGCTCTCTTCTATTGCAATGTCACCCAGAGGAGTGTGAATGGGAAACCACGGTGTGTGTGTTTTTTTTTTCAATTTTATTGCGATTTCTGTGGTGTAACAACTAGCCTGGTAACGCACTTATCGCTGCAGCTGATGTAGCGTTAGAAGCACCGACGAGAGCTTCCTTACTTCGTTACTTAGGCGATTTGCTGGCGCAGTATTAGCAACCACCGACAAAAACTTCTAAAAAAAAAAAACCCTTCAATTGGTGCAAGCTCTCATAATAAGCAGATTGACCTACCACCACCCCTGTCATAACCTCACCCAAACCAATACAAAGAGGATGGACACCTTTCTCCGTACGGCCCTAGAGGCTGCTTTGGGATTGCCCCATTACGCGTCAACGCAGCTCATAGTACGACTTGTGGTTCACAACACCATACCAAAAATAGTTGAAGGACATCGTAACAGCCAAATTGAACTCATCCGCCGGACAAGACAGGGCTGTCTCATTATATCTCGGTTAGAATACAGCCTGCCAAACAAACCGCAACAAGAACCGAGAAATCTTTCACGCAATGTTAGAAAAAAAAAAGTATCTGCAATACCCCGTAATACACACCCTGACCGACATAAAAGCCGGGGAGACTTGAAGCTCTAATGCGAGTCCTAAAGGCGACGGCACATCTAACGCACCAGTCCTACTGTTTTATCTGAGACATATGGGCGCCGCGATCTTGACCTGTTGAGCAGATGTTTTCTTGTTTTTGTATATTGAAATTATAACAACCACAAAACATTGTATGCACCAACCCAGCCAGTTTCATGCGTACACGTTTAACTTAACAATATGCGTTTAGTTCTTAAAGATGCAAAACTGAAACCCATCCGTAAAATAGTCTATACACTGACGCGGCCCCGTGTCCACAGAAACGGGCCATATGTGTTTTGCCGTGGAGAACAATGCCGACTCTAACGGTTCAGCTACGTTTAACGCTGTGGGCAGTGGCACGGTGGAAGAGGCTGATATCACCCTTGTTTTAATACTGGCACCGGACTAACCAATCATCGTAGTTACTGGTTCACAAACTACCTTCGGAAACATAGCGAAAGGAATGGTGACACCCTATATACACCGTAATCTGAACTCAATACACCCCACAGGTTGCATATCGTCTAGACACCTGGGCCCGCCTATACATGGCAATGAAGGCGCCAATGCGGTAGCTCAAGAGCTCACAAAACTAGCGGCATCGGACGAGCTGTTCAACCTAGCCGACGCACCAACAGAACCATTAACCTATACACTGATACACTACAACATTACGGGACAGGCAGTATACTCTTCCCACCACCACACAAATCACTCAAGCGAGAGGATGCTGTTGTCCAGCGGCAACTTCAGACAAATTATTTTCCTTGGCTTTTCTTATACGTCATCTCTTGAACCCCACATAATAGTCTCATATAGCGCCTCTATAAAATGGATTGATTTGATTCATATGTGGGTTTAACGTCCCAAAACCCCCATTCGATTATGAGAGACGCCGTGGTGGAGGGTTCCGGAAATTTCGGTCACCTGGGGTTCTTTAACGTGCACCCACATCTGAGCACAGGGGCCTACAGCATTTTCGCCTCCATCGAAAATGCAGCCGCTGCATCCGGGATTCGATCTCGCGACCTGTGGGTCGGCAGCCGAGTACCTTAGCTACTAGACCACCGCGGAGGGGTCTATACCATGGAGCAAAGTCCATAGTGTATCACTGTACTTACAAATGTCTACTCTCATCGGGCTACCCGCTTATTCCTTCTCCCTCATATTTATCCTGGGAGACTGCGCTGACCAGCTCAAAGCCGCAGGGGCAGCGTCGGCTGATACAGCTCGCACGTGGAGTGCCGCGAGTGAATAGCACTCTGAACTAAGGGCTACACCCACGAGGACGATCGCTCATAATTAAAAACTTCTCTCTCACTTCACAGCGGGGTAACCAGCTACATTCAACTTATGCTCCTCACAAGCCTTGAAAAATCTGGACATTGAATGAGCACGCAAGTTCTTTGTCGTGGGGTTACAACTGCCGACAGACAGCAGTGTGTAACGTGGACGATATGCGATATGAAAGCCGAATAGTAAAAAAAAAATCAGTTTTGTGGTTTCGTGCGTAAAACAACTTCTACATACTACCTCAGGAAGACAATTTTTAGGTGGTCAGAAAGCGTGCTCGACAAGTCCCGCAGTGACATGTAATTCTCTCTCTAAGCGACGAAACAAAAACCGCGCTGTTGCACTTTCCTATAGAGCTTCTTGAAGTGCTAACTTTGATGCTTAGCTTCTTCGCGAACAACGGAAAGAATTTTACAAAAGCAATACATCTGGTAGACAAAGTTCTTTAAAAAATGATAAAAATGAACCATTCTTGATGCCGATCGTAGGCTATAGCCGGGATGTTCTTCGTGGCTAATCGGCAGAAGAAATTCTCTAACAATTTTACCGTCGAATTATGGCCACCGAAACAAATGAAATATTGCGACTTCCTCAGAAAATAAATAAATAAATCGATCAATATGTGGGTTTAACGTCCAAAAACCACCATATGATCATTAGAGACGCCGTAGTGAAGGGCTTCGGAAATTTTGACCACCATGGGATTCTCCAAATCTGAGCACACGAGCCTAAAGCATTTCCGCCTCCTTCGAAATGCAGCCGACGCAACCGGGATGCGATACCGCGAATGAAAGAAGCACACTGGCACTCCACGTCAGCATCGTCTTTGTATATCAGCGTGCACTTTTTATAGTGAAAGCTATTATGTACCAAGGACACAGTGGGGCTCAAAACCGGGTCCGCTGCGTGCCAGCCCAGTATTCTACCACTGAGCCACGCCTGTGCTTGGGACTCATTCGCAAGTTTACCTTAGGCAGGCTCTATGTCGGGAAAGGAATCGCGTTACAGTCATAAAGCGTTTTGAACAGCCAAACAACACCCAGGCGTCACACACTGCGAATAGCGTAACAAGTGGGCCGTCCAATGCTCCAACCCATGACAAAAGCTTGCTCTAGATCACCTGTTAATTGTGGCGCATGCCCAATTCAGGCATAATTCATCATTGTTGTCAGCCACTGCATGAACAATTGACAAAATTCCTTGAAAGTGTTTAACCAATACCACGCTTCTCAGAAGAATGACGAAGAATAGCATAGCGAATTACTGCCTATATTACCCAGAACTATTATTATTAATGTCGTAGTGGGTACCCAGCAAGTGTGCTTGCATCAGTTACCCAATGAGTGTTTAGAAAAGGCTCTGAAAGGCCGCCCTTCTAGCTTTCGCTGTGACTTGCCTGTGTCTTCCGCAAAGGTCTGGCATTTTTTTTCTTTGTAAACAGGTAATAAACGAGCGAGTAATAAACGGTCATTGCAGTGTTGCGAAACAGGCTAGGCCACAGTTTGCGAGAAACGAAAAGATGTTGTCCTCACCACGAGATTAAGACTACACTCACAAGCTCGACCACATGTACGAGCGGTAGTCGGTGCGAGAGCATAAAAAAATTGTGAATGAAAAAAAGAACTAATGTAATAGCCTGAAAAAATTATTTGTATTCCCGAAAGATGCCAGAGCTCTTTTTTGAACTGGTAGAACGAGTCGAAATATTTGCGTGGTTTTCCAACAGAAAGACAGCGCCGAAAATATGGGACACTACCCGCTTGCGACACGTTTACGCCACCTTCTCACCATCAACTCTCAATGGATAAAACCTTTTCAGCACGTCTCAGACTCATTTCTTACCGATACTACAGTAGCTGGAAGATACTGCCTCACTTGACATGAAATCATTTGCCCTACAACGAAAAAAAAAAAAGCCTGACTGCAACTGCAGCCACAAGTGTGGATTCCTGAAAAAAATGTCCCTGCAAAAAAAAAAAAAAAAAAAAAAACATTCCCCACACGGACACCGTGGAACGTTGCGCCTTCCAGTCGCCATTTTTTTATTTATTTCTCAAGGAAAAAAAAGACGTGCGTGAAGATTGCAGTTTACTGAAAGATTACTGAAGAAGCACCGTATAATGACACATCAACTTATCTTTAGGAGTGTAATGTGAGATGCAATATCACATAAAAATTGCGTGTGAGATGCATGTTATCTAGCTATGTACGCGCCTGAAAATACGTAAAGGAAGTGGCAGTTCAGCGCCCACGCATTTCATTCGGAAGCAGCAGTTTAGTTGTACCAGCACTCTCAAAATAAGGGTACGGTTTCGGCAGCTCATTCGATACTTGCCCTGCGGTTGACTTTGTGGCGCTGAGTTGCAGAATAGAGGCAATGAAATCGAACAAAGGAGGCTCAAAGGTGTGCCTGGGCGGGTTATATGTACACAATACAAAAAGATGCTGCTACGGGCACCTGCTGGCGTTGCGCTAAACGTAAGGGATGCAAAGGCGCCTTAATTACGGACAAATCGCCAAGCGACCAAGTTTTCTTTAGACAGCAATGCCAGAGGGCTTTTGGACACGATTGGGTTTTAACTTGGTTCGTATTCGAGCACACTTCGGCTGAAAAATCGCGAATGGTCCAATAAAGATTGCTGTTTTTTGTCGAGTGAGTTCGCACTCGATTCGTTTGTCGGTTAATTTTGGGGTGGACACTTTTCTCGCTAGACAGCAATTCCATAGATTCTTAGGGGACGCTTGTTCATGGGACATATCTTCGGAGCTCGTATATTCTGGAGTCGTTTTTTGCTAAACCCTGAGTGCACGTATACCGGCCATACCAGTGCCTGAATTGGGAGCTTCGCACAAGCCACTGAATTGCCAGACTAAAGACGGCGCCTGTCGCGTAGCAATATAGCAGCGCCCGTGAAAAAAAAAAGTATATACGATGTTAATGTTCGGGCTCTGTAGTGCGATTCCAAATTTTTCCCCTAGAGAGCTTTACTGCTCACGCACATACAAGCACCACAGGTCGAAGCAATGGTCAGCACTCGAACCCGAAACCTCGTGTTTAGCATGTATCAACGCCATTACATATAAGCCACCGCACCGGTAATGCGGGCTTATGAGCGGCACACCAGTCTTATTATCACAGATCGAAAGTAATGTAAAAAAAAGAGTTGGTGGGGGCGGGGGGCACAGGACGAATATCAGGCTGCAGAGTGAGTAGCCGGTTTTTCGTGTCTTGGAAGAAAGTGTTTTTTGTTTCAGGGATTGCGTTTCCATGTCACAGCATTCAAACGATTGAAAATTACGAAACTGCGAGACGCGCCGGTACTCAAATTGCCACATTGCGATAAGTTTGCCAGCTGTACAGAACGGGGCTAGAAGAGAATAAGGGGTACCAAGTTTTTATTCTTTTTTTTTAGAGAAGTCACCGACGACGCTTTCACAGATATACACAGAAGCTCAGGGGGCTCCATCTGAGAACGACATTGGCGATGTAGTGAACTGAGGTCAAACCCGAAACGGGTCGCTGGCATTGACTCGTATTAGGGAAAAGTGCGCGCTGCAGAAAGAGTTGCACAGACAGCCAGCATAAAGAAAGACGGTTAGGAAACCAGTGCAGTGTTGTGCATTTACTCAATGACCAAGTAAGAAGGACGCGCAGCGTTAAGAGTTCGCGAGTGCAGAGAGGAAGCGAGCGAAGAGAGGAGGAGGAGGGAGGCCCACGTGCCACACAGCGCTCGGAGGAAGCAAAGGCATCACGTGCGCCCGCTCTCAAGGAACGTCGCGCGCACGCTGCCGACCGCATTTCGAGAGCAGGACGTCGAGCGATGTCTTTAGCGCGTCGGCAGACCCCTTTGGTTGCCCGCTGGAAAGTTCCTGCACCGACTAGCTTCCGGGGTTTCCCAGCAACCCGGTGGCGCTAACCTCCGCTGGGGCGCCAGGCTGCACTCGGAGCCGTGGGCTCGTTCCATACCCAAAAAGAAAAAAAGGAAAGAGCCCTCCCCCTTCTTTCTTTTTCCGTTTGCGCGAAAAATTAAAGCAATAACGTCTAGACGGAACACAAAGGCAGAGCCAAGCCAAAAGCGAGAAACACGAAAAAAAAAAAAAAGAAAGAAAAGGAAACATGAAGCGCAAAATTCACACACGACGCAGTTTCTCGCGACTGTGTCGTTACCATGACGGGCTCCTTAGCCAAGAAAAGCGGTCGCATGCCTCTTCATAGAGGAAGCAAAAGTGTGCGTGTAAGAATAGCGTTTCTTTGCTGAACAACGAGAGGCTGCACGGAAACGGTATTCGACAACAGCGATGCCGTCGGTAATATAACTCAGTAAGTCGGCGGGAAGTAATCACGTGATAACTTGCATTCATCATCTTTAATGCACGTATAATCTACTATGGTCACATGGTAGCAACCAATCACGCACTAACTATAAGTGTATGCACGGAAAACACGACATAGATTGGCAAGTACCGGTTGTTCTATAGTTGCTGATAAGACCGCCCTTTCCAGATAACGAGATCGTCGCAGCACGGCCAACCGACGCTTTCTCTTAAAAATGCGTGGTATGCAATCACGTATTAGTATTTCCAGCGTCATATTTACAGTCTTTTCCATAGTGTAAATACACAGTGCACAGCAATATAGAAAAGAATTGTTGCCAATTCTATCACTTTTTTTCACAGTAAGTAATCACTACATGGAACGAGAGCTTGCAGACGCTCGCATCTGTGAAAAATAAAAAGAGAGCGAGCCGCAACAGACGTGTGGTTAGCTTAGCGGCAAGAAGTTTCACGCCGCTGAGGTCGAAGACGCCGACCATGGCAGACGCGTTTAGCCAAACGCGAAATGCAGGAATACATACATACTGTGTTTAGGTGCACGTTAAATGACCCTATAATCAAGAAGAAGTTGTCATGGGCAGATAACGTAGTGCGAAGACATGATAACCTGTGGTCATTAAGGATCACAGTCTGGATTCCAAGAGAATGCAAGCGGGTGAAAATGAGACAGATGGTTAGGTGGGCAGATGAGATTAGGAAGTTTGCGGGTATAAAGTGGCAGCAGCAAGTACAGGACTGAGTTGACTGACGGAACATGGGAAAGGCCTTTGTCCTGCAGTGGGCGTAGTCAGGCTGACGATGATGAAATGGCCCTAGCACGGCAGTCATTCCGGTGTCTCCCACTATGACTTGGCTCCTTAGCATATCGTGATCCTCCATGGCATGTAACACACCAGAATTCAATTAAATCCGCAGTAGAGTTGGCAAAGAGGCTCTTCTGCGACGTGTTAAAATAACATCTGGGTTTTTTTTTACGTTCCCAAAACCACGATATGATTACTAGAGACGCCGTAGCGGAAGACTCCTGAAATTTGACCATCTGGTGTTCCTTAACGTGCAATGACATCACACACTACGTGAGCCTCAACCAATTTGTCTCCGTCGAAATGCGACTGCCACGGCTTTGGCAACGTGTTGTGCCATTGGAAGAGCGGGATTCGGAGCGTCACTACAGTGAATTAATTCGCAACACTACTCATCGGCATGAATCTGCGCTACGAGGCAATGTTTCCCCGGGTTGTGTCGAACACGTACAAAAAAAAAAAGCCAGTTTGACAGTCAAAGCCAGCCTATATTCTATTCGAAAACACGCGCAGCTGTGACCATGAATGATCCTTATAACCAGTCTAATAGAAAACGCTAACACAGTCTTCGAAGTTTTACTTACCCGTTTGAAATCAATCGGCGCCGTGGTTTTGACGCCGCTCTGTCCATACTTTCCTTGTGACAGTGACAGGAATGAAGCGCACGGTAAGTTTGGGCTATGTGGCACTGCGGGCTTGCAACGCACTAAATAGTCGGAAACTGCGCTTTTAACGCCCCGACACTAAGCGTGGCAACATTTTCCCAAAGACTCGGCTATCTACAAGGTTTTGACAAACGCCGAAGGCCGAGAAAACACTATTTGTCAATCCTGCGCGCTTTTCTCAGATTATTTTTTTTAGCTAGTATCAATATTTGGTGTGCAAACACTCGTACAGCAAGAGCAAACAACGATAACATCTCCTGCGTCTTCGTACACGTGCGTATATCTGCTCACGCAACCGAATCGAGCTGCTGAAACGCAAACCACGATCGAAGGACGCCGATACTGGAAGAAACTTTCCAGTGGTGCACCGAGAGAGTCCACAATGCGCACATGCCTGAGAATTGCATGCTCCTGACTGCCGGTCGCGCGCTGCAGAGTTTTCTCTTGAGTCAGGCCTCGGATTCAGGAGCCTTCATGTACTGCCCTGCAGAAACGAAGGATTAAAAAGAACCCTCGGCCCAGCCAGGACATACATACCTCGAGGGATGTCAAGTGCGGTATCTCGAGACTGACCACCGTATTCTAGAACCTCCCTTCACTCAGCGCCTCGCCTTCAATTGAAAAAAAAAAAAATAGCCGATGGGAGCGCCATCTCTAGGCACGGCAAGTCACTGCATATCAGTGAAAGTCTGCTGCGATTCTTGAGTAGCGCAGCGTCGTTTTCAGCCGAGTGGTGGTAGCGCAGTGCTCAACTCTGTCAAGTGAAGGGTGAAAGTCGGGTCGAGGAGCGTTTGTGAATACGAGGGTGATTCTACGGACATCTCGCTTAGCAAGAACAGCGCCATTCATCAGGATAACACTCGACAGGGTAAATAGCGAGCGTTACGAATACGCCGCAGGGCCATACGACATGTGCGCATTAGCATAACAAAAACAGATATACCTGTTGAACGAACCAGCTCAAAGGAAGCTTACGTCAAACTGCCACGCGGTGTAAATAAAGTGCACCTCAAAGTAAAACAATGCCAAGTTGGATTTCCGGAGCAAGTTTGATCAAACTGCGCCGGAAATTTCGCACGAGAAGTGGTCCGGAAATATGATCACCAGAATCACAAAGAATTGGCACGGTAGCTGCGCTGCGACATACGCGCAACTTGGTAAGGACTGAGAAAACATTCTCATCCCGCTTTTTAAGTGAACGCAAGTCAGGTTCAATAAGTTAAAAAACGCAAAATTTCTACTCATTTTTACGTAGGTGCCCCGAGAAAATAGACGACGACTTACTGTCCATTATTAACAGTAAATGCCCTCCTTTTCTGCTTCCGCTACGTGCGAAAGCCTTCACATCGCCACGAATAGGCATGAATTTGTGTGCAGAAGTGCGCTCGTAACGTTAACATTTAGATCCCGATATTTTACGACGCCATCGTAATGCGGCTGCCATGACCCCGGGAAACGAACCCGTACCCCTCCTGTTTAGCAACGTATAAAAGCGTATACGCATGGATACACGTCGGCTACAACTGTTGCTGTGTGCTGAGGCTGCGTGCGGCTAAAATCGTGCTCACACAGTTTCACGCCGATCAGTTCCTAAGCACTGCAACATGTTGATGCCCCAAGCTCATTTATTGAGCACTTATCTGAGACATGTAAAGTGGGGAGGGGATGTAATAATATGGCGATGCCTCAGTGTGATTATTACCCATGCGCTGTCTGTCGAGAAATGTGCGGGCGCGAAACAACACAATGTATTGTTTCGCCATCACCACCCTTTCGAACGCCCCCTGTGGCCGGGCCGCTCTTTCATCAGCATGAAACAGGCGCATTTTATTACAGGCCCCTTCGCCTTTGTCACACTCGCCAAAGTGGATGCTCATGCGAGTTGGCACGACATACAGCAGGTACAAGAAACTGAAACGGCTCAAAAAACACAGCAGCGTTGTGTCCTTCTTATAATGACCACCTGTATACTACACGGTTAGAATTCCTAGCAGGGCGAACTCTAATGTAGTACCCATATACGGCACTAGTTCGATAAGCTCGTCGTGAATGAGATCACTGGTGTGTGCACTGGTGCATGCAGAACAAAGTATACTATGGAAGTCGTCGTTGGTTGCGAGCGTTGCCATCTTCCGAGAAGAGCGGCCACAACGCATGGAGAACAGTGGCCAGCCCATCACGTGAGCCGCAGCGCGATTGCAACGCGAGCCTCCAGAGAAGGCGTCAGGCGATAAGCGCTTCTCCTCAATGCGCGGCCCAGCGCCATGGCCGCTTCTTTTATCGGCTTTCACGCAGAAGCGCTGCCAAACTTTTCTTCGTTTCTCTTTTAAGGCCGGCAGGCATATACAAACATGCAGCTAATGCAGCGAGAATGCTTGGCGTCGAGTGTGGCGGCAGGTGAAAGTGAGATTCTAATCGGGCGCTTATATAAACAGCCTCCACGTGATTAAGACTAAGACAGAACCCGGTATACGAAATTTCGTCTTCAGTTTTCGTTCATGTGAGTGTGTGTACAGCGAGTGCATTGATGCTTTCCATACTGGCAGATAAGAAAGCCCAAATCTCTTAATTAAAGCCCTCGTAGTAGATATGCATATTTTCTTAGCGCAAAGAGGGACTAGAAGCTGGTATATAATACGCGGAAGAAGCACATATTGTAGACGTTACGCCTTAAAAGTGACATTCTATAGCTGTTGTTCATCTCGCGTCATCAACTTCCACGCTTGGCGAAAGGCAGTATAACCGCGCATCAAGTGCATAACCCACGGACGCTTTGGCGGAAACCTCCGTTTATCAAGCGCAAGCAAGCCACGAAACGAGCGCGCGTCTGTTCCTGCTCAGTGTCGTTTCACCACTTCCGCGGTTGTTCGAGTGAGTGGCGCCGGCCGCTGCTCGGGGAGCTGAAATAGCAGCGATGTCATTTAGGTGAAAATAACCGAGCTATTACGTTACAGTGTCGCTTGAAAAGCGTTGGCTTATGAAATACCTAGAGTCAAAGGCAGGACGCATGCAGATAAACGCCGGGGAGCTCAATATTCATTCGCAGGCGTGCACGCGTTGTAGTTAAACATCGCTCGGAAGCACGTTTGGATTTCGTCCTTCTTTGAAGCATGCAACCAGGCACGGTATAGGGTATACATCTGCATAAACTCTAAAGGGGCAGAGCGAGTCAGAAGGATGGGGGATACGATTCAAAGACTCGGTCAGTCGGGATCGCGGCGGCACCCAATGCAGAGACTCGGCCAAATTCGTGCGCGTAAAATTGCCTTCCACTCTACGACATCTCGAGGTGCCGATGATGAGATTTTCTGATTATTAGGGCGCTCGTGCCTAGCGGTAAAGCTTCCACTCGATATAAGTTCAGTGAGAACAAGCGTGAGCTACATACGTAGAATGAAAAAGAGCTGAGCTATAGTTGGTAGGCATTTACGTTTAAGAGCGTGCAAACAGGGCCACGAGAGAACTTTTCTCTTGTGTCCGTGTTTGCATGCTCCGTCTCTTAAACATGACGCGCACTAATCGCGGTGCACATTTAGTTCGAGTCAAAGGGGACAGCTTTCGTTGCAGCACAAGCATTGAGGACCGGGCAGTTATGTGATGCCTCATAAGTGTGTCGTAGAAAACAACTGTAGGATTTAGAAAAATAATATCTATAATAGCTAATATGACGTATAGCTGCGCGAAAGGATCGACCGACAGATTCCGTGGCAGCTATACGTCAAAATGGGGTATTAGAGTCCGTTCTCTGATGTTTTCGTACACATCAAGAAAGGCTCGAGATTAACTCAGAGGCTACCACTATAGCATCTTTTCTAGGACAAGCATTTCCCCCAAAATCACAAAGAAATCGCGGTAAGGGAGCCAGTAGGAAACTATTCGCTCACCTCGCCTATGTCAAAGTAGTTCTCAGCAGCCGACGAGATGCTCATGAAGAAAGCTTTCCCGGCCCAGAGACACCGCGGTGGCGGCTGTAAGAAGAGAAGGCGGCGGGTGCTCAGTCGACGCGGCTCTGCGGCAGACACCTCAACTCGCTCACCGAGAGCTTGAAGTATTCACGACACAGAGGAAAGGCAGAACACACGAACAGAGTGAGGAAGTGCAGAAGGGAAGCTCGTCTCACCAGAGCAGCGAAGAAAGAGAAAAGTAACGTTCGCTATTCATATAGTTTTTGTAAAGTCACGTTTTAAATAACTGCTCTACAACATGTTTGTTGTTCTACAGAAAGAAAAAAATACGCAACTGACTGCGACATAGAGATTAATTAGTAAAGTGGTCCACCTCATTCAAATAAATACAACCGCGTAAGCCACTGATGCTCAGCCACACATAAGCAGCCTAAGTGTTCGTATGATTAACAGAAAGTCTCCCTTTCTGACCAGTCTACTTGACGGTAATTTTTTCAACAGTTTGCTGCCTTGTCGACCCTCGTTGTCTGCATGCTGCTGTCAATTTATGTTGACACCATCGATTGATCCCTTCTTGGTGAAAATAGAGACTCGCGTATTTCTCTGTAGTCACACACACTCAGCCACGTTTATTGTCTTACTCATTGGGCTAATTCACTGACTCGATTGCATTTATTGTTGTTCTCGCTGCCATTCACGCTAAAACTTCGAACGTATACTCATAAGCTTTATCGAAATCATAAGCTCTATTCAGAAGTGTATTTAAAGAGCTATATACTGAATATCCTTGATACCCAACCTTTCTTTCCAGGGAAGTCGGTTAGTATATAGAGATTCTAGGTGCGATACTAACAAGGACGTGGAGAAATGCGCGAAAACAGTTAGATGACCATAGAGCTTCTTGCAAACTACAAACACTACACTTTAAACACTACAGGGCACTTTAGCGTACGGGAGCTGCAACGCACAGCGCCTCAGGCAGCGTGGGAATGATGGGCAGTAAAGAAATTTGTCTAATCTTCGTACTTGCGGATCCGTTCGGCTTCGCGTGGCATATCGCCTTTGTCACGAAACGACAATAGGCAAATAGTCCGCAGTTGAACTTCACCACCTTAACATTTTAGACGCACCAATTCAAATCAGCTCACAGAGTGCACAACGATCCTTTCTTTTATTCGGAACAAAACCAAAACACAGCAACAAACAAAGAAACAAGGTCACAAATGCGTTCAAAGCCCGCAGGCACAAATACTACAGGCAAACACGTGTACTACTCATCATTCCCACAGTCACTGAACGATAGCAACGCCAGACACCCCCCCCCCCCCTACCCTTAATTATTTTTAGAAAACTCTTTGTAGGTGGCATCAATATCTGACACTTCTGAATCCGCCACGCCATTGTCAGTACTGTTATATATTGTCTCTCGATTCTTTTGTGATATTCTAATAATTGCTCACTCGTTCTGTCGAGTGGTTTATGGTCAGCTTGGATAGGGAGAACAAAATGAGAAAAAAAAAATTCCTGCCCAATAAGCAATACGCACAGAAAATAACTCGCGATGCATGACGATGCTGAGCTAACTTGGCGTTTTTGGTACGGAAGAACCGAGAGAATGCACGGTGGCGTGGTCATGTACGAAATCGTAGGATGAAAATTGCTGTCCCACAATAGTTAACTCCAGATAAACTGGACGCAATGTGCTTTCTTTAGGTAAAAGGTCGCAATGATAAAAAAAAATGTGGGGCCACGGTCAAAAAAGTGGCCTCGAAAATGTCTCCGTTTGCAAAGCGTTTACAATACCTTTGAATGATTGCAACCATAAGCGCGTGCGATTTCGAGCGGCACGTGTATTTAAATTGTGTCCGAACTGTTTGAAGTAATACGTCGTGCGGCTGCTATGTAGTTGTTGTTGTTTCCCTGTGCAAATGGCTCGTACCCAAAGAAGGGGATTGGCCGATTATAAGGTGAATTTGCCCTAAACTTTCAGCAATGCGTCATTCCTACAAATTTATGTAATGCGCGCAATAAATATATCTTCTTTTCCCCCTTTTTTTTTTCACGCACCTAACTTGAAGCTGCACGAAAAAAGAAAGAGAAAATGAGGACAAGAAGAGTACGATCAAACACGAGAGCCGAAATTCACAACACAACAACAACTTCCAGCTGAAATTTTATTGAAAAATAACACCAACTTATAACATGCAAAAAAAAGAACGCCAAGAATATAAAAAAAATGAAGGGCGTTCGCGCCTACACGCACAGGTGTTTATCTTGAGCTCTGAAGATAAATGTGTCAGCGTCGTTTTAACTCAATTACCGTACTTATTAATTACTGATGTTTTCTAGATGAACGCCTGCACGTGTAGACACCGATGCATTTTATCATTGATTGTCGTTGGTGTTTTTTTTTTTTTGGCATGGTATAAGCTGGTGTTCTTTCAATAAAATTTCTATCGGAAATTCAGCGCCAGTCCTGTTGTGTTTGTAGTTCTCATTTCTTTAACGTTGCTTCAACCTATAGGCGAGACCGACTTTTCCAAACCAACAAGTTGCTATTTTCGTATCACGGCATCATGCGCGAAATGCGAAGTTACAAAGTTAAAAGTTAAGATAATCCAGCCGGAAAGAAAACAAAATCCCCAATCTTTCCTTCCCGATACCATAAACGCGTGAACTTCTACACAAACGGCGCGGTGTTCTTGCAAACACGGATGCAGCGCAAAACTCTTAACGAGACATGGGCTGCGTTCGCTTGGGAACGAGTCTTCATGTAGGTCGGGGACCTGGCTAAAATCCCCGCAAGTTCGCGCCATTGGCACACGCTGAGCGACACGAATGACAGCGCCTGTCTGTTTACGCCACAATACAGCATACGGGCTCGAAGAAAGACCTCGCAGAGTACGCGTCAGCGGCTGTCTCTCTACCGTGCGGGGTGGCTCCGGTGTGTGTTTTGTTTACATGACGACAGCAGAATCGGGGCGCCAGGAGCTAGTGAAGAAGCACAGAAAGAAAAAAAGGGCGATTAGAACAGTCGGCACACGCGTGCGTATTAGTTTTTGGGCATTTACAAACCAGTGGCCTAACCAGAATTTTTCATCGTGAGCGGAAGGACTGCAAGAAGCTCAATCATACTTTATGTGTGCTCGTGCGTCCGTTTGTATGTGTGCGCGTATATATGTATATACTCACCCTGGCTCACTACACACCTTATAAAATACGGCGTCACCATCTATGCGAATTTCTTAAGGGGCCTCGTCGAAGCACTGAGAGTGTGTGTCTGCGAGGTTTGTGTTGGCTGGTGTTGAGCGAGGTTTCAGTTCACTGAAAGCGAATACGACTGCGCAAATAAAGCTTCTCCAAACAACACTTTAAGTGGATTTCGTTCGCGCGTATTATATTCTAAAATATAAATCCACTCACCTTGACAGCACGACCGAACGGCGAAAGAAAGAAACAGACGGCACAAAATGACAGAAGGAACGCTGGCTTTGTCGTCTGCCTGCCAAGTTTAGCGGCCGTTGGTTACTTCTTACGCTTCACGAAATTGTACATCGACGCAAAGTTTTGTGTAATAAATAAAATAGGTTTCTCTGCAACGGGAAAACATAATTAGCTTATTACGTACTCTTTTAGAGAGAAATAAACCATTTTAACGCGAAGCCAGACGCGTTTTCGAGACGTAGCGTTTCCCAATATACACTAGAGGGAACTCTGGCGCTAGTGTCTATGGGAGCTGCAACGCACGGCGCTTCAGTGAGCATGGGAATGATGGGTAGTACACACATTTGTCTAAACTTCGTACTTCTGGCCTGCTTTTGGCTCCGTGTGTGTTCGTGTGGCTTAAAGCTGTTTTCTCACGAAACAAAAATCGGCAAATGTTTAGCAATTGCGCTTCACCGCCCTATTTTTTTTTCGAATTACCTTTCCAAATTGGGTCATGAAGTTCAAAAGGGTTGAATCTTTCTTTCAAAACAAAATCGAAACACGGCATTAAACGAAGCCGCAAGTACGATTCACCGCCCGCAAGTACGAAGACTAGGCAAATGTGTGTACTACCCATCATTCCCATGGTCGCTGAACCATCGCAGTGCCAGAGTGCCCTCTAGTTAATTTTCAGAAACTCTATGTCTTCGAGGTATACAAATCCGAGTCAAATTCGAAGCTCACGTGTCCCGGAATTTCGGCTGTGTTCCAATTCTTAGGCAGCACGTAGACAGTCTACACAGACTGCTTAGAAGAACGCACCGAGCCCATGCTGTCCGAGAATTGGAACACGTTTAGACAGCTTTTACGCGACAATGCACCACCTCGCATCGAGAAAAAAAAATCTAAAAGAAACAAACGTAACAGTTGTATTTCTCGCTTATTTCATGTTGAAATCAAAAACAAATAAACGTTACTCACATTGAGCGTCTGGGAAAGCGTTTGCTTGTGTGCAGACGGCCATTCTGGCGCAATTTGATCTATCACCTTTCTTTCCTCCGTGATCTGAGCAATTCGCTGAGCCGCCATCTTGTTTAGACAGCAAAGTAGCCTGCATGCATCGTATTTGTCTACGATGCGGTCTTCTCGGAGCTGTCTATACTTTGCCGGCTACATGAGAATTGGAATAGGACTTAAGATGGCCGCCGTCCATTTAGCTGTCTATTTAGCCGTCAACGGTGAGTATTGGAATACAGCATTCCTCGCATCCAGCAGCTCACTATCACCAGATTTCTTTGTAGGTAATTTTGTGAGAAACTATGTTGTACAGCCCGTATTCACAAATGCTCCTCGACTCGACTCTCCCCGTCGACTCTGTGGAATTCAGGACTATGCTTCTCCTCAACTCGAGGTCGAGGGGCACTCAAGGATGTTTCTCAGCATTTTCACTAACGAGGAGCCTTTCGCGAAGAGACGTCCTCCACGTGGGGAAGAGACCATGGCAAAATATATTCTCGAAAGGATGCCCTGAGCATCAGAACAAGATCGCCTCTTTTTATTTTCGAGTCTGAACTACTGTCGTCCGTTTTTTTTTTTTTTTTGCAGTCAGTGGTACAGCGGAGGAAATGTTTATCGTGCGTTGTGCTGACACTGCTCCTGAAGTTGTTGTGTCTTGCAACATAACAACCTTGCAAGATGGTTTTGATATTATTTCTATACAAGCATCGAAGATCACAATATGCACACGTGCAGCCTTCATATTATATTGCAGGCAAAGTGATCAGTAATAGCTCGCCTGAGACGACTTTATATATATCGAGTCTTACCTGGATCCACTAACCTTATCTTCACGGCATAGATTCCCTCGCACAGAAAACTTGATGATGCAACGAATGATTCGCATGACGAACGAAGTGTAGTAGACGACTAATATGTTGCACACGACCGTATTCATCTGCGATCGTCGTTTGTTAGTAAATGAATCGTAACTCACCTCTACTTCACTTATGTTAGCTTCAACAGCAAAAAAAAAACAATAAAGAGCTGTCTAAATTTACTGGACGTAGTGAATATATTACGAAAGTTTATTTTAACTAGCCACATCCTGCGAGCTCGACGCTGTGCAGAGACCCCTGTGCATAGCAGACGACAAAGCAGAAGGCTCGTTGGTGCGCACCGCACCCGATCATGTTTACCGTTGTTTATATTGGCACGCATTTATAGCCTATCCATTGTGTTCAAGTCTATTTCTGCTACAAAAGAAAGCGATAAAAGCTTCTCTAACTATGAGCTCTGAGCGGGAACTCCTGAGGTCAAGTTCAAAATTGCGCGCGAATGATTGAAAACTGTCACACAAATGACACTCATGTGGAAGCGAAGAAGAATGCACGATGAAATCTGTCTGCTGACTATAACTGCCAACCACACATTATTGAACAAAAAAAAAAACAGCTTACAGAGTTCAGTAAAAAAAAAAAAAGACTCGCAAGGAAAGAGGAATATGCGCGTTATGTAAGTGAATAGTTCGATGGTGTAAACAAACTTTTCATGTGTCAGAGCCGCTGGTTATATATTTTTATGCAGTGCTATACGAGAACTGTACAGCCGCGGCCACGTCTGAGTAGAACACGCGAGGAGCCGGGTTCAACTGGCGATCAACTGGCGATCTAGCCAGTTCTTCGATCAACGCAGGGGGAATCACACCTTCCCCCCAGCGTTGGGAGAAGGTGGGAGGAGTACAAAAGACGATAGAGGAAAGATGCAAAAACAAAAGAGAAAACTAAAAAGGACAATACAACAATGGTTAAAGCCTGTCTGTAAGGCCAGTTGTCGGCAAGAAACACAATAATGCTTTAAAGCCTTCAGTGCTGAAGACGGGCTTGGACAGTGTCCCGGAACCCTCATCAAGTCCATCTAACGCGTCAGAAATTTCTTGTCTTGGCGCACTAAAACATGGACTCTCACACAGAAGATGTGAAATTATTGGCCACTCCCATCAGAAAAACAACAAAAAAACTAGGCATTCGTGAAGGCCACGCCAAAAGCTGGCACAAAAGCGTCTCCTCAGCTCGAAATATTCCCTACAGAATATTTTACGCTCGGTTGAAATAAGCTGTTATAAATCATTGATCTTGAAAGATAGTTTCCACACAAACGAAGAGCCCAAGGTGCATGTGGCCTGTCAAATGAGCAAGCGTGGCGCTTCAAGCATGAAGCCTGTTAATGAAGGAGGTACTTGCAATTGGTGTTTTTGGTCTGCATGTGCGAGTACATGTTTCATGTCCCCTAGATAGTTTACTGATTCTGATCAAGTGAGATCGATCTTGAATAGAAAATACTAGCGACGCCTTTCGAGTTCCACAAGTATGACGTGAGAGCAAGTCTCTCGTATAGGTGTCAACTGCTTGCGACAACTGCGACACACATTCGCAGAAAACTGCTGGCGAACCGCATGTTAGCCCTTATACTATACTACAAGCAGCATCATGAGCATGTTGTACCAGGACCAAAGTACACCGAAACCCTGACTTTGCAGAAGTGTGCGTTATTTGCTTCTGAAGTTGCACGATTCTTATATCATACAAAAAAAAGAAGCAATTCTAGATAGATAAAGATATCTTATATGTACATTACGTAATTTGGCTGCAACTGTGACATGAGGAAGCTATGGTGACATTATTCGTAGGAAGACTCGTGGAAGACCCGCTCTCTTTGTATGACCCCTCTGGGGGTCTCGTTAATTGGTCTACTTGCGTCCCGAGTATTATACACTTGAGGAGTTAAGGTTTGTATAGCGGGATAGTTTATAAAACGCCCAACAGCGTGCCTGTCCCTTTATGCGTGCAGAAAACGCGGCATGCATTCCACCCACCCCACGAGAATACCGCTGTCGGATATTGAACCAATCAAACCGTGACTGCATCAAAACGCGGCAATGCTGAGCCACTGCAGCGGGTGCCAGTGCAGAGTAAAGGGGCGACCGACTGCAGGGTAAGGGCAGGAAACGACCACCGTGGGAAAGCGGCTCGGCGGTGGATGCGCGACAGGCTCGATCCCTGCAGCAGCAGGACGTCACAGCGGCGCCCGCTGGCCGCGGCAGATTCCGCTGGGAACGAGCACGCAGCTCTACGGACGGCGAAATCATAAAAGCGGCCACACCGCGAAAGCGAAACAAAGCTTGGCTGGTCTTTTACTACACTAGCAGCAAATGTATACGCAATATGATCGATCGCGTGTCACACATACACAAAAAAGGGGCATATACGCTGCGTATCTGCAGCACCAACTATTGTAAAGCAAAAAAAAAAGGGGGGGGGGGGACGTTCAATGATGAAGCAAGTGGGAGCAGCACGAAAAAGAAAACAGCTCTACTCTGTTTCACTACTTTGGTTTAACACTACCAAAACTACGAGGTGTAAAGAACCACACGCTTACTCAGCGAAACGTATACTCATACATACAAGTGCCTTAAGATTGACAAGGTTGGCTAGAATTGGCGTTTCTTTGGTGTTCTACGCCATGTCGATACATTATACGTGTATTCTTCATCGCTTTTATTTCTTACGCATTGATTGATATGATTGATATGTGGGGTTTAACGTCCCAAAACCACCATATGATTATGAGAGACGCCGTAGTGGAGGGCTCCAGAAATTTCGACCACCTGGGGTTCTTTAACGTGCACCCAAATCTGAGCACACGGGCCTACAACATTTCCGCCTCCATCGGAAATGCAGCCGCCGCAGCCGGGATTCGAACCCGCGACCTGCGGTTCAGCAGCCGAGTACCTTAGCCACTAGACCGCCACGGCGGGGCTTCTTACGAATTGAATTATTCGTGTCGGTTATCACCGATAACTGTGTTTACAAATCAACATGGCAGCACACATTCAGAAGTGACTGCCCGCTTCCATCCGGACTTGCCCTTACTACACACCCACTGCGCTGACAGCAGTAAACAAATAATGAAATCAGCCATCGATTTGTTTCACCGCACTCTGGCACTATAATGCCTAGTTCACACTGAAACATCCGCTTTCTACAGCGACCGAAATTCCCCTGTCGCCGAAACGCAGCATCGTTCGCACTGGACGCGCCCCGCACCGCCGAATATGCCATCTACGACGGGGCGAACGCGGGATGGATGCGCTGTCACCCGGTTGTTGTCGCGGCTCGCAAACACCACTACGCTATCCGGTGGTGTATACTTCGACAATTCTCGTACGCAAGAAGCAAGGGAAGACAGTACTGCTTACTTTGCTGGCAAGTGGCTGTCTTGTAATGCACGAAGAGCAGAAAAACCACCGACGCCACCGGCGTGTGTAAGTTCGTTTTGCTCTGCAAGACCGCAACAAGCTCGGTCGCGCCAACAGCAAGCTCGGTCACCTCTTTCACGAAATACGGAGGCGAAGTAGGCACAGAGTAGGTTAAACTCCCGTTGGTTTCAACATTCAGTTACGTGCACTGCGGCATAACAAGTGAGCAGGGCTCGGCCGCCATTTTTCAAAATTCCTTGACTAGCGCTCCTATTGGTCCGCGGTGACCGATTCGGTGGCAGACGCCGCAAAAATCGGTCCGAGAGCGATCGGCGTGGAGAGGGCCCTTTCGGCGGATCTCGCCGCCGCCGAACCGGATTCGGAGCACTTTCGGCGGCCGGAATGCTCAGTGTGAACGCGGCCTAAAGCATCAGGTACGTTTTGTCGATATTAGCCAGATAAGCTGCTTGCTTAGCCGCATCTGCTAAGTCTAACGTGCCGAGGCCGTGTTAGGAGTGCGTGGTGAGACCAAGAACACTGCATCTTCAAATATTGGACATGTAACCTCGCACAGCATTGCGTGCACATCAAATCTTCCTTCGGTGGAAACAAAATAAAGAGAAAAGGAGCGTTGCAATGGCAGACGCGATGGAACGCGTCGACGGAGAATAAGACAAGCGAGAACCAAGAACAGCGTCGGAGATAAACAGCCGCAAAGTGAAGTTATCCGCCGGCATGAGATCCTACCGATCTTAAGCAGAGCAATAAATTCATGCTTGTTTAGGTTCCCTATGTAGTTGCTTGTTTAATAGCTTTACTGCATTTTAAGTTAATAAACCAGCCATAACAACTACAATTCGTTGAGCAGACGCCGTGGATACGGTGAGCAGACGACACGGCGCGAATGAATACATGTGGAGGGGCTTAGCGCCCTTCCTATTGGCTGAGGGGCCTGTAGCCTCCACAGGGCTGAAAGGAACTTCTGAAAGAGAGTATAGAGATCGCGCACCACTTTTTTAATCATTTCGCATAGAATTTCTCGTGGCCGCTATCACCCAAGTGGATTTGTGAATGCACAGTTCTGTAGAGAATTCCTCCTTAACTATTCAAAACCTCGGAATTTGTTCGTTATCAGAACCACTTTAGGAGCCACGTAATTTATCTATCAGCATACTTTAAAATATCCAATAATTTTCGTTGTGTTTCAATGGTTGAAAACAACGACAACTTCAAGGACTTTTGAGCATCGCCTTCAATGGTATACAACATGGTGGGGCCCCGTACGCATCACCTTCACAGTTGCGCAGTGCCCCCTAAACCATAATGAAATGGAAAAACTGTTTTTTTTCCTGCAGGACGTGCTTCGCGCGTAGCAACCACAATGCTTTTATTATTATTATTATTATTATTATTATTATTATTATTATTATTATTATTATTCTAGCCGGAGCAGAATCTATTGTTAATGAAATGGGATGTCTTAGTACCCTTTTTAAAGAATTATTCCTTTAAATTCCTTTTTTTTTGGCTTTCTGTGAGTTTGCAGAGATGCCTTTGGCTATTTAGTTCGCTCTGTATGCACATTAGGTACATTTATAATAACTACCTTGAAAGGAAAAAAAAACTAGCATAGCTTTGTGGTAGAACGAGTGGAACACTTGCTTACTCTGCAGAATGAGTGTGTTTGAATACGCATTGAACTCTTTTCTTTTTATCTCATGATGCGTGATAGCCGCGAATAAAACGGGCAGCTGCGGCGGACAGCGTCACCGCCTGAATTATCTGTTGTGAGCTCCTAACAACTCATCCTGTAAAAAAAAATGAACAGCACCTGACTTATGCAAAGAAAGTCTTCAGCTTGAAAATGTTGATAAATGTCTGCGCGAGGAACGCTGTGGAGCCGCCGGTGACAACGGGGCTCTCTTATAGCTTCTCATCTGCACACCGAAGTTATTCAGCGACGAACTGATTCATCGCCGAAGACTGCGACGAACGGGTTCGCAGGTTAAGTAATCTCTGTGTTGTTGATAAGACAACATTCATATAGGAGTGCATGAACAATTAAGATTGGTCCTAGGAATTATTAGTCGCTTCACCAGAACGTCTTGATATGATCACGCAGCGGCCACGGATACAAAGCCCTTGTGATGGACTAAGAAAGAAGCTTACTTCTGCCATTCATAATTGGCGGCAAAAGTAAGTGCCGCGAAGTTAGGGGTAAGGTGAGTGAAATACAAGAAGAGGGCGAAGAGAGTGCACGCACTCTAGAGGCATATGCACGAGGGCACACACCACCGAGCGCCAGGTATAAGAGGTAGATGAGATGACTTCACACGAAAAAAACTAGTGGGTACCCAGTGGCCCTGCAGCAGTCAAACCCAGTACCTCCGGAACGTCAGTAGCTTAATTCCCTTGCGCTCCACCCGAACCGCAATAAAAAAAGGGCCGTTATATTGAACCATATGTAAAACAAGCCTCAATTGCGTAATTCGCCACTTGTATAGCTCTTCGTTAAGGCGCACCGAGAGAAAGAAAACGTTAGGAAGGGCAAACAGGGAGGTTAAAGAAAGACGAGCACGACTGACTAACAGCTAGATAATGTGCTACGACATTAATAGGAGAAATAGTATTTTTTTATCGTGTGTTTGTTATGGTCAGGCGTGTTGGTCTCTTTTCAATTGAACATGACAACAGAAAGTGCACATAGTTTGCTGAACGTACAGATTTTCTCTGAGCTCTGATTATTATTTTTAGATGGTATGTTTTCTGCTCGCAGTTGCGACTCAGCTTGCGAGTGAGAGAAAATATCCACTTCCATGTGAATACCGTTTGAAATATTCTAGGCACGCGCATATAGCCATAAATTTTGCGGAAAGACCTACTATATATATAATCGGGTAAATTAAAACAAAATAGCTGTTGATTAGGCATTGCCGTGGTCTATTTCGTAAGTAAAGCCCGCTTTCGTTTGGAATGCAGTGGGTAAGTGCCTTCGACAAAAAGCCGCTGCAACTGAAGATTGCGAAACCCATCGATATGGGCTGTAAAATTCGCGTATTACGAGTGAAAAATAGCGCCCCCCCCCCAAAAAAAAAAAAACAGATGGGACAAGACACGACACGCGACCAGGGTGCTGACTAACAACCAAACGTGTCTTTTATTCCTTCAGTCAGCGTATGTACGCTTGACGACTATCACAATGAAACAACAGAAAATTGAAAAATAAGCCTGTGCAGAGGCAAAGGCGCGATAAACGGGACATGAGTTCTATACTGCATTCGGAAGGAGCGCAATCGAAAAAAGGCTTACACATGTCCTACCCTTTCCTTATATGTGATGATTGATGAGCTTCTGAAATGATTGATTGATTTGTGGGGTTTAACGTCCCGAAACCACCATATGATTATGAGAGACGCCGTAGTGGAGGGCTCCGGAAATTTCGACCACCTGGGGTTCTTTAACGTGCACCCAAATCTGAGCACACGGGCCTACAACATTTCCGCCTCCATCGGAAATGCAGCCGCCGCAGCCGGGATTTGAACCCGCGACCGGCGGGTCAGCAGCCGAGTACCTTAGCCACTAGACCACCGCGGTGGGGCACCATAAGTATTTAACAGGGAGCTTTTGAACAGGGGCCCCAAAAGTTTCGGGCCCCAAGGCCTTTTGCGTATGGACGGTTTGCGTCAAGCAGGAACGACGAGTTTTCGAATAGGGTCTGCGACGCTTTGGACACTGTCCCTAGCCTATATGTCACTCTAATCTTGGCCGAGAGCCGTCACTTCAGTGGGTGCCGTCACGTTTGTCTGACTCAAAACTTTTGCGGCCAGCTTTAGGGATCCCACTAAATTCGAATATTAGCGTCCCCAATTCAAAAGCCAAACGCGCATTGGGTTTTGCGCATGCACAGTGTCCTTGACGATGTTTCTTCGGGGCCCCAAAAGTTCGAAAACTTCCGAATAACTTGAAATAAAAACCTGTAATATCTAAATGATCAAGATGCTCGTTACGCGTAATTGCAAAAAAAAAAATACCGACGTCTAATCGCTTTGTGTAGCAGGCTCCCAAGCACGGAGTAGCCCTGAGCATGGGGTTTTCGGAGTTTCAATTCAGCCACTGTTAGAAGAGCAGGTAAAAGATAAAGTGGGACGATGCGTACAGGAGCAGTTCACGCTTGAATCAGGCCACGGAAACTCATTGCTAGTTTCGGTTTTAAGGAACATGCACGCTCGTAGCGGTGGCCGGGCATTCTCACATCCAGTTGAACGGAGTGAGGTTTATGTGAATGTTCGCACTTATTGGCTTTCACAAGTTTTTACAAACAAAAATCACAGCATATCCACGGAGTGAATGATGAGTGGGGCGAAGCGTCCGTAAGCCCGTCCGTGCTTCCGTCCGTCCGCGCGTCCATGCGTCCGTCCGTGCATCCATCTAGTGAACACTTCATGTGCCGCCATCTCCTATCTCGCATCCCCAGAGGCACATACCCGATCTAGGAAGGGTATGTGTCACAGGTGGCTACATACATACATACATACATACATACATACATACATACATACATACATACATACATACATACATACATACATACATACATACATACATACATACATACATACATACATTCTGTTAGGAATTTTCTCTGTCGCGATGGTAGCGGTGGCGACGAGCGGCGAGCCGTCGAGCGGACTTCGCTGAGGCCTTAGCCCGATGGCGAAACAGGGAGGCAATCCGTTTGGAAAACAGCAACAAAAGTAGGGTTTACTGTAGCAGGTTGTCGTTTTACAGAGCCGGCCAGCACGACAACGTCGGCTGGGGCAAAATCTCCTAACATGGGGCCGGCTCAGCCTTAAATAGCGTCTTTGGTCCATTCTCTCAGACCAGTTCTCGGGCTCGGAGGGGGAGACGTAGCCATACCCGGAACTGCAAAGTGGTTCGGCGGAGGAAACGACGTTATCCCCGGACTGCACGGTTCTCCTGCACAGAAGGCGGCGCTGGGAGGGGGGGGGGGGGGAGACAGTTCGTCGAAACAGGGCTCGATCTTGTGAGGCGTGCTCCCGAACGAGGAACATGTCTGTGGCACAACAATACATACGGAGGAGCGACAGACCCCCGCCATAAGGAGCTTCGCCGCTAAAAAATTTTATATCACTGTAAAGAACTTTTCTTTTGTTTATGTGTCTTTTCTTGTTCCTTATTTTGTGAATTATAAATAAGGCGAAGCGCGGGACGTGATTGACTTGTGTTTGTAGCGCCTCCGCTCCTTTTCGCCCTCGCACAGCGATATTAGAAGTGGGAACGCGCTCAGTTTATCTCGCTCAGTTGGCATGCATGCCAACTACGGGAAAGATAAAGACAGCAAGTTGTGGGGGGCAGAGAACGGAAGCCGCAGTGAGCTGTACGCCGAACAAGTCAACCGTACGTTAGTCGAAGATGTCTTAATCGGGCAACACGTGTTTTCCGCGGCTCTGCTCTATGCTAACCCGATTATTTCTAGTTCCGCGAAGGTTTTTCAGCATTTCCTAAAGGCAGCCTATGAGCACAAGAATTTGTACCCATTATTTGAGCAGGTGTTGATTTTGCATGAGTACATATGAGTAAACCCAGTTCACTGCAAGCCGGCAGTACTGGATTGACAGAAGTTCAGTGTCGCTTGACTAATTGGTGAAGACGGCAGCCAAGCTCCTGTTGGGAAAATGCGTTTATTGAAAGAGTTGATTCCAGTTGTCTCGGCTACATAGTTTTACCTTCTTTTTTACTTTCGGCACGTAATAAAAAATGATGTCAGGTAATTATTGGCTGCTTCCTGCTCAGGAAACTCTTGTAGCCATGGTTTGAAAATGTTCGACTCTTTACTTCTAATAGTGTCACTCAAGTACTCGTGATGAGCTAAACACTTCTAAAAATTACAGAGAATTTCAATAAAACCAACGTTTTGACAAGTGAACTTTTCTTCGTCAAGGGAACGCTGCTGCCCTGAAGAAGACAAGTCAACCTGTCGAAACACTGTTTCCAGCGGCGTTCTTTCTGGAAAAACTTCAAGCCTCTTCGTGCCTCTGAACTTCAGTCTAGTTTGGTACTCAAAGTCTGTAGGAAAACTGTGTGCGCCGTCATAACAAACGTGATCGAGTCAAATAAGACGTGTCCTACTGGTGACTGTTGATAACTTTCGCATTGGTTCAGATACTCTGGGTTCAACATTGGCTCATTATGCCCGTATGTCAGTTGTAAGTTAAAGCTGCTGCTTAGAGATTGACACTTTCCAACTACGTGCATGTCCGTTTTTTTTTTAAATACAAAACGTGCACTAAAAAAAGTTCATTTTATATGTGCCGATCGAGTTTCGTCTTACTGAAAAATCAGTCTGCCTGAACACGAACAAAATTTAAAAAAAAAGTATAAAAAATTTTTACGAAAGGCCGCATCGCCCAAGCGTCTAGCCATGCGTCCAGCGGACCTGAAAGAAGGCACGAGCGCATTCCGCTTGCAAGCAAGCGAAGTGGGAAAGGAGGGCTTCCGTGGCAACCCTTTCTCTCAATTTTTCGTCCTTTCCTTTTATTTCAGGACATCACCAGTGGCGTGATGAAAGAAATTTTAAGTTCGTGATTTATTTCTAGTAGGATGCCCGTCCTCGAATTCGCACGGTGATCGCGTTCTGCAGAGAGAGAGAGAGAAAAAAAAGATCCCCTTTCGAGCATCAATATTCCTCTTCCGTCGGCGCTCAGCTAGTCACGCACAACGAGAATCGCGCAAAGGCATGCACTGCACGTCGAGCGCTCGCCGTCCCACGGTGTCACCTCGATCGCGCCGGCATCCTCTATAGACTATACGGAGCCGCCTGCTTAGAGGCGTACGGTTTCGGCGCCTCGCCGAACCAAGGCGACGGTGCCAGACCGTACGCGGACAGGAAATGCGGCCAGACACAAACGCGAAGAGCGCTGCCGCTGTAAACCGAGACAAATCGAGATAGGCGATGGGACGCCTCCCTCCCTGGCGGAGGTATCCATGATCTCGAGAACGGGCAAGCGCGCCACTGAGACCCCGACGCGCTTCTCGCGACTGGATGGATGGATGGATGAATGGATGAATGGATGGATGGATGGATGGATGGATGGATGGATGGATGGATGGATGGATGGATGGATGGATGGATGGATGAATGGATGGATGGATGAATGGATGGATGGATGTGGCTGTACCCTTTAGGTCGGGTGCAGGCGAAGGAGGAAGTGCACGCTCGTTACCCAACACGACACCGAAGAAAGTTGTCCTTCCTTGAGCATAACGGCTTTCTTATTTTTAATGTAACACGGGTTACCAAGGGAAACGACGGTATGTGTATATTCAAAAACATCGGAAAGCGAAGAACTGAAGCTTGCAAATTATGAGTAAACATTATTTGGTGCCATTACTGAGGCTGGTGATAACAGACGAAATCCGGTACGAATGAGCATGTGCAACTGTGCCAACACTGCGGAACAAGGCCTGCAACCGCGTCGTATATATTGCGTGCGGTGACTTGTAGCCGTGACAACCTTTCGGTGCATGAAAATATTCGTCAAGTACATGTAATATATTTCTTGTCTATTAGAGTATTAATGCTAATCCTCAACTGTTGCAGCCTGCCCAGTCTACTTTTAGTCAACTTGTGCGTTCGAAAGTTAACTTTATTTAAAAAAAAATCACGGCTGTATAAGGCCTTTATTGTTGTCATCTGACAACGCAGGCATGGCGACGAAGCGATTACTACTTCCTACGAGCTGTTTACGCCGCTGAATAGGTGGAGGGGAAAAAAAGTCTCATTGCGCACGGCTTCAATCCGGAACTTATTACCGTCGCGTTCGCCTGGCTAACTTCCTTCTCTTTCAAATTTCACGAGCATGGGTCAAGGCACTCGTATATAACTCGCGTCGACTCGCATACTCAGTGGGACCGAAACGAGCGCAGAGTTGGGAAACGTCGCGTAGTGTCACGCCGAAACACGCCGCCGGCGTTGCGCAGGAAAGCCCCGCGGGAAAGGGACGCTTCGTTCCAGTGAAGAAGAACTGGGTGCGCGTACCAACCACTCGCACAAGGCCTCGGTCGCTTATACGGCATAAACGTACACAAAGCGATAATGTCTCTGGAGAGCAGGGAAGCGTTAGATGAGTTTGAAAAACAAAAATAAAGAAAGGACAACGCAGCTTCTATAGTTCGCAAAAGCCGAATGCCGCAACGGTGAGCCGTCAACGCAACAGTGACGCAAGCCGTGCAAAAGGAGTCTCCATAGTCAAGCGTGGCTGATGAAGATCACGAAACGAGCGGGCTAGAGCCACCGCGTATACGCCTTTTGCATCGTATTCACCGTAAACGATATGCATTCTCGCGCATTTGGACAGCATTTGAACGACAAAGAGTTGGGAGAGGTTCATCGTATAGGAAAAAAAAAAAAAACATTTCGGGCCCGGCAAACGTCGAACGCGTGCACGCTTCGCATCACGCGGATAATGACGCCCCAACGTGCGCTTTCGAATGGGTGGGCGACGACGGCACCGTTAGAAGCTTAATGAAGGTTGCAAGAGGTAGAAAGATCCCACGGGCGCGTCCTGTGCGTTCGCAGTTATTCCCTCAAACGGCGCACTCGAGAAATTTCACTGTATGGCACACCCAAACCAATCCAATGAAATGAGAAGAAAGCATGCAGGGGCATTCGAATTGTCTTTGGCTGTTTAATATACATAATTGTTACTAAACGAAAGGTAAAGGCAACCATTATTGGCACCTATGTTTTTCCTGGCCTTATGGTCTCCTGGATTCACTTGGTTTTGTATGTTGAACAAAAAAAAAATGGTGCAGCTTGCACTGTAGTGATGCGAGGCTGGATAAATCAGCGGAGCTGGGCGGCCTTGTTTCTCTTCATTTGAACTGCAGATCGGTTTTAAACTCGGAGAAACTGCGTTAGTTGCCAACAAAAATTATCATCATCGTGGACAGGCACATGACCTCTCAGTCCTCCTCCGTATTCTTTGTACCATCATGTGCTTCACTTCCAGAGCACGTGCACCGTCGGTGTTGGATATAGTAACTCGGATGGGCGAGAGGAGTATAGAGAGAAATAATGGCAAGAAAGAATAACGGAGAGCTGAACCAGGTGGTAAGTATTTGGCAAGACGGAATGTGCAAACACGGACAGAAAAAAAAAAGAAAACCACCAGGCCTGCGCTGAACGCGCAGCACAGTCACAGCGAAAGCTGAAAGAGCGGCTTTCCAGAGCCTCTTCTTTAAGCGCTCTTCGGGCAACAGCTACAGCCATACCTGATGGGTACCCACTACGCCATAAATTATAGTTTTTGTGTAGTAGGCAGGCATTCACTATGCCAGCCTTCGTCATTCTTCGGAGAAGCGTGGTACCCACTGCACGCTGCCAAGAAATTTTGTTGCAATTTTTTAATGCTCTGGCTGATGATGATAACGAATTATGCCTGAAGCTTTAGCAAAGGGTTGGATCATTCAATGAACCAATCGTTACGTAATTAGCATTGTGTGACGCCTGGTTGTTCTTTGATTGATTGATTGATTGATTGATTGATTGATTGATTGATATGTGGGGTTTAACGTCCTAGAACCACTAGTCGAACCACCATAGGATTATGAGAGACGCCGTAGTGGGAGGGCTCCGGAAATTTCGACCGCCTGGGGTTCTTTAACGTGCACCCAAATCTGAGTACACGGGCCTACAGCAATTCCGACTCCATCGAAAGTGCAGCCGCCGCAGCCGGGATTCAATCCCGCGACCTACAGGTCAGTAGCCGAGTGCCGTAGCCACTAGAGAACCGTGGCGGATTAGAGAGAAAAAGAAGGAAAGAATGAATAGAAAGATAGAAGGGAATATGAGCAAATAAAGAGAGAAAGATAGAAAGACGGAAAAAGCCAGAGAAAAGCAGTGGAGGACACAAAAAAAAAAAAGAGAGAAACCGGCAGAGAAAGAAAGAGCAAGAAATTGAAAGAAATAGATATTTAAAAAAAACAAATAGAAGTGAACAGAGATATAAAAATAGATGTAAAATAGAGGAAGAGAAAGAAAGAGAGTAAGAAAGACACATTTAGTGACAAGGAAGACCACCCAAGCTACGCACTTCCTTGATGCTTGGCACCACTAGAGCGCAGATTTTTTTCTTCCTCTTTTGTTTTCCTTTTCATCTTCCTTTCTGATCTTTTGTTACTGTTTCTGTCTACTTCTTTCTTTCTCACTTCCTACTTTCTGTTTTTTTGTGTGCCTATTTCTATTTCTACCTCTGTGTTTCTTTCTGTCTAGCGCTCTTTCTCTCTATATATATATTTCTTTCTTTCTATTTCTGCATGCTCGTTGTTCCGTCCATCCGAGTTAAGATTAAAGCCTTAAGTGCCCTCATCCGACGCAAAAAAAAAAAAAAATGACTGCCGGCGTCCCTCGTCGGGGCGTCACACAATTGAGGTAAAAAAAAAAAGACATCATCACGTGAAGACGTCACCATGACGTCACATATCACCAAATTCCGAGACGTCACTATGACGTCTCACGACGTGACGCATTCACATGACATTTTCAAAGACGGGCAGGTCCCGGAGGCAGCACGAGACAAGGCGACGTGTGCTAGAAGGTTTACGACAACGCCTCCGGTCCTGCAGGCATTGCGAAACCACGACTCGACTGAGGCGGACGCACCAGGGAAACTAGACGTTTTAACCGCTATAACCAATCGTCGCAACACGTTCAGAAGTGGTGCGACGAGTGGCCTTAAATCCTCATGAATGAAAATCTATGTCATTTTCCCGCAGCCATAATCATCATACCCTTTCTTTCACAATTGAAAACACCCCTATCGACAATGTTGCCTCATTCAAGTATTTGGGCATTAGCATCACGCATGATCCCAACTGGTCCTCACATGTGAATAACATCACATCATCTTCAAGTAAACCTTAAGGATTTCTCAAACGTAACCTTCGTGGTACTCCTCAACACGTAAAACTACTTGAATATAAAATATTGGTTAGGCCTAAACAGGAATATGCATCACCCATTTGTAATCCTCATCAAATTTATTTCAGCGACGCCATAGAATCCGTTCGAAATCGCGCCGTAAGGTACATACATTCATCATTATCATATGACATCAATGTTTTGTCATTAAAAGTAGATACTGGTTTGGATGCACTAGTACGTACATAGCCTTCACCTCGATAGCTTATCATTATACCATAAATGTTATAACAGTTCACTTCGGCAAGCTCTTCACATTCTATACCTCCTATGTGCACTTCACTGCACACAGACCATTATTTTAACCGCTTTAAGCCTAGTGTCCTATAAGTAGGACCCTGAAACTTTTCGTTGTAAATCGAACATTTTTTCTGTAAAAAAGCTGCGCTACCTGACGTGTGTTGACAATGCCCTGCCCTTCTCACGTGCAAGTCTAGGCAATCGCCGTGCCAACAGTCGCCTCGTGAGCGCAATCACAAAATTGTTGTTTCACGTGCATGAAGCAGAGCGTCATGCCGCTGAAGAAAATGCGAGTAATATAGATTCAAATTGCGCGTGATGCTGATTGATTGATATGTGGGGTTTAACGTCCCAAAACCACCATATGATTATGAGAGACGCCGTAGTGGAGGGCTCCGGTAATTTCGACCACCTGGGGTTCTTTAACGTGCACCCAAATCTGAGTACACGGGCCTACAACATTTCCGCCTCCATCGGAAATGCAGCCGCCGCAGCCGGGATTTGAACCCGCGACCTGCGGGTCAGCAGCCGAGTACCTTAGCCACTAGACCACCGCGGCGGGGCTTGCGCGTGATGCTGCCAATACTTTTGTGGATTCTTTGTCGATTACTGGGTGTGCAGTAAAGCTCGTATGACTGTGCGGTCTGTCAAACAGTGCCCTAGGGCGCTCAGATGGCGTGTCACGCCGTGTCAATTTGGAACCCGTGCCGCGTCGTGTGCGTCAAGCTTGTCGCAATGCAATGACATGCTTACGGATGTATAATACGATTGATATGTGGGGTATAACGGCCCAAAATCACCATATGCATATGAGCGACGCCGTAGTAGAGGGCTCCGGAAAGTTCGATCACCTGGGGTTCTTTGACGTGCACCCAAATCTGAGAATTTTTAGAGTAATGCTCTCGACAGCTATATTCCTTCGAATTTGATGCTGCTCTCGGCATCAGACGGCTCGCTACTATAAACGACGCAGACAGCACAGACGTGCGCACAAGTGGGGTGGCAAAGAACGACGGTCTCGCATACGCGCAAAGTCACGGAAGCTCTCTTCGCGAGCGCTTGTGAAAAAACAGCGTTAGACCGTGCTCTGGTGTCTTGAGCTGACTATTTATCCATCTCTTTCTGTTTTCTTTCTTTCTCTTTCCTTTCTATTATTTCCGATTTCCCCCACCCCAAGTGTAGCGTAGTCAACCGAACCAAGCTTATTAACTTTCCTGCCTTTCCCCTCTTATCTCTCTCTCCCTCTTTCTATTTCTTTTTATTGTGATACAGACGAATAAGAGATCGATTCCAAAAGGCACTGCAATTGTAGGATGCTCAAACTAGTGCAGCAAGTACGAAGGTTTGCCGTTCACGCACTGCATACTTTATTCCCTTAAAGAGACGCTAATGTGAAACACACAAGTTTAAACTGTCAAATTATAGTCGAGAAGCTATAGTTTTATGTAGTGTCATGTTCCACTGTTGCAAGGTATATATATTCACGATTGCGTTTCCGGTAACCGCTAATTATTTCTTTCTTTCACGCAGTATCTTATTGCACATATACCGCACTGAAATTTCCTGAGACTTGGTATATTAAGGCGCCCTAGCTTTGCTAATAGAGGAGAAACACAATGTCAAAAGTTTGCTTTTAAAACACCGGGCCCAAATCTTCGATGCCAACGTTACACATTTCTTTTTTCTTTTTTTTTCGTATTTGGCCACGTTGCCTTGACGAAATTTCCTGAAGCTTGGTATGTTAAGAATATCTCTCCTTCAAAATTGAATCATTCATTCTAGCGATTAGGAACTTCACGTAGGCTCTAGTAGACGCCATCAAAACCTATGACATCACCGCAACTGGTGCGTCAACTTCAAAGTGACGTCATCGCCCGCACGTTGTTTTTGCACATTTTCTCGCTTAGCAAGCGTCTTCTCGCAACAAGCCCGGCGTTTTTCAGTTTCCCGAGAGAGTGAGAAAAAACGCTATTCTTTTTAGAGAGGAAGGGTTACCCGCACTTAAACGATGCTCAGATCCGCAATAAAAGTGGTCGCGCACTGACTGAACGCGAGCAAGTGCATATTTTAAGCGGTCAAGATCGGTACGACGTTGGTGACGAAACACTTGCTTCCCACTCCCGTGTCCGCTGCGCGCAGCTATTTTATAAGCGGTTATAACAGAAGAAAAAAAGAGTGCCGACCCGTAACTGTCTCCCCTTACAAGGACACCTCAACTGGTTAGCACATTAACGGGGTACGGGAAATAAAAGATATAGCGAGGGTAAGATCGGAGAAAAAAAAAAGAGAGGTGAAGGCCATTCGTTCTGCTTCCCGCAACGGACTCACAAGCCCCCACGCGCCATGCGCAGCTGACTAGGAAAGCTCCCGAGGGCCGGAGAGGTATCGTCATCGAGAGGACAACGGGTTGGATTGGCGCGTCGTAGAAAGCGCGTGAAGCACTCGGCGAAGCGCGTAATCTGTGTGTGCGGCAGCTATCAGTGCGTGTATACTGCACAGGGGGCCGTAGTGTTCACTCCAAAGAGACGCGCGAAGGTCGCGGTCATGCGAGATGGACAGGAAGCGGTCGACGTTTTTCTGGCCGTTCACACTTTTGCATTCATAGTTTACTTGGATGTCTGCTACATTTTGCCACCGGGCTGTTTGCACAATGTCTCCGTGTCAGTTGGTTACAAGAAACTAACCGTGCTCTCCATCGCGTTCTGTACACTCAAAACATCCACATCTATAAAAATGAAAAAAAAAATTCAGCCGAGTGGGAGGGGGATGGGTATGCTTGCACAATATGTTTATGAACCAGGGCAGTAACGCTTTTTTCATTTTATTGATTTTTGTTTCTCTACATATTTATTTATTTATTTGTTTGAGAATACCTCACAGGCCCCGTAAGAGGCATAGGGTGAGGCGGGTATACAGTACAATTCAATACATTGTAAAGGAAGATTTCCGCAGAGTATAATTACAGGGCAGTAGAAAAATAACATAGAATAAATAACAAGTAGAAAAGAGATTAACAGATAACTAGACGTGTAAACTAGAAAAAAGTTCTACTAATAAAAAATCACGGATACTAAGCCAAGTGTGTGAAAAATGTTTGTTCAACTGAAGACAAAAAGACGTCGTGGTCTCTAAGTGAAGCAATGTTGTCTGGAAAGCTGTTCCAGAGACGAATAGCACGAGGTAGTGGGGAAAAATTGAATGAATGCGTCGCACCATATAGGCGGGCGTAACTGAGAGTGTTGTGCAATCTTCGCGATGTATAGACTTGATGATTCAAACAGGGCAGTGATAAGTCGTCAGAGTGAATGACCTTATGGAACAATTACAGCAATGCAATATTATGGCGGGTACTTAACGATGGTAATGATAGTTTACTCTTTATTTGCGTGATACTAGACAGGTTACTATAGTTGTGAGCAATGAAACGGCTTGCCCTATTCTGAATAACTTCGAATGCTTCGATAAGGCATTTCTGATGTGGTGACCAAATCAGAGACGCATACTCAAGCTGCGGCCGCACAAAAGTCAGATACGCAAGTTTTCGCAAGGGGAGGGGGGTGCACTGCGCATGTTTCGACGCAAGAATCCTAATGATTTGGATGCACTGGCACATACGCAAGTTATGTGCTCTGACCATGATAGATTAGGTGTAAGGTGCACGCCTAGATACTTATAGGTCACGGCCGGCGATATGATAATACTGTTGATGTTGGTTATAGAAACAAAAATCAATAAAAAATTTGCTTCCTCTTGCGCTGTAACCATATTAATTAATGAGTATCGCTTGCACGTGGAACTTGAGTCGATAGGCGTTAAATGCAGTATGCAATTGAAATGTTCATTCATTTCGATAAGACACTCCATTATTCGCAAAATCAACGCGCCTCAGGCTCATTATATGCAGTGCGTAACAGCAAGTAAAAAAAATCATCTTGTGCAAATAAAATTGGTTTGATCTCTCGCATCAGGAGGTATTTGTAGGCATGAATCACCGAGGTGGCGGTTGTTGTTTTCTCGTTAGGTTCGTAAATACCAGAAACATGGAGTAACATGGTACCAAGTTGTATCACGTATTTGATTTCTTGATATGTCGGGTTTAACGACCCAAAACCACCATATAATTATGAGAGACGGAAATTTAGACCACCTGGTGTTCTTTAACGTGTACCCAAATCTGAGCACACGGGCCTAGACCATTTTCGGTTCTATCACGTACCTTGTTCCCCCTACGTAATGTATAGACACGTAAGGTATCTGCACGGAGTTGTCCTGTAATGCGGGGGTGAAGCCCTCGGTGAGACAATATGAAGGTATTCTTAATCATTCGAGCGTCAATTCATTGCTGATTACGCAGCCGAATTGAGTTGTAAGTTGCGTCCTTACTGAAATACCAAGCAGCAAGGGGGAAGAAAAAGGATCAACGCAGTTTTGCATCCACAAAGAGTATGAAAAGTGAATGACGCTTGCATTCCGCTCTTCGGGATCCATAGCATACATGCACGTACGGGGAACGGCTCGTATACAAAGTGGAGAATTACATTAGAAAGAGAGATGGAAGAGTCGGGAAGCCGCAGACAGAACAGGTTTCCAGTGTCACCACTTTGAACAAAAATAGTCAAAAAAAATTTTAAAAAATGAAAATGTGAAATGACGCTCGAAATGTAGGCGCGACGAACACTAGGCAGTTTTGAGAACGTTTTGTACAAGGTTTCGGGCGTCAGAACGTTCGCGTCGGATGCACAGTATCGGCAGTACCCTGCATCCTGCTGATCTTTTTTTTTTTTTTTCTTTAAAAGGGGGAGATCACTCACTCCTATTACGAGGAAGAGTAGTGCACGTGCAGCCGAAACGTGACGACACCGATCAGAAGAACAGATTTTCGGCGCCGAGCTCGAACACGAGTCTCGGATATTTCCCGAGCATACCGACTGTGGCCGCCCACGTGGGTCGCTCGAAGCCAAACGAGCGCGGAGAACGAGCTCTCGCTGAGCGGCGACAGGTTGGCGCCGTTCCAAGAGGTGGCAGCCCTCCCGGAGATTTATGCGGCGGCGGCGCTAACCATGTGCGCCTGCAGCCGTCTGGGACGCGTGGCGCGGACAACGCCTCCTCTTTTAAGAGGTGCACGGCGAGCCTTTCGACAGCACCGCGGAATTAGCGAGAACCACGGAGGCGCGAGACGGGCCCTTTTAGCACACGAGCGCGTCTCGGAAGGTTATAACAACACGCGTCAGTAGCGTTGTGTATGACATGGCGGCTTTAAGCACCACTACATGGTTGAGAGGAACGAAGTAGTGCAGGGCTCCGGAAATTTCGACACCATCTGAATGTGGCCGCCATGGCTGGGAACCGAACCTGCGGCGTTCGGATCAGCAGCAGCAAGCGTAATGGCTCGTGTGTATATATACAAACTCCTCCCCTGACGAAGGGAGGACCCCTCCCGAAACTGCTGGGAAATATATTTATTTATCCCTGTTGACAACGCTCCCGCTGTGCTATATCCCATATCTTCACCAAGACAAACAGGACCATTGAATTATTACTCTCAGCACATATATAAATATACCCTGCGGTGGCTGTCGAAATCATGCTGCCCCTTTATAGTTCTTGTACTCTTCAGTGCCCACGATTATACAGCGCTGAGTCACTAGCCTGTATACAGCTGAAATTCCTGAGGTGCACTGACGCTTCGCAGGGCTCGGGCCCCCCTTATCTGCCGCCCTTCAACTGCCGCACTGCACACAAATAATAGTAATTTACGGCTGTTTTACGCGCCAAAACCCTCCCTTAGAGTGAAAAAAATGCGCACTCGTGACGAACTCCCATGTGCGGCGCGGCCGACGTGGCGGCAGCCCGCTGCGGCTGGCCAGCTGATGAACGGCGACAGTGACAGGACGACGCTCGGAGACAATGGGACGCCCCCTGCAGAAACACACTCGAGGTCAACTATAGCAGACCGTAATTTACAACCTCATCCAGCCACCTTGGCGTTCGCGGCAACCTACCCGGAGTTTTCGAGAGCGAAGCATTTGATGCTTTCAAGCTTTTGATCATTTCTTCAAACAATCTGATCTGAGGTACACCACAGCGTTTGCGCATGGGTGCCACGACACGGGGACAGTACAAATTATGACCACCACGATGGAACCTTGCGCGAGAATCCTTTGCTAATTCGTTCAACTTGCACTTGAGGAGCAGGAAAAGCGCCGCGCGTTACGCGCAAATCACGTCGTATTTTTTAAAATTTCGCACACTTGAAACAAACGCTGTAAAAAAATTACCAGCGTCATTATATTGCCGTAAATTGAACATTTTAGCATTTATGAATAAGGGCTACAAATTTTGAGCTGAAATTTTTTATATAGTCAGTATTTAAAAAGTTCACTATGCAATGTTTGTTAATTACAGTGCTTGCCGGATCAACAAAAATATTTTGGCACGCTACATACAGCTAAATACAATACCCCGCTATTTGGAGATGCGTAGCGCTCGTTTTCAATTTTTTATTGCTTGGTGCTTAGCTGAAACACACTGCAGATATAGCTGTCACATTTCATAATTAAAAACTTCGGCCGCTGGCGCCAGTGGCGAGAATTAATAACGAATGTGATGCCCGGATAACGTTATTATTCTATTTTCATTTTGCCAGACGGCGTTTTGCAAGTTCTTCCAACTAAGCTGCGCTGAAGTTATCACCGAAATAAGCAGGTTGCAGACTGATTAGAATGACCGAATCAAATGATTAGAGTCGAATGACCAGAAGCAAATGAATAGAATCAAGCGAAATAAGTTCCTATACCGGTTAAACCGCTTCGGCAGTTCAGAACAGGGGCGGATCCAGCCACTCATTTTAGGGGATGGGGGGTAATCGCTTTAAGTAACACCGGAGGGGGGGGGGGGTATTACTTTTTGTTTCTACTAGCAGAAAAACCCCCTTCATAGCATGATTACTGTTACTAGATGCATGCGGTGGCTTCACTCATTTGTCCTAATTTGTGATAGGAGGTGGACTACACGCGCTGAAGTGGGGAGGGGAGAGCTGCTGACACAGCCATGGGGGAAGAGGCGATCGCCCCCCCCCCCCCCATATCTGGATCCGCCACTGGTTGATAACGACGCTCGCACTTTAGGCCAGAACATTGGCGCATCTACATTACTTCTACGCACATTTACACAGACATTCACATTTTCCGACGCCTTCGGCAATGATTGCGAACATCATGAAGTCATGAAGGTATTGCAGACGTGAATATTAAACGCACGGCATCAAAGAACGAGATCACAAAGTAAGCATGCATATATATATCTTAGCATACAGAATAGAGGTGGAACGAATGGGAATTGCAAAATACATGAAGCATAATTGCACAGCTGCGTATATTCTCATTCTCCACTATACATTGTAAAGTAAGACACATTTGCAGAAGAAAACGAGAAGAGGCGCCACCTATGAACAACTGTCTGTGAATGCTAAAAAAATTTGCACTATTATTTCAAGACCTACTACCATATTTATTCCCCCAATAATAATGTTAAAGGCCGATTAAAACTTAGTAAATTTTCATGAATGATAATTTTCTGCAACAAAAAAAAACTATCAAATCCCTGGCTAGAAATATACTGAGATTCCATTTACGGATATCTTCATTTAGAGTAAATATAAATTCTATATTTAACGTTGCATGCGTTAACTGGTGTGTCTAACGGCTCGTAGAATATTGCAAATTCGATCACATGCAACAATCGCGGCTGCGGCGGCTGCATTTCCGATGGAGGCGGAAATGCTGTAGGCCCGTGTGCTCAGATTTGGGTGCACGTTAAAGAACCCCAGGTGGCCGAAATTTCCGGAGCCCTCCACTACGGCGTCTCTCATAATCATATGCTGGTTTTGGGACGTTAAACCCCACAAATCAATCATTGATCATGTCCAGCCGAGTATGAAATCTCATTGTATAGCCACAACTCGGCACAATTAGCGAAAAACAAATTGTGTGCACCAATGTATAAGGAGCCTCTCAAAGGGTTAAAGCGTAAGTAAACTGTTGAGACATATATCGTCCCGTGTCAAACCATCTTGTAGAAGTCCCTTTAAAATTATACTTAGCATACATGATTTTGTTAGTGAATTTCCCTTCTTCTAGATCTCCTCCTTCGTCTCTAGAAGAAGTTGCAGAATAAAATTGGAATATTGATCACTTATGGTTCAGGCTGCAGCATACACAATGATACAATTACAGGTGACGTCTTCGTGATTTTTTTTCTCTAAAATGATCCTTAAAGTATTCTACCGCGCCTGTACCCACTGCTGGCTTATAATATACAAATTATTCTAATACTAGAAAATGCCGTTAAAATAAGATATTTATTCACTAAAAGCATTATTAATCAACTAATACAGTGCGACAGAAAGACTTACGTTTTATTTATATTTCCTACGGCAGAAAATGACTACCTGAGCTTTTAATTAAAAGTGGCTGACAATCGATTGTGGACAGAAACTCCATTTGCAGCCTAAAGTTTCTCTTTCTATTAATAGATGGCTGTTTAAATATCAACACTACAGATATCCTTCAGTACACTTCCAGTGACGCCACTCGCACGCGACACAGTGAAATGATAAAGCCTCTAATTTCCCGAATTAACTGCTAGCAGTACTCATTATTCCCTAGAACTCTGATAATTGAAATAATTTGCAAACTATGTTTACATAACACACTGTCATTGTTTGAAATCGGCATTCCTTTAACCCTAATTTATTATTGCATTGTATTACTCGCTTTATTGTAATCATTGTGTTACTCTGTAACATGTATTATTATGTGCACTGTGCTACTATAAATTATCTTACTCTGCGAACTTATTGAAATACGCGTCTTTGAACCTTAGTCTTGGGTATCACATTGTAGTTCTTCATTCATTCTGTTAAACCCCACATATGAATCAATCATTCATTCTGCCTTTATTACTTTAATGCATGTACCTATTCTCAATCATTTTCCACCCCGTCATTAGCTTTCAAATGAAAGATTGCAGTAATAAATAAATAAATAAATAAATAAATAAATAAATAAAATAAATAAATAAATAAATACCAACGCACTGCTTGTACTGCCTCCCATTAAACGACCTGTCAGCTGCGGGAGAGATAAAGCGAGTGCTAGTGCCCGGCCCAGAAAGAGCGTCCCATATCACTTCTGTCACGTGGTGATGGCATTGCGTCAGCTGAATAAAAAGAAGGGGCAGGGTACAATGCGATTAACTGCGCGAGAGGTTTCACAATGACGATAATGCCCGAATTCACGAACGCTCCTGTGTTCAACTATACAGATTTCAGAAGGGCTCCGGCACTACCGTTTACAATGACTCTTTACAAGTCACACGTGATCGACACCAGTCCTTCATGCTTTCTAAGGAGCAGCACGAGGCAAACTCAGGGCAGCCCCGGTGATCTTCCTCGACGTGCTCCTACCAATCATTTACGCACGACAGACTCCGTCTACCGGCATGGCTCAGCGTTCACATAAGAACAAGTAACTTCATTAAGTGCCCTGCGAGCTCGTGGGATGGGCCTAAATCCCGGCCAGCCTTCGGCCAAGGGTTGCTGGCTCTTGGCCAAAGCTTAGCTGAGCAACAAGTTCGAGATGAGCAACGCCGTCCTCGAGTGCGCGCGGAGGCTGATGCTGCATGTTTGAGGCTGCAGAAGTGTTATTGTGCAGCCTACCTACATCCCCATGGCATACGCTCATTGGGTGGCTTAGGAGATGCAATGTATGCGCCCTGCAGCAGTTACATTACACAAACAAACGAACAACAAAAAAAAACACCCAATGTGTAACACGTCCACGCACGTTGCCCGTGTTTTTTTTTTTCTTTATAGGGAAGGGGGGAATCAAGGCCTAACTGTTCAAAAGATAGTTTTTCCGTAACAAAAGAAAACGTTGCGAGGAAGCATGGCCAACTGGACGAATATCGAGGGGCGGGGGAGGAGGGGGGGGGGGCTTTGCCTATACGGGCCTGTCGTCTATGTTGATGCAGAGGCGCCCGCATCATGATGATGTTTTAAGAATTCTCATGAGATTTCTACGACAAAAAACTGCCCTTGCGGTCTTTTAGCGAATGAAAGCTGTCGCGTTTTCTGTGAAATTTTCCGAACAATTTGACGTTGGATAAGCGTGCGTTGCAATGATGTTTGCTGTTTTAAAACTGCCGGCATTCGAACTTAGCAACATGCATAAATTAATAACGAATTAGGAAAGAGTAACGCGCAATTTTTTTTTACCGCTCGCGAGTGTATAACCTGTCGAACGTTGTTGCTGTTGGCCTCAGGTGATCTATTGAGACGAAGAACTTGCACGACGCGTGATCTTCAAATTCACACTCTGTAGTATTCATTCAATCAGGGCCATCAGAGTCCGTCCAAGTTTTACATTATTGAACAGACAGCCGAGTCCTGGGTCATCTTCACTGACACAAGAGCAGCGCTGCAGTCACCGAGATCTCCATGCACACAGGATTAACTCGCCACGGACATCAAACGCCTATGCAAGAAAGCCTGTGACCTCCATCATCGCATTGTTCTGCAGTGGATACCTGCCCACTGCGGAATACAAGGCAACGTCCGGGCTGATGACGCTGCCAAAGCTGGACATGACACTTTAACAGAAATCATCGAGATGCCTTTCTCGAGGCAAGATGCAGCAACGCTAGTGTCGGCACACGCCTGGCGCCTCCAGCGATCCCTCTGGACAGACCCTAGCCAACAGTATGGGCCTCTGTACAAAATTGATCCATCGTGTGACTTCAAGATGCCACGAAATCTCAACAGGCAAGAATAAACGTGTTTACACCGCATCCGATTAAACGTAACATATACGAACTACTTCAGGAACAAAATTGGACTGTCCGACTCAGCATTTTGTGCCGAATGTAACGTCGTTGAAGACATCAAAGATGTCCTCTGTGAGTGTACGAAATACGCATCAGAGAGACAGTCTCTGAAGATGGGCTTAAAAATGCAACAGGACACAAATTTGGAGTTAAAAAACATTCTAGGCCCATGGCAGAACACCTCCAGTGCGTTAGACTCTACAAAAGCGCTACTGACGTTGTTACGGGCCACAGGCTTGAACGAAACGTTTTAAATTGTGCAGTGCGTGTGAGAGACAATTTATGTGTTATGTGACTGTTATGCGTGTAAGTAACATTATGTGTTGTGTGTTTATCATTGTATATATCATTGTCATCACCCGGCAACTGGAGTAGCCTGTCAGGTGAAAAACCAGGCAAACCTCTCCAGCTTACCAATAAAATATTTTTCTCTCTCTCCATGTTTAAATGCACGTGAGGTGAAGTGGCTAATTAAGTAGAAATAAACTAAATCCCACGTATGGATTGAGCTTCCTTTCATCCTACGTTGACCAGTAGTGTGTAAGCACAAAGAAGTAGGGCACATATCCAAATGCATTTATGATTTATGAATACATTAAACAACGCTCGGGTCAGCTGTGCCACGTATCGTGCCAGAGTGGTGTTCTGTTCTGGTGACGAATCGATACACATCTGTTAAGGCACGCATAGAACATGTGGCATGAGTAAATGGCTCAAATTGAACGTTTTGAACATGGAATACAACATTTCAAGCTATTTTCCGACATTCACCCGCCAAGAGATTGCCGACGCCGCTTACAGGTGCCATCATCTCATAAAACTCCGATAAATTAACTTGTAAACACCTATGTTTTTGAAGTGACATTAGCGCCGATTTTCACAATATTTTAATTGCTTACAGAGGCTAAGATAAGGGACTAGAACACGAGCAAACGAAACAAAAAATACATTGAATTAATCATTTCCCCCCAATTTTTAATGCCCATAACAACGATTGGCACGCTCTCTAAGCTCGTGAAATATTTGCTCCACCCTCTTTCTTTCCGATTTCACCACTCTCCCACCACGGTATATTTCACTACGTCGGTAAACACACCAATTCAATAAGCGACACCGCGCGCATCTCCCACAACACGGGAGGTATGGTTCTTCGAGCGACACGTAAAGATGACGAAAGAGCTCGAGATATCTGGCGTTCCGGTTTTACGTCGCTAACAGCCATCACCCATGTATTGTATACATGCGCAACTTGCGCGGAGAACTCGGTCGTTGCGCAACAAATGCGCAGCAAAGTCGTTTACCGCACGCGTTGCGCGCGGTGCCCAGTGGTGCAACCGCACAGACAATCTGACTGCGCGCGACACAAGGCAGCACGACTCGCGGAGCTGCGCGGCACCGGCGGCCATTCGCCCCCTTCACGCTGTGTTTTGCTTTCCAACTCGGAATGCAAGGGTGTAATATTTCAGAAAGTGGCCCCTGCATGATAACTCGTCTCTATGGGACGCTGAACTGACGTCCGGCTTGCAGCTGCGCGCGAGCGTGAATGGCGCAAATGGCTCGGACTGAATGCTTCATCCAGGCAAAAGCGCGAAGAAGACAGTGCTGGAAGCACGTTCTGCACCAGTGTGAGAAGAAGAGAATGGTAGAGAAGGAAAGGTAGGGAGGTCAGCCAGTCCAGGATAACCGGTTTGCTACCCTACACTTGGGAAAGGGGGATCTACAGAAGGAGAGGAAAGGGACAAATAGATAGTGCATCACACAGCACGTGCACAAGTACATTAAGAATCCAATAATCTGGCGTGGAACGCGACATCATTCTTGTAGCTACTTGACCAGGTCCGTCTTTCTCAACAACCTCAGAAGTGCCTTGGTCACCTTCAGCTGCAATGTCCTTTGTCGACGACATGCTAGAACAAATTCAGCAGACATTCGTGCATTGCCAAGGCGCGCTATAATGGACGCCAGCGATTGTCTCTGCACATTATAGACCGGACAGTCACACAGTATGTTGCGTATAGTCTCCTCACAATTACAGGCACCACACTGCACCCGTATGCGTGCGTCATAAACTTAACCGATTGATTCATTTGTGTGGATTAACGTCCCAAAACCACCATATGACTATGAGAGACGCCGTAGTGCCGTAGTGAAGGGCTCCGGAAATTTCGACCACCTGGGGTTCTTTAACGTGTACCCAAATCTGACCCCACGGGCCTACAACAGCGTCATAAACTTAAGGATCAAATGAACGGCTAAGAGAAATGCGCCCCGCGGCTCAGTTCGTATCGTATTGTCGAACGTGTCGTATTGGTACATCAGGTTGTCATAAGCACAGGATACACTTCAAGGCAGCGTTCAATGTTTCCAGTGCAAACTGCGCTATTCGGGAACTTGGCCCCCCAGGCGCATTATGTAGGTTATGTAAACTGAAATGGGGACCAAACTGGCGTTGTCGTGTGACTTTCTTTGCGAACATGGACGTGCGTAGAAGGGGAGGGGGAGACCGCTTTCCTTAATACCTCGTCTGCGCTCTGCTTTCTGATCGTAAGGTCCTCACTGACGGCGAAGCTTTGCCCTATCGCCCCCAATGGAGAACCCTGCGGAAACAAAAATTTCACATTCAAGAACAGCTTTAAACTTTGACTTAGGGTGCACAATAAAGAAGAGCCCTACGTAGTCAAACAGGAGTGCCCCGCATACGGCGCGACTCAATCATAATGCGGTTCGGACACGTCAAACTCAAACTCATAACTATTTTAATAGCGAAGCTGTTATTGGTCGAGCATTTCATGTCCGGGGTCCATGGTAACGCTCGTGTGACATGAACGGGTGTGCGCAGGCAAACATTCGGTAAATCCCATTACACAACACTGGTCAACTAAACACGATGAAGGCCACAGTTAGACCAACAAACGGGTGCGGCTTATCAGCAAGCATCACAAACGCGTACGTGGCACATTGCTCACTGCACGCAACTTCCATGAAAATGCTCAGTTTGAAGAGCGCAACTGCAGGCAGACAGAGTACAACACACACGCGCACGTGTTCTACTTAGTCCGTGCTCGGTCATACTATACCCCCTCAAAGCTTGACAAATAGTGGTTAATAAAGGGCAGCGATTCAACATATCTGAAAGACTTGCAAGACATAGCGATGCGTTAGCCTGACGAAGAGAAGGTCGCTGTTTCATCAGTGCCCGCAAAGTGGAGCTGGTTAAATTTTTTAGTTTGCTTTGTGGGTAACAGTTGCGATGCCGCCCTCCCTAGACCCACGCCAGAAAACCGATGCGTGCTCGTCATAACGGTGGCCTAGCTAATAATAATAATAAACATGCGAGACGCTATCGCGTATCTTTTCCGGGCCCTCGAGTAAATATTTCGCACTGCATCTCACAGTATGTGATACATGGCACTTTTTTTTAAGACTGATCATATCGCAACAAAGTTGAAAGTGACGGCGGTCACGCGCCTCGGTTTTCTGAATTTCCATTCAATCACACACGCACACTTATCCGAATGCTGAACACAAAAGCAGGCTTACGTATGAGCATACCTTACGTTAACATCCCTTGTAGTCGAGGACATCGCTTAGGATAAGTGCAAACAAGATCGTCAGTGGTGTTCCCAAATGGGGCCATTGTTCGTTATCTGGACGGGCGAACAATAGGGAAACGTTAAGTTTTCGATTTTTTTTTCTTCTTCGAGCTGTGGTGTGTTATCTTGTACCTATGAAGGCTCTCGAAATTTACGCAGTGTTGTGCAAAAAACTAGCGCAGCTCCATGCAATTTCAGAGCGCAACGAGAGCACCGCTTTTTACCTTCGTGTCGAAGCTCAATGCAAGTTCCATAATTTGGAGGCCCTTCGTGTAATAACCAATCATTGAACAACTTTCGCTTTAATCCACGATTTACATGCACGTCCAACTACACACTACACGCTTCAAAGAAAGCGTGAATCTTGCAGTGTTCGACTTTTTGTAGATGAAACGGTCTTAATTCGTTAAGGTGCCGTTAACAATACCACGGGTCAAACAGTTCGTTAAGTCAGTATAAAGAATGTATTGCCATGATGACGTGGCGCGTGCGGCGGCTTGTTTAGTAACACCCATCGACAACAAAGCCTTTTCATGTTGAAATACTGAATTGTGGAAGTTAATGCCTCAAGGCAGCTGAAGGGCTCTGGATTTATTTTCCCCACACGACCATCATTAGCAAGAAGCTAAATTAAAGGGCACCTGAGCGTCTTTTCGAGTTCATAAACAGTGCTGAGTGAAGCATCGATGTCGTGCAGAAGCATAACACCTATAACAAGGTGTGCCCGTTACTCCCATAGACAACAGAGCACAGCTTGAATCGTGCAGTTTCTTGGAAGGCCCAAATTTAACCTGGTAGGACAGGATATTACGCTCTATGGTTAACGCCTACACACATCGACAGAGTTTAAGCGATTCATTTTTTAACCCTTATTTGTGAGTGAGATTCACAACGGCGATAACGTGAGCACGCCTTCCCTCTGGGCGGGGACGAACTCCGACCACCGCGTGAGGGGCTGGCCTCCGCCGCGGCTGCGGTCACTGTTGCCGATCGGCGGCACTCACCAGGGACGAGCTGGCCGACCAGCTTTGGGCCATCCGGCAAGCTGAAGATGCCGCCCGGGTGCAAGGACTTCGAGCGGTCACCTGAGGCACCGCCATCATAATCGACGGAGAGTGGGAAGGGACAGGGGTTAATCCCCTCTTCTCCCACCTCACCCGGGAAAAACTGCTGCACTTTAAATAAACTTTATTCATTCATTCATTAACCCTTATTTCATTCCGTTCATCTGCAAGTTATAAGTTGCCGTGTAGCGATGCTGCGTGTCAGCTAAGTTTCATGAAATGTGTTTCCGCTGTCGCTGATGATGAATCATGAAGTATGACGAAACACCAGGGGCGTAGCCAAAATGTTTTTTTTTCCTGGGGGAAGGGAGGAGTTCAGTATATAGTTTTGCAGGCAGTAGTGAGAAATTTGGCTCGTTTGTGAAGCATTATTATTTGTGAAACAAGTAGTGCATGTATATGACCAGGACACAGAAAAGAAACAGTTTGCGCTGCTGTCATGGGCTCTCGCCATAAGCGTATCAGCCGGGGGGAGGTGGGAAAGGGAGAACGCGAGCCCCCCCCCCCCCCCCCCCTTTCGACAGTGGGCACTGTTGGCTGCATGCTGGGCAAAGCAACAACTAAGGCTACGTTTTTCTTTCACCATCGTAATCACTCACTTATGTACCATTGTTACGAGGGAATATTACAATATAGTGAAATTTTTCCAACATTTTTCCCGTGGCGATTTTCCTTGTAGGCCCTTGCGCTTGCTGTGCGGGCCGCCTATGCGGCGCTTTCGCGCCTTGTGCCTTTGCATTGCAGAGCACGCCAGCGCTGAACAGGGGCACAATAACATTGCATAACCTGTACACACTTTCGTTCTGCTGTGCCTGGCTGATGCAGTTAAGGATGCGAACGAGCAAACTTTTTATGGACTGGTCAAATAATCTGGTGCTTCAGGAAAAAAAAATTTAGATCGAAAATGAATATCATCACCGCTGTTTTGCGAAAGCTGCTGTGAGCTGATGAATGTTACGAATCTTCTCTAATGTTCTAGTGTTATCTGGAAGCGTGAGAAAAAAAAAAGGGGGGGGGGGTTTCCGCTTTAGTCTCCGATAAACCTCATCAGCCTTGCTTATATGTTATGTTGGAGCGATGGTGGCAGCTTGCAAAGGGGCGACGAACAAAGTGATGGACTCGAGCACAGTGGGAAGCTCAGCTTTTAAGCGTGCCCTTTAACTTAACCCACCGGAACAAGTAGAAGGTTAAAGGCTATGGTTTTTAGCGCTATGTTGGCTTTATTAAAAGTCGGGCTAGTAGGATTTCATTCAACTTGAATTATCTTTTGCAGTTCAAAGTACAACTTGGACAGCAAAGAAGCACACACGTGCAGCGCTGCTTATTTCTTTCTCTTCCTCTTTCTCTCTCTCAACAAGGACGAGCTCAGAGATGTGCGCGCGCACATACTAGTAAACGCCTCGATTCTGCAATTGAAAATATTTTAATATACTCATATTGTTTCATCTCGCCAGCTGCTATAAGTAGCCGCTGATAATGAGACCAGCGGCTAGTCTACCTCAATATTATGTAGAAGAAGATGCTCTCCAACTACCCCACAAAATATTAAGTATTTTTCAGTGCATGAATGCCCTGTTTAATACGCGTGTGCTGTAATGAGCACCATGACATTTCACAGATTCATGACGTCATGTAGGAAGCAGGCGATTTTATGGCACACAGACAATTTTAAAATCAGAAGAACCAATGGCAAACAATACGCCGTATTGAAAATAGTTGACTTTCTCATTTTTTACATGGCCCCGCCGCGGTGGTCTAGTGGCTAAGGTACTCGGCTGCTGACCCGCAGGGCGCGGGTTCGAATCCCGGCTGCGGCGGCTACATTTCCGATGGAGGCGGAAATGTTGTAGGCCCGTGTGCTCAGATTTCGGTGCACGTTAAGGAACCCCAGGGGGTCAAAATTTCCGGAGCCCTCCACTACGGCGTCTCTCCTAATCATATCGTGGTTTTGGGACGTTAAACCCCACAAATCAATCAATCAATCATTTTTACATGGTCGTTTATAAGTGGTAAGTGGTTCGTGTATGTATATATATATATATATTGTTTTTCAAAAAATAAATTCTGTGGGTCCGGTGCAAATATAGTTAAGAAATAAAGGAGCACATTTACGAATATGTGATAGTTGTTTACTCTACGTTTCGGCCGTGGCACGGCCTTCGTCAGGATTAACATAAATACGAGTATGTGGCCGCTTTTATGGGCAGGCATGAACACGTCAGTAGAAAACACGTGCGATCAGCATGTGAGTGTCACATGAATTCTTTGAAACATCCATGACTACACTAAAAAAACCATTAAAAATGTAAAACAATAAACAAGATTGTGGGCATGTAAAAAGGCATTTGTAACATTGATCATTGGCGACGAGGATCACGCATGAAAAAAATAAATATGTGATAACCTTTAGGAAGTATAGAATACGTTAGGGATGCTTCTTTAAATATTTCGCAAAATTGCGGACGTCAGGGCGTCGTAGAAAGGCATGACACTTTGCCTACGCATTCGTTAATGCCGGATAACAAACTATTGAACTTGTGAATCAAGAACGATTCTCGAATTTCGCGACCATGATCGCGATACCATCGAACCGTTTCGCCCAGCCAAGTGGTGCAATATCTGCACCCTTTCTGGTGGGTGGACCACAAAGACTTCGTCCCCCGCTTTGTGGCAAGAGTGATCACCACCTCCTTCGGACGGCGGTGACGGGGGGCTATAAAAGCCAAAGCATTTTTGTAAATAGTGCTGAATCTTGTACGGAATCATGAGTTGTACCTCTGTTGTACATAACGCGGGATCTTCTCGATTCCTGTACAGTTCCCATCTTTCATCTATCATGTAAATAACCCTTCGGTCTATCTCTCTTAACGCGTCCCCTAACTGGCGAAGATCGGCTATGCGGACGACGGCGGGATGCCAGCTACCGTAAAGAGAACCCGTCGTACCTGCCATCGAGACACCCTACCCTTGACAACTGGTGGCAGCGGTGGGATGCCATCAGCAACTTCCTCACCCTTAACGCCCCGCACAAGTCTTGTGGACGAGGCAACTTTCCTTTATGCGCAACTGTTTACAAAAAAAAAAAAAAAAAGACTACCTGCCTATCGTGTCATCGAAGTTTGGTGGTGGTGGTCAGATGAATGAACGGATAAAAACAGTCCTGAAGTGCAAGACTCAACGCTTAGCGGTCCAGATCAAAAATAAAAAAAGCTTTCATAGGCCGTATGTTGCATGATACGCTCGTTTTATTTTCGGCAAAACGACGTTCAAACTCGCCTCTTTGGCCCTGGTTTCCACTGGTGGCTGTCCTCACTATCGAATATAGCAGACACACGCCGTTCGGCTTAGAAACGAGCCCGACAGCACTAGGCAGGAGAGCAAAAGCAGAATTTTGCTTGCCTGACCACTTGGATGCAACGCCGCCTCCTCTTTCTGCATCCTGCATTTCCTATATAAATCCTCCTTTTTATACATTGCTGTACTAGAATACGCAGCCGCCTATCCTCTTGTGTAATGACCCCTCCCCCCCACCCCATCATCATCATCAGCCTGACTACGTCCACTGCAGGACAAAGGCCTCTCCCATGTTCCACCAGTTGACCCGGTCCTGTGCTTGCTGCTGCCAATGTATACCCGCAAACTTCTTAATCTCATCTGCCCACCTAACCTTCTGTCTCCCCCTAACCCGCTTCCCTTCTCTGGGAATACAGTTACCCTCAATGACCAGCGGTTATCCTGTCTACGCGCTATATGCCCGGCCCATGTCCATTTCTTCTTCTTTATTTCACTTATGATATCCTTAACCCCCGTTTGTCCCCTAATCCACTCTGCTGTCTTCTTGTCTCTTAAGGTTACACCTACCATTTTTCTTTCCATTCTTCGCTGCGTCGTCCTCAACTTAAGCTGAACCCTCTTTGTAAGTCTCCAGGTTTCTTCTCCGTAGCTAAGTACCGGCAAGATACAGCTGTTATATACCTTCCTCTTGAGGGATAGTGACAATTTACCTGTCATAATCTGAGAGTGCTTGCCAAATATTCTCCACCCCATTCTTATTCTTCTAGTTACTTCAATCACGTGGTTCGGCTCTGCGGTTATTACCTGCCCTAAGTAGACATAGTCTTTTACAACTTGAAGTGCACTATTACCTATCTCAAAGCGCTGCTCTTTTCCGAAGTTGTTGTACATTACTTTCTTTTTCTGCAGATTAATTTTAAGACCCACCTTCCTGCTCTCCTTGTCTAACTCCGTAATCATGAGTTGCAATTCGTCCCCTGAGTTACTCAGCAATGCAATGTCATCGGCAAAGCGCAGGTTACTAAGGTACTCTCCATTAACTCTTATCCCTAACTGTTCCCATTCTAGGCTTCTGAAAACCTCCTGTAAGCACACGGCAAATAGCATTGGGGAGATTGCGTCCCCCTGCCTTAAACCCTTCTTGATTGGTATTCTGTTGCTTTCTTTATAAAGCACTATGGTAGCAGTTGATCCCCTGTAGATTTCTTGCAGGATATTTATATATACTTCAACGACGCCTTGATTCCGCAGTGTCTGCATGACGGCTGATGTTTCTATTGAATCAAAAGCCTTCTCGTAATCTCTCAAGGTTATGCATAGTGGTTAGTTATATTCTGAGCATTTCTCTATCACCTGATTGATAGTATGAATGTGGTCGATTGTTGAGTAGGCTGTTCGAAATCCTGTTTGTTCCTTTGGTTGATTGAATTCTAATGTTTTCTTTACTCTGTTAGCAATTACGTTTGTAGATAGTTTGTATACTACAGAGAGCAAGCTGATCGGTCTGTAATTCTTCAAGTCCTTGTCATCTCCTTTCTTTTGTATAAAGATGTTGTTAGCATTCTTCCAAGACTCTGGTACTCTTGCCGTCAGGAGACACCTCGTAAACAGGGTGGCTAGTTTTTCTAACACAATCTGTCATTCATCTTTCAGCAGACCTGATGTTACCTGATCCTCACCAGCAACTTTGCCTCTTTGCATGCTCTCGAAAGATTTTCTGACTACTTCTATCATTACTGGTTGGGTGTCATCTGGTTTACTGCTAGTTCTTATAATATTAAGGTCGTGGTTGTCCCGGCTACTGTACAGATCTCTGTAAAACTCCTCCGCTATTTTAACAACCCTATCCATATTGGTAGTTATTTTGTCTTCTTTGTCCCGTAGTTCATACATCCGATTATTGCCTATCCCAAGTTTCCTCTACACTGCTTTGACGCTTCCTCCATTATTGAGAGCGTGTTCAATTCTCTCCATGTTATACCTTCTTACATGCATACCTTACGCCTATTAATCAACTTCGAAAGTTCTGCCAGGTATATTTTGTCTGTTGTACTTGAGACTTTTATGATTTGACGCTTCCTAATGAGATTCCTCGTATCCTGGGAAAGCTTGCCAGTGTCCTGTCTAACTACCTGCCTCCAACTTTCACTGCACACTCCATAATGATACTCGTCAGACTATCACTCATTGTATCTACGCTGAGGTTGGTTTCCTAAGAGCCGAGTACCTGTTTTGAAGGGAGTACCTTTTTTTTGTCCTGCTTCAAATTAAAATTGATACTGCCACGCAATTCACGGCCAATCACCTGTGGTGTTGAGCCCTTCTAAAAACCAACCAACCAACTAACCTCCAGTATGGATGCCCTCCCCGGAAGTGGCGCGGCCAGGGGTTCACACAGCGCGCGTGCTTTCCCCCCTCCAGGATTTTTAGGGGCGAAGCTCCTTATGACATGGGTCTGTTGATTGATTAGTGGCGTTTAACATTCCAAAACCAACATATGATTATGAGAGACGCTGTAGTGGAGGGCTCCTTAAATTTTGACCACCTGGCACGGGTCTGTCATTCCTCCGTATGTATGTATGTATCTATGTATCGATGTATGTATCTATGTATGTATGTGTCTATGTATGTATGTATCTATGTATGTATGTATGTATGTATGTATTATGTATGTATGTATGTATGTATGTATGTATGTATGTATGTATGTATGTATGTATGTATGTATGTATGTATGTATGTAGCCATCGGTGGCACATACCCGCTCTAGAGTGGGTGTGTCCCAGGAGTTGCGAGATGGGAGATGGCGGTACTTGGAGTGTTCACTAGATGGACGCACGGACGGACGGACGCACGGGCGGACAGACAGACAGACAGACAACCAGATGGATGGACGAATGGACGCACGAACGGACGGATAGACGGATGGACGGACTCACGGACGGAAGCATGAACAGAGGGACGGACGCATGGATTGACGCACGGATGGTCGCTAGGACGGACGGAAGCACAGACGAGCTGATGGACGCTTCGCCTCACTCATCATCAATCATTCCGTTGATATGCTGCGATTTTTTTTCGCCGTGGCACACAGAGCGAAAAATGACTATATTTTAAGAAGGCACCCCCATAAACCCCAGAAATTCCTATATTTCTTTCGGGAAGGCGGTGGGGGGGGGGGGGGGCAGCCTTTATATACAAACATACATAAACCACTGAGCGCCAGGTCGGAGTGCTCCTCCACCAATTATACAAAGTGGCTGATTCGGCCCTGGGAATTTACCCCGTCGCCTCACCCGTTAGAAGCGGACGCTCTACCATATTGCCACCTCCGCGGATCGCTTCGTTAATCGCTGGTGACAGCGGTCGTGTCAAGCAAACGATGTTGGTGACCACGCCAACTACGAATGCCCACACACTCTGGGCCTGCTGAGGAAACTTCGTTGCTTGTAGGCTCAAGATAATCTTGACACCGTGGAGGCCAGTGTTATCGGTTAGGCCATTAATAAGTTATCTCTCCCTTTCTGTCACTCTTCCCTGTACGTGTGCCCTCGAATGGCACACGTACAGCGCGAAACCGAAGCAAAATAAGACCGAGACGCGCTGTTTAGTGAGGAGCGTTCGCAAAAAAAAAAAAAAAACAAGCCAGAAGCACGCGATACCACGCCTAATATTACTTGACGGTACTATTGGGTGGCGCCAGAAAGGGCGTGGTATGCGGTAATCAGCTATGAAACACCAAGGCTCTTCATCAAAAAAGAAGAAAAAATGAGAGTTTTGCTGCAAATGCGAAGCAATGAACGCGATAGCTACAAATTGGAAGGTCACGCGCAGAATGGCAAGCAGATCTAAACGTGCCCCGCATTTTTCACGTCCAAATGACGCACGAAACGTACTCACAGGTACAGATGAACACGAATAAGCGTTTCTGTTACTTCGCTGTGCCTGAAAAGCACGCCCTTTTCGCAAATGAAGACTGTGCAACAATTGCAGTGACCTGTGTGCGCCCGGTAACTACAACAGAATCGTTCTGGTGAAATACCAAGGCCAGCGAAGACGAACGATCCTCCCCACCGCGAGATAAGGGCGCGCGAGCGAGCGTCCACCACCCTCCTCTCCGAGGGCCGATGAACACGTTGGAGATGAGCGCGCCGCCGCGTCGTGACGATATGGCGTCGCGCGCTCATTGCGCTATCTTGCTATGCGGAAACACGATAGTCCCTCCCCCCCCCCCCGAGATGTCCGTTAACAGTGGTAGATATAAATAGCTTGCCGTTTGAACGTTGAAGGACGTGCCTCTCCGTGGCTCAGTGGTTAACGCCTCGCACTCACGTTTTAGAGATCAAAAGTTTGATTCCGCGCGCCGGAGTTTTTTTCCTTGATGCTTCTTTTTCTTTTTTGCGTCTTCTATATATAGATACGTGTACATATACGGCGAGTGATGGCGATGCCGGCGGCAGAATCTAGCCAAGAGTGTCCATATAATTGCTATCACAATAAAAAGAAAGTTTTAGCATACTGGACAGAAGCAGGTGTGATGCCTTCCTTTCAAGCAACAGTCGGCCGTCCCTATGCGCCGAAGATCGGCTTCCGAGGGGAGTTCAGTCGCATCACCGGCCCGATCGTGCTGGGAGCGTCTCGCCTAGGAAGAAGAAGGGGGCCTTGCAGCTGTTTTCGGAAAGCCGCGCGTCAAATGTAGCGGCAGCCGTTTTCGCACGACTACCTTCCCTTGGCTGGGGAATCTCCACCCATCTTGCGGAGTATCTCGCTCGCGCATCTCTGCTCTGCGTCAGGCTTGTAACAGCGTGCCGCAGAACTGTGCGGCTTCGAAGAGCACAACACGACGACCGCGGATAGCCGCCGCAGCTACATCAGTGGAAAACGACAAGCTTTCTGGTGGCTCCCCGATTACGCAAGCTACTATGAAGACAGACACAGGGTCTTTTCACGGGCTGTGTTGCACGCAGAAGTCAAACTGGTTAGGCGTGGCCCATTTTATGTATCTACCGGCGTGCATGCAGTTATTACGCTCTGTACTGTCGAGAAGCAGCGCAACATCACCGCAGCTATTCCTTCCTACATGAACGCAGCGCAGGCCCGTAGCCAGGAATCTTTTCGGAGGAGGAGGGAGGGGGGGGGGGGTATATTTGTCCTCGTGAAAACACCCTTCTCTATCCGAACTTCATTGGTGTGGAGGGGGAGGGGACCTAGGGCACCCTTTTGGCTACTGGCCTGCCATAGTGTAAACGAGGTAGCACACGAATGTATTTAAACCGTCTGCTGGTAAAGCGTCTTCCAAGCAGGACGATAGTTATAGCACGAGAACAGAATGACGACACAGAGACAAGAAGGACACAAGGTGTCTCTGCGTCGTCATTCTGTTCTCGCGCTATAACTATCGTCATGTGAAACCACTAGCCCAAGCTACCACACGTCTTCCAAACGTCGCGTTGCTTACGCCACGAAGAGTCGGAAGCAGGAGGTCAGAGGCGGAGCTGCGCTATCTCGCGAGCAGCAAAACACAACCCGGCCTTGAATAGCTCGACCGCTCTCTTGGCTATGTCAACAAAAAAGTGTGGAAGCACTCACTTTAAGGGACTGGGCTTCATTGGCGTAGCGTGGGGCGTACGGAGGGGGGGGGGGGATGTTGAGCCACCCTGCCCTTCCCTAATTTTTTTTTCGTATTTTCAAGCAGGCGAATACCCAGAATTTCTTTTCGGGGGGAGGGGCACCCCGTTGAAATGGTCATTTTTCGCTCTTTATGCCATGGTGAAAATAAATTTCAGTGGGAGAGTCACGGGCCCAGTGTGCTACGCCCTGGCTACGCCCCTGTTTGCGTGTGATCTGGTAATATAAATGCTCACGTGAAAACAAATAGCCGAACATACATAAAAGTTGGTTAAATGGCCTACCCTCTTCCGTCGAAAAAACTTGCTGGCTACGCACCGGCTGGGCCTTCCTCTGTTGTAACAACGGTAGCCGCTCGCACAGAAGAGTTACTCTACAAGGGGAAACCTGTATTAAACTGATCACACGTGCAACGCAATACAATTAGCGGCCTTAATCAGGAAATAGCTGTAACCACGTGAGCTGTACATTTCACAAAGAATGATGTACTTCACAGAACTACCAGGTGAGGTGTCGCACATCTTCACTGCCCCGTTTCCCATTTTCTATATTTCACGATTTTCTATATTTCGCGCCAGGACTGCCAGCGAGGCATTCCAGGTGGCAATGTGGAGAAGTCGTAACAAGTATAGGGTAGCAAACCGAAGTCCTCTTCATTTGGGCACGGTGGACCCGGCAATGTCATGACGCTAAGCAGGGAAACTTTTTCGTACTGCAGGGTTTGCTGGAAATCGCCGCCGGTTTACCAACGACTTGTCAGGTATGCCACGAGGTGCGCCAAGCCAGCGATGCATACAAGCTTTTCAATTCGATCTCGTCTTGAAATCAACTAGCGCCATCGCATGATAGCGAGGAACTTCTGGCGACACCTATCGACCAACGAGGCGTGACGTCATCAACAGCCGGGGATATAAAACAGATGCCTCACGACTACCACTTCATTGGGCACGGCGGACCCGGCAATTCCATGACGCTAAGCAGGAAACTGTTTTTCGTACTGCAGGTTAGTTCTCATTACTGCACGTTTCGAAGTGACTGTCCTGGCCTAGTGGTCCTGCCGTGCCCCAAACGGGGCTATAGCGTTGCTTATGAAAGTGCGTTTATGCTGAAGTTGCTGTTGTGCGGTGACGTGGAAGTGAGCCCTGGGCCTACACAAAAAAAAAAAATTTTTTGAAGAGCTGCTTCAGGGCCAGAAGGCCTTGCAATGTGGCTTAAATGAATTAAAGACAGAAATAGCGGACATGAAAAAGACGATAGAAAGACTTACCGATAAAGTGTTCGAAAGTAGCCCTGAACCCTTCCTTCCTTCAGGACAAGCTGATAAAGTACAGGCACTGCTACAGTCAGTGGAGCATGTCATAAACTTTCAAGCCAAAAAACTTACAGATCTGGAGGACCGAAGCAGACGATCTAATTTGATAGTTCATGGAATACCCGAATCATCCGATGAAACCGAAACCTCACTTAAGGATAAGGTTGTGAAAGACGTGTTCGAAGTTAAACTTGGCGTGAAATGTAGATCCATTGGCCGCATTCATCGACTTGGACATCACAAAGGCAAGCGCTCAGTGATCATATACCTCCAAGATTTCAACTAAAAACAGGAAATCTTCGCTAATGTAAAAAAGCTAAAAGGCAGCTCAATATTTGTCCAGAACGACTACTCCGCATTAACATTAAGAAAACGAAAACTACTGTGGGAAAGTGCTAAAAGTGAAAAGCAACTCGGGAAGGTCTCGCTTATTCACGACAGACTAAGAATAGATAAAGAATACTTTTATTGGCACGAAACGCTGAACAAACGTATTAAAGCAACAAAAACCGCACAGTTCACGCACGCAAAAAGGTCAGCGCGATAACACATCGACATTATCTTGCGACTGACATGATGCCTTTAAAAGCCCTAAACAAGTCCGGATATTGAATGTAAACGCCCGCAGTGTGAAAAACAAAACTGAATCCTTAGAAACTTTGTTGCTACAGTATGATCCTCATGTAGCTGTCTTAACAGAAACCTGGCTGAATGAGGAGATATGTGACAATGACATATTCCCCCTTCTTACACAGTATTTCGTAAAGATCGGCAGGCTAGGGCCGGAGGCGTGGCTATCTTAGTTAAAGATAGTGTTCAGGCGGTTTTATTAGATGACATAGTAGGTATCAAAAGCCTGCGTGTTAAAATCTCTATCTGCGGTCAGAGTTTCATGTTGTACGCACTTTATAGACCTCCAGATGCCACAACGGATGTATTAGAGACGCTGAATAATGAAATGTCAATGCGCGAAAATAAGAAAATTGTTCTTCTCGGTGATTTTAACCTGCCGGGAGTAGATTAGCAAGGCATTGATGCCAGTAGCTCATATAATAAACACGTTAGCATTATGTTCGATATTATGTTAAGGTATAATTTAATGCAGGTAGTTCATGAACCAACTCGTGTACAGATTTCATCTAGCTCTGTGTTAGACCTGGCGTTCATCAGTCGTGATTTTTCTGATTGCACTGTAGAAGTGGAGCCAGGGCTCTCTGATCACCATCTCATAAGCATATTATTACCGCTTCAACCACTTAAAAAGTATAAACACGTCCCTGCACGTTCTTTTAAGGACTTTGCTCATGCCAATGACCCAAGCATTACCAATTACTTGCAAAACTGTTTGATTGATTTCGAGGGCAACAACACTCAGTTACTTTGGAACAAGTTCAAAGACATGTGTCACTATTGCCTGGATAATTTTGTTCCTAATAAACTGAAGAAAGCTTAAAAGGAAACGCCTTGGATGAATCGGAAAATCATTCAACTAAAACGTAGGATAAAGAGATATAAAAAGAAACATGTGCAGAATGACATAATAAGGCAGATGCAAGATGACCTCGCTCGTGCACTTCGCGCAGAAAAAGATTATTATTTTGAAATACCGCTTCTTAACTTCATAAAAAAATGAGTCTGATAAGTTTTGGCACTACATAAAAGATAGCAAGAAACCAGTTACTCAAATATCAGTTGACGGGAAGCCGGTGACAGATAAGTGTGAGATTGCTCAACACTCAAACAACTATTTTCAAGATGTATTCTCTAGCGCAACTGTATGCGCGTGTGACGGCACATTCTCCAAACTATTAGATATGAGTTTCGTATCGTATGCTGGGGTATTTAATATGCTTCTTAACTTGAAAACTCAGAATTCTTCTGGTCCCGACGAAATCCCTAACATATTTCTCAAACGATATGCCGTGCTTCTTGCAAACTTTCTTGTAATCTTGTTCCGTGTCTCAGTCATCACTGCACAACTGCCTATTGACTGGAAAACAGCCCGGGTTGTTCCTGTGTTCAAGAAAGGTGACAGGACACTTATACAAAATTGTCCTATTTCACTGACATCCCAATGCTGCAAACTTGTGGAACATATTATAGCCAACTGTGTTAGTGAATTTCTAGAAAATAATGCTGCACTAACAGAACATCAGCATGGCTTTCGAAAAGGGTATTCAACGATAACCCAACTAATAACAGTAGTTCAATCATTCGCTTCATCTCTTGATTCTAATGACCAAGTAGATGTAATATTTCTTGATTTTAGCAAAGCTTTTGACAAAGTTCCGCACAATAAACTAATCATAAAGCTTAGAATTCTTGGCGTTCCTGAACACTTCATCAGATAGATTTCTGTTTACCTGACTAACAGGAAGCAATATGTTGACATTGGAGGTGAACGTTCTCAAAGTTTGGCAGTCACTTCAGGGGTGCCACAAGGCAGTGTCCTAGGCCCCCTGCTTTTCTTGGTTTATATTGATGATATTGTTAGCGTAGGAAGCCCTGGTGTTCAAATTCGATTATTTGCAGACGACTGCGTATTATTCAATGAAATTTTTCCTCTTGATGATCAGGTTCAGTTAAATAGCAATTTAAATAACGTATTGCAGTGGTGCGAAAAATGGGGCATGGTTTTGAACGCCGATAAAACCGTACTGCTCCCTATAACGCGTAAAAAAGCACCCCTGTCTTTTACTTACTAGCTTGGTTCTTCGCCACTTAGGCAAAACGATAGCTATAAATACTTAGGTGTTACAATAACAACTACCTTATCGTAGAATAAACATATAAATATTATTTCCTCCTCTGCATTCAGAAATGTAAAAAATAAGCTTCATAATGCCCCAAGCAATGTTAAATTACTGGCCTATTATTCTTTAATAAGACCTAAATTAGAATACGCGAGTGCAGTATGGGACCCATACACTCAAACTAACATTAAGTGCCTGGAAAAAAATACAAAGGAAAGCCGTCCGGTTTATTTTTAACAAGTTCTCACGAGTAGACTCTCCTTCTGAAATAATGAAGGCCAATGGCATTTCCCTTCTTAGCACACATCGAAAACCGATAATTGACCTTCTTTTTCTTCTTCTGAACCACAAACTTGCGATTGACCCATCGCCGTACCTGAGATTGTTATCAACCAGACCCACAAGGCATCATCACGCCAAATCTCTAACACCCTATTTCTGCAGGACAGACGCTTATAAGTTCACATATTTTCCACGCACGGTCTCAGATTGGAACGGAACAACTCGGGCATCCTCAGAGAATCTATTTCTCCTTCGCTCTAAATAGCATTGTCCTGAAAATTCAGGTTTCCGATCTTTTATTACAGCGTTTTTCTTTTCTTTTCGTTTTCTTTTTCATCTTGTATGTGCTGTACTTATTGTATACTTATGTATTCATTACTTCCTTGGCTTGAACTGTGAAAATAGTTGTGTTTATTGTTTTGTATTTGTTATGTATTTATTTTTACTTCAATCGTACAACATATGAAGTATAAATTTGTGGTGTTTTTTTTCTCTTTTGTCCGGTACATGCGTTATTACGAAATAGTTTGCTATGTCGCTCCTTGTGTTCACTATGAGTGTATGAAGCACTCACCCCAAACAATCTTTATGCCACTTATTGTTTCGACGATGTCCCCTTGTAACTGCCCACCTGCTTGGACCTAAGGGTCTGCAGTATTTAATAAATAAATAAATAAATAAATAAATAATCTTCCTGTCTTTGTCTATCTCTAAGGAAACAGAAGACATGCTTACCGAAAAAAGTTGCCTTGAATCCGAAACTGCGGCACAAAAAACTTAAACCGGAAACTACATACGCCATATTTTCGGAATGGCGGTAGTTCTGTCGTCCCCTCCGCTCGCGCGCAAAACATATTAATGACAGCATGTTATGTGCCAAAAGTACCTTATGATTATGAGACACGCTGTAGTATGAGAGGGCTACTGATTTTGGCACTATGAAGGCTGTTAATTCCGTCGACTCGAATGTAAAATACCCAGAAGGTAGAATTTTCTGAACTACCTCAGGAGGGCCACTTTCAGGATTTTTTACCACTGCAAATAATGTGCTGTTACCACATGGTGCCTTGATATTGCGCTAGCATAATTCAAAGTGAACGTTGTTATAAGAACCTGGTCGAGTCTATAGCTTAAAACGCAGCGTTTCACACATTGTAGAACATGCTGCTTAGGGCGACGACAAAGAGTCCAGCTAATGGTCCAGCTAATGAGGTCAAACTGGTTAAAATTGACATATCAGTAAACCAGGCTCTATACGGTAGGCGTTCGAAGAAATCCAGTACTCCAATTGTGCTGCGTTTAATACATTGTCGATACGACACTGGCGAGACCGCTGTTGCTAAATTAAAGAAGCCTGTACGTCCAAATTAGCCAGACCATGCAGGAACTTTTAAGTTACTCTACACACCACATCAATACATAAAAAATAACGCATGATGCAAGTGGATCATAGTCAGGGGCGCTGCGTAGCAAGACGAACGTCGAATGTCTTTTAACGAATTCGACAACGTTATTGCGATCATGCAAGCAAGACAGCTACAATCGCACCGACTGCTTATTCTCGATGTGCCGGCGACTCATATGTATTTGTACGAACCACGCCTTGATATCTGACAGTGAGCAAAGTCACTGAGACTCAGATCGAGCCGTGAGTCGGAGTTTCAGCGAGTCCGCTTGAGGGAAATTTTCGTAAGTGTGAGTTCGCGTTAGTTAATTGGTTAGTTGACTGATTGATTGATTGACTGACTGATTGATTGACTGATTGATATGTGGGGTATAACGTGTCAAAACCGCCATATATGATTATGAGGGACGCCGTAGTGGAAGGCTCCGGAAATTTCGATCACCTGGGGTTCCTTAACGTGCACCCAAATCTGAGCACACGGGCCTACAGCATTTTCGCCCCATCGTAAACGCAGTCACCACAGCCGGGATTCGATCCTGCGACCTGCGGGTCAGCAGCCTAGTAGCTTAGCCACTAGACCACCGCGGCGGGGCATTACGCGTTAGTCTTAGGGGCGAAATACATTTCATGAATGAGTCTCAGAGAACGCGTCATTTTTCTTTGCCCGACTTATTGTGGTAACTACTAATGTTCACCATTATTATAAGCCTTTGTCAGCTTGAGCTTCTACGCTACTTGCGCATGATTCAACAGAATGTATCACTAATACGCCCACTCAATGTTTAATAATCACAGGAGTGAGTCACGGGCGGGCGATATGCCTTGACCTCCATATAGCCAACATTTTCACGGGAATTCTCAATAAAGATATCTCGTGGGTCATCTCTTTCAATAAAACTGTGACTGTTACTGATGGATTGCTACCACTGATAACTCGTATTTAAATCTGCTGACCCGCAGATCGCGGGATCGAATCCCGGCTGCGGCAGCTGCATTTTCGATGGAGGCAGAAATGCTGTAGGCCCGTGTGCACAGATTTGGGTGCACGTTAAAGAACCCCAGGTGGTCGAAATTTTCGGAGCCCTCCACTACTGCGTCTTTTATATATATATATGGTGATTTTCGGACGTTCAACTCAACATATGAATAAATCTAATCATCAATCAACTCGTATTTAAATGTACCAGATTAAAACGTGCCTCAACTAGCACCGATTTTGCGGGATATTGCTGTTGAAGAGCACTGAAAACTTGGTCTAAAAAGTTCAATGTACGCTAACGGACCCATGAGTGGACTCGCTCAAATCAAGCCGCGAGTCCGAGTGAGTTGGGCTGAAAGACGTTTGTGATGTTTGAGGAGGAGCTCGACATTGTTTAACGACCAATAATACACACAGGGTGTACTAACTACCAACAGCGCTGTTAAAAAATGAGAAACGGCGTTACGCGAGGCAAATCTAGTGCATATTGTTAACTGCATACTGTGGTATAGCCACTCCTATTTTGTAGTTAATGACAAATAATTAATTAGTCATAATTTTATCTAACACGAAATGAACTCACCTAATCATAAAATGCCAATGAGGCAGATGTATGCATGTTGAAGTGGCACCGACTGCACTACTTCAATAACGTACTAATTTGATGGTCATTTTTTTTTGATAAATAAAGCCCGCGAAATTTGAAATATGACATTACGGCAGCAAGCATTAGCGCGCGTCAGAAAGCAGTGCCTTCGAACAGGCTCACAACACAGTATCAACAGAATGAATGTATATATATATATATATATATATATATATATATATATATATATATATATATATATATATATATATATATATATATATATATATATATATATACATATACACGGAACGCACTATCGCCATTTCCCGTCCAAAGAAACGCACCGCTTTGATATACAGTCAGGCTGTAATCAGAACGGGTGCTCCGACCACGTTATCAATAAGAACAGCTAGCCATGAAATATGGATAATGATAGTGACGAACAATCAAGCGGAAGGAATCCCTGCGAAATGGCGACAGGTGTTGTTGGCGCCTGACCTGTACCCTTATCAACGTACAAAATACTGTCTGTCAACGAAAAAGACGTAAAGCTACCCAGTAAGCTTATTTGAGCGCGCTACTTACTTTGCGGGTGGGCGATCATTTATTTTTCATATTTCTCGGGCTTTTTTCAAACATAAAAGTGAGCACGAAATTACTACCTTGTTGTGATGACCAGAGATAGATGTCGTTTTGACATGCGCACATCTTCTTGATAGATCATTTGAAAATTAGGTGAGTACTATAGCTGTTACAGCCATAATTATGGCTGCATAATTAAATGTAATTAACTAAAATTAGCAGCGGAGACTACAGTATACTGGGAACAATATGCAGTATGTTTGGTCAACGTGACGCCGTTTTTTTTTAAATTGCGCTGCGTGATAACTTCAGGGACACCCTGTGCGTATTCAGAATATGATCGCAGTGCGCGTCCATAAAATGGCCATGAAGCCATCCTGGAAAATTAACATCTCGGCACTAACAGATCTAAAAGAGTAATTCTGCTGAGGAAAAAAAAAAGATTTTTTGACAGCTAAGACCCCATGAATTATCATGCTGCCCCCTGCAAGGATGTGTGCACACAGCTTCGCAAACAAAAGTATAAAGAACTTGTCCTTTTGTACTAGAATATAAAAAAAACGCAGTTAACTCTATGCCAGAATGTCGCCTTTAAATGGAAACTTGCGTGACTGATGCACATTAGCCGGAAGATATTGTCGCAGCATGCGCAAAGATGATGAGACACTGACGTAGCGAAATTAATTTTCTGAAACCAAGGTCAATGCGACGATCTTCGCAACGCGCTAGCCGGAGAACTGCTCACGAATTTTTATTCACTGGTCGCAATTAACGGAATATGTGCAACCTGCAGACACATCTTCAACGAACACATCAAAATGAGTTCCCTCTCCTCCGCAATAAAGCATAATAGCACAGCGATCTTACGAATCTTGCAGAGAACGTCGCAAATATCATATACAAGTTTAGAATTAAAAAAGGAAACGTGACTGCCCGTGTTGGCAAACGCCATTGCTTGTAACAACAAACCTTGTCTGATGTATGGGGAAGTATCGCTGTTGCTGCCAATGTCAGGCGAAGCGCATGTAGGACATGCAATACTGATGGTGAAGAAGGCTTTTACAAACGAACACTCGAAAGCATTCAGGTCTATCGTGGGCAAAGGTGAACCAACCATGTGACGGCCGTTATGTTACGTTTCGGAGTTTCTTGATAGAAGCAGGGCGCTCGGAAACAATGTCTGGTTGTCATAAGGATAGCGTTCTTAAAGATCGCAAACTATGTTCTAAAACATTTTATGAACTTTAAATCACAGATCAAGGGCCCACCAATCAGGTAGAAGAAGGATACGAAAGTGACGCGAATGCAAATGCATATTCAGGGTGGAGCACATCAACTCTGCAGAATACTGCAAGGCGGAATATGAGTAGGGAAAAAAAAAAAACCTGTCATTCAATCACTTGTTCCCTTTCTGAGAAATCACTACGGATTCCCTTCTGACCTTGTGGTGCAAACGGATGGTTGCCGATTTTCCCTTTTATGACAAACCAGGGTGCTGAAAACGACGAAACAAATTTTCGCTCAGAAAGGTTGGACTGATACATTTTGGACACTGATATTGTAACGAAGAGACATCTTTCACCACAAAACGTACGTTTTAATAAACGTGTCTCGTTGCTTCAAAATAAAACGAAAAGCTTACGCCAACAGCTTAGGCGAAAAATGGTACATTATCCACGTGTATATATAAAAAAAAAACATCTTCAAACTTTATCTTCTCAATTCACGCAGACCTAAAATTAGACTAATATTGGTGTACCCCAGGGGTCCATTCTGGGGCCCCTTTTGTTTTTACTCTACATTAACGATTTGCCGAAATGCCTTTCTTCATCCAGTTGTATATTATACGCCGACGACACCACAATTTTTAACCCCGATAGCAGCATTACATCCTTAACTGGAAAACTAAACTTTGATCTGGCACAACTCGTTCGGTGGTGCAGTAATAACATGTTAGAAATTAACACGTCTAAGACAAAATTTGTTGTCTTCTCTTCACCCCAAAAACCCTTACCTTCTATCCCTCCTGTTATAATTGCGCGCAATGACATCCCTGTGAGCGACTGCTGCAGCTTCCTAGGCGTTGAACTTGACAGTAACTTGAAATACCACCGACATGTTGCATATATTAGGAAAAAAATGACGTATGGCGTTCGACTATTGATTAAATCTCGTCTTTATTTCAATCCATCAATACTTATGTCACTGTATTTTTCTTTTGTTCATTCGCACATTTCTTACTGTATTACTTCATGGGGTAACACATACACCACTCATCTTACTTCAGTTCAGACAATTCAATACCAAGCGATAAGAATTCTCACATCAAGCCCATATCTCTCTAACGCTAAGTCACTACTTCACGAAAACAATATATTAAGAGTGAGCTAGTTAAATATAACCTTGGTATTTACATGTATAGAACTATAAATAACCAACTTCCACACTTTACTACCATTCTCTCAAATAACAATGTCACAAGGTTTGCCCTTAACAATAACTTTCTACTGCCAAAAGTTCGCACCAATTATGGCAAACAAACCATTCGTTTTTCCGGAATTTCTTTTTGGAATAGTTTACCTTCCGACATTAAAGTATGCTGTTCCCTGAAGGTAATTAAATCGAAGTTGAAAAATCATATCATGTCAACTAACTAGCCTGTTTTGCTGTTTCTTAATTGATTCCTCTTCATTGTGAGTTGCGTTCTGTAATCACTTGCCACTGAAGTTAGCGCATTATTCTTGCTTTTAAATTGTTTCTGTGAGATTACAAGGGTATATTCTTACTTTATTTGTTTCAATTGCATTTTACTGTAGCTCTGTCTCCCTGCTATGTACATCACAATCATTCTCAATTCTACATTGTACAAGAGGTCCATTTGCAGTCTCTGACTATGGGACCTCTTTCTGTATATCATGCACATGTATTCTTCTTCATTTAGCACAATAAAACCTTCTGTTCTGTTCTGTTCGAAAACAGCTGTGTACACGCACTCAAGACGGTTTGATGCTCGTTGTCTATACGCAAGCACAAGACAGCAAGCGCTCTAAACGACGGCAGCAACCGCCGTGGGTCGAGCGCTATCATTTGTGGTTAACATTTCCGGATATCCGGCAAAAAAAAAAAAAACGAGCACCGCCGCTCCTCTGGCAAGGTCGGCTACATCTCGCAGTCATTTTCAAGTCAGGGAAGACAAGACGACAGTCGCTTCACGGATATGTGGTATGCCTAGAGAGTTTGGAGCAGAGACGTTGCAACTACAAATGTCGCCCACCACGAGGCACCTCAAGTACACGGGTTTTGTCCGGGGCAAAGGTTTTGCCAGTCTTCGCTAAATGGTTGAAACTGGCTCACAAAATGACCTTGAGCCCGGCACCGATTTGCACAGTTTTGGGAATAGGCGTTCGATATGTAAAAGAAAGGCGGTTTTTCACCACCGTTCCGAGGTTCCCTTGTGAAAGGTCAGGAGCGTTCCACTTGTGCCTAACTTCACTCAGATCATGATCACGAAGGTATATAATGAACTGGAATGAATGACCAGCGCGAAGAACACAGCGTCTCTATAAATCCAAAGCACATCCCGACTTAGACTCGATGCCATCCGGAATCTCGAGAGAAAAAAAAAAGATAACCACGGCTCAACTTTTCTGCTGTCATGCGACATGTGTGTACTCGCTCCACGCCGCTTCTTGTACAAATGAGTAATCGTCGTTTTTGGCAAGGCTACGTGCAAAAGGTGGAGGCCGTAAGAAACCTCGGCATTGAAGGCCCCCTGGCGTGTCCGAAAATGTGCAGTGTACCGTGAAGGTGTCTTCCACGCGCAAGGTCGTCCGTAAACATACTAAAAGCCCATGAATCACTCTACCACAAAGTAAGATATATATATATATATATATATATATATATATATATATATATATATATATATATATATATATATATATATATATATATATATATATATATATATATTTAAGCGTTTCTCTCGATTTATATGCGAGGTTTAAAGTTTCAAAACCACCATATGAATATGAGAGACGCCGTAGTGGAAGGCTCCGGAAATTTCGATCACCTGGGGTTCCTTAACGTGCACCCAAATCTGAGCACACGGGCCTACAGCATTTCCGCCTCCATCGGAAATGCAGCCGCCGCAGCCCAGATTCGATCCCGCGACCTGCAGGTCAGCAGCCGAGTAGCTTAGCCTTTAGACCACCGTGGCGGGGCAAGCGTTTCTCTCATTCATCCAGTTCAATAAAATTGTGGCTCTATAAAACGCTGATTCGCTGGAAATTAGAGTACTCTGCATTTGTCTATAGCATTAGCAAAGTTCTTTCAATAACGATTGGTAAGCTGTGCAGAACCGTGCCTTCCATGTCACACTTTCCAAGTATCACCGAACAAGCAATGTAACTATGAAATTAAGCTTGTCCCTTCCTCTTCCCTCTCGTCATCAGTCTAAAGTTTTGCTATGCCATAAACTTTAGCACAACAGGTATATGAAAAGATAGTTGCTACTACCAACACGCGTTGATCATTGCAATAAAGCAGAGATTCTTTCATGTCACACAATGCATTTACAATGCGTCCACGCAGTGAGATTTGAAGCCTGTCTTGCTGTGTGCCCGCGCTTTTTACTGCCATGTATTTGCACTTTCTCGTTTTGCCTTGATATTGATATTGTAATCGTTATGTATCCACACTCTGTATTTCTGTAATGCCCTCCGACCCTGTGGGCAAGACAAACAAGCATACCAACGAACAAACCAACAAATCAACAAACAAAACAATAAACAAATTAATTAATTAACCTGAAGCTCAGTCGACGCATGGTCGATCACCTCCATGCGACTTCAGCAACACAAAACACATCGGCACCAATGGTTTAGAATATACTTAGCTCAACGCAAACAATCAACTAAATAGTGCCACACCCAATTATTCATTCAGCCGACCAAGAAAAATGAGAAATGCGCTTCGGACTCACGGACAAAATCATTACTTCCGCTATTGACTGACAGCAATACAGAGTAACAGGGTTGCCGTCGTGTGGCGCGTCATGACATAAAGGGTGTTTACCGACAGCCCGATAAGACACGTTGATTACACGTCCAATCAGCAGAGCTGAGACGAGGATAAAATAAAGCAAACGATTACGTCGCACCATCGAAGGGCAGCGACCCCGAAAGATCTGTTATTTTATATCGTTCCTCAAGGGGAGTGAGTCAGTTGGCACCTATAATGAGAATCGAATTAGACCCCCCCAGCTGCAGTCGACGCGCCGTACACCCCCACCGGGCATACTCGCGCATATATCAATCAGTGATCAGCACTCCGCCCTCTTGGTTACGAGACCCTCGTCGCCGTTCAAATTACCTTTGGCAAGCGCACCGAGTCATCAGTTTCCAGAGTGCGAGAACACGACATTCAAAACTGGTTAAGCATCACTTAAGGCCTGCTTTGACTTCAGACGTTCCGGCATTCGCCAATATAAAAATGAATATACATGAACGAAACATTAATTACTTGAGTTGGTGACAAGGAAAGTGTTCGAGATTCTGGCGAATGAGTTTCAAGGAAAGCGCGAACAATGAGTTATTCCCGCAGGTGAGAAAACGCTGAAGTCAGTCCGATGTGATTGGAAAGCTTCGGGCACGGTTTGCCAAAAATGACCGTTGAAATGCTCTGCAATCTGCTCGTCGCCGTAGCCCTATAGACATTGCCACTAATAGTAGTCCTATTTCTCGGACACACGCTTTGCGTTACAATTGTTTTGTATTCCTCGGAGAAGCCGGGCACGACGTCATGTCACCGAAACACTACATTAGTAATGCATCTGGTGCCATCGCCATCAGCCGTACAAAAGTTATATGATGATGACACTGCTTTGTTGTTTTTGTACTACATGAAAGTGTGCCCCATGAGTCACTGTACATAGCGCAGCAAATATAGATGAGATCAGAAAATGTGCGAAAGTTTACACAACTGAAACGGTACAGCGGCACTTTTTAGTGCAACTAACAGACCGATCCGATTTATTCACACATTGGGCACAATTACCTTAAAAATTGTGCGGCGAAACCTAAAAAAATTGCAAGATATGTAAATGTGTGTGCATCACTTGTCACTGAGCTATGAAGCAGTTTGGTGTTTCCAGCGATAAAGTAGTGTCAGACAATCAATCCTATAGTTTAAGTGTTGCTCAGGCCCTGTCGTACACATTTTTCAGTTTCCTGCTTTTTTTTCTCGTTCATCGGGGACATGGGCGCCACTTAGTTAGCCGTCCACCAATGTACGGTCTTCCAACGATCGCTTTTTCAAATGTTCGGTTTACGAAGAACCACTTGCACAGCGTTTATATGCTGTCTAATTTATATGACGTAATCCATGTGCCGCTTTTCTGCCACAGATTTCTGATGACAACAGGGTCGCGCAACTATCTAAGTAAGGCTATCTCGTTAAAAAGAAGATTGATTAGGTTGTGTGCGCTTCGCTCAAATCTTTTGTGAGCGCATGCGCGGTCAGCTTTTCGAAAGGAGCCAGCATATTAGGGTGAAGAACTGCTGGGCGTGTTGGTCTTGCATGATCTGAGGTAAAAAGCGCATAGAACTCCCCGCTAAATGTGTGCGCCTTCTCCTCCGTCGTCTTCGTGTCTTTTTACCTCAGACCCAACATAACTCGATTGGCACGCTCTCTCGACCCAATGCAGTTTCGTGTACCCTTGATAAATGGCGTCTACATGCTCTAAAGCTACAAATATGAAGACGGGGAAGTTGAGAGCTCGGGATCAAATTTGGCGATCCCAGTTCCCACAACTTTAACTTACCTGTGTATACGTATACGCAATTCTTCTTGCGTACTGCGGTTATACATATAGCCGCTGTCGCACAGGTCATTAATCGAACGCACACAATGACAACAGTGGTGGCTCCGCTACTAATACAGACAGCTACGCTGGGTGATGCTGCTTATTGACTAGAAGACGCAAATCCGATTCGACTGAACTACTTGTAATAAACGTCACATAGGCTTCAAAGACCATCACGATCATTTTAATTATCATTACTCTATTCCTGTACTCTTATATTATGGGAGATTATACAATACGGTGATGGTAATTACCCTATGACCGTGCTCATTTATTTTAAGATGTGCGAACAAGTGCGTCTCATACTTGTTCGCAAACCCTAACAAAGACCGGTCCACCGGTCGAAACCGTTGGTAATAAAATTAAGACAACCGCTAAGTTCTGTTTCTTCTCTCCTCAAGTACGTTTGGCCCATTGGAAAAACTTACACACACACTATATATATATATATATATATATATATATATATATATATATATATATATATATATATATTATAAACACAACGCGAAGAACGTGTGGTGTAGTCCTAAGTCAACACGTAAGTGATGAAGTCGTATACTCACTAGCACCCGTTGGAGCCTTGTTGGAGTTGGTAGTGTCGAAAAGTCTTGGAAGGCCTGATTGCGGGTATTTAGCGTCCCAAAAGCCTAATATGATTATGAGGGACACTGTAGTGGAGGGTTCCGGAAATTTCGACCAGCAGGGGTTCTTTAACGTGCACCTAAATAAGTACACGGGTCATTAGCATCATAGAAATACGGTCACCGCGGCCGGAATTCGATTCTGTGACCTTCGGGTCAGCATTCGAGCAACATACCATCAGACCACCATGGCTGGTTCTTGCGACCCCTATAAATAGTTCGAATAACAGAACCTTTGTCTCTGAAGCAAGCTTTTCAAGAAAAGAAATCAGATATGAAATCCAACAGTATAAGTGGTAGGTGTGTACCCAAGAAGTGGAGGGGGGTAGGGGGCAGGTCTCGCTTTTTTCTCTCTAGTATTGTATGTGTAATATATACGCACGCACATACAAACGCACACGCGAACATGCAGGGTGTTTCAAGAAATGTGTTCGCAGTTATTACTGAAGGCCACTTTTCCGAAATCTCAAAGCGGCAATTGGTTCTCTGCATGAAGGACTTCAATTCTCCCATTTGACTTAACTGCCTAGCTCCACTGACCAGAGCGTTCATTATTAAAACTTTACTAATTGTTGTTAAAAATGATGTATTCAGCCCTTTTAAGATGACTGCCCCTGTAGAAAAAGCAACTGTGAAGACTGCGAGCAAATAACTCCTCTTCGTGATTTTTTGGGAATATTAGAAAAAATTTTTGAAGCACTCTGTATATCAAATATGGTTCAATCTCCTCTCCCCTTTCCGGAAAAAGAAAACAGAAACAACTCTGGATATGCTGCTGGTAGTGGGAGGCAGGGAGCTCCATGATGCAAATTACGGCAACGAAACGCTGCATTCCACTCCCGGTTTTCCTTGAGCGCACTCAAGCATCGTCAGTGCTTCTCGCACGCTAACACAAAAATACCAATCTCGCCTGTCGTTTTTTTTTTCTTTTTTGAACACTGCTAGCGAGAACATGAACGCTGCGAGAATATCAATGTCATGTTTTCGTCTGTATTGACAGAGGCTGAATGACTATGTCGATATGCTGTGCTCGAGGTGTATACATTTTCTAAATGAGATGCTTATCAATCTTTGCTATCATTTTGCCTGGTGGGAAAAAAAAAAATATGCGAGAAAGATAAAGGTCGTCTAGAATACATATCGCCTACGATTCTACGAGTTCATGTCCTACGACAGCCTCGTCTCTGTAGTTCTTGAATGCACACACGAGTGGATGGTTGTTGGAGTCGAATATATTGCGACAGAGATAGAAAATTCATTAGTGTTGGGAGGGGTGGCCTGAGTCGGTGCACTCTGACCGGCTACTCTGCGCGGGAGGGAGGTGATGACGTATGATGATGAGGGCAGGGAGAATTACGAGCCTTCTCTTCTAACTCACTTCAAATAACGTATAATTACAACAGCCACTGAAAATATTTTGCATATCTGATTGCCTTCGAGCCATTTGTCGTATAGCAACCTCAATTTTGGGTCAAGTTATTTTTTTTTTAGAAAAAAGTGAAAGAGAGAAAGGAATTCCGTTTTCAACGCAGCACAGAAAAAAAAGTGGTCTAGATCAAGTGATAAAGGGCCTGAGATTCGTGCGACTGTTGCTATCGGTTATTTTTACCGCTCAAACCATACGCTTAGAAGGACCTGAAAAAGGGACGCATAAAAGAGAGGAAAAAAAAACATTCTTTTCCGTATATTAGTAAGTTAGGTTTTCACAATACTTGTAGTACCATTCTTACCACAAGATGACGCTTGGTAATCTATGCGCGCAAAAAGAAAATGCAGATCACGACGCCGCCTCGGAGGTTTCCGCACCAACTCATCGTGGCGTCACGTTGTCTGTGGATGCCTAAATATTTTTCGGTAAAAATTAACTACGTGGCGCTATTTTTGAGTTGCAAGCTATTTCATTGAACCAGTATGGCTAAAATGTGAAAAAAAAAAAACAATCCACGACGTTCCGCCATTCACGAGATGACGTTTTGGCGCGAAACTCAGGATTGAACCTAACCAGCTATGGCAGTGTTCTCGAACGATTTATTATACATAATTTACCTTAGTATCTCTTGCGTTTATGAATCCATTTCATTACAAGTGCATTTCAGGAGTCAGATCGAGTGAGAAAAATATATGTTGGGCTTCATCAATTTGATGCGTCGAGTCAAAATGAGGCAGCTTGGGCTAGTTGGTATGACATGACGATAGTTAAAGCGCGAGAACATAACGACGACACAGAGACAAGAAGTGTCTTTCTTGTCTCTGTGTCGTCGTTTTGTTCTCGCGCTATAACTATCGTCATAAAGTGAGGCCCGCAAATATCAAATGAAAACCCAGATGTCATGGCGTCTCTGTGTGTGTTTTTTTCTTCGATTCCGTATTTGCAGACTCGAGTTTCTTCAACGATTAGTTTGTAATAATTAACTTAATTTTACGTCGGTTGAAGTTCCAAGGTACTGCCAGTTAGAACGGTTCTCTCCAAAATCCCATACAAAGCCCTTGTAACACATGTAGCGACAGACCTGGCATGGAATCCAACGAAACCGATCGTGGTTGAGCCGTATACTAAATATTAGCGCACAAAGGAGCGGGAAAAAATTACTTGATGCGTATATGACAGAGTTCACGGAGTATAACGTCCCAAATAAGCACACGGCAAACAGCTGATAACTTCTTAACGATGGCAAGCGCAATACCGTATCGCCCGGGGATCGAAAAGCCGAGTCACGTGGTTTGTTGTTATTCGGAAGATTGGTTAAAAAGTGTTAGCCCTGCTACAAACCAAAAACAACAACAACAACAAAACACCCGGTAGCACTCGCGCTTTCGTAAACCGAAGCCGTTGGCCAAGACAATTTGAAAGATTTTCTTCGGGTGAAAACATTTGCGGAACGCTGCGAGAACCGTGGCTCGCGGCGATAGTTCTCTAAGGATGCCTCGAGCCACGGTGACAAGCAGTAACAACACTTTCCGCAGCCATCCGAGACATCAACCATCAACGCCCAAAAAAATCTTGTCGAATCAGCGAGAAAAAGAACAAGAGGCGTAGCTTTTCCACTCTCGTGGTCCTTACTTTTTTGCGGGACTTGACGCATGGGGTTCTAGCCAGAGTTCTTTCCGGGCGGCTTGACGCTTCGGGGGCCTTCCTCCTCGGTCCCGACGGAGGTAATCCCAGAGGACGATGCGGCGTCTGGAATGTCAACACGGCTGCGACCACGTGCGGAGCTCAACACCGGCGCTTGGGGAAGCCCGCGGCGCACAAGTGGTGGGGCACCCAACGCTAGCGGCGCTCAGTCTGAGACGACAGCGGCACGAAGCCGCGCGCACAGCGTTGAGCGATATGGGCGCGCAAGCCGCGCCTGATAAACGCGCCGGTGGCCGATCTCGTTGCGGCGGCAACAACAGCCTGCGCTCGACAGCAGCAGGCCACGAGTGCAGTGCCGCGCCGCTCGACGACGCCGCCGCCACGTGGTGACGTGGGGTCACGTGACACTGGCACCGCCGCTGCTTGCTCGCCGGTGGGCGCCTCTCGATCGGCGCGCGCGGCTCACCCAGGGCGCTGACACCCCGAGAAGATGGTGCGACGTGCTGGTGGCATCAGCACCGACCAACTACCACGCTTTCCCAGAGCCAGTGGCAACAACAAAATTCGCTACTCACTAAGAAATTCATATCACGTGCGCACGCGCAACGCTAATCTTTACGGAATGAAGCTTCAGCTGAATATATATATATATATATATATATATATATATATATATATATATATATATATATATATATATATATATATATATATATATATATATATATATATATATATATATATATATATATATATATATATATATATATATATATATATATATATATATATATATAGAGAGAGAGAGAGAGAGAGAGAGAGAGAGAGAGACAAACTTGCGATCCGTGCACGGCGGTGCTACGCATGACTGAACAGCACTACCACGCTGTTTTGCGTCAAGTGCTCACTGTAAGTGAGTGCATTTTCACGTGGCTGCTATCACGTAGAAATATGGATATAAAGATACGGTCGCTTGTGTTACGACAAGTATATATTTTGTTAAAAAGCACCCAGGGGTGAGGGTTACATATTTTTCCTCCCAACCAAATACAAAACCCTCATCCGTGGGTGCTCGCCTGCTCGCAAATTTAGTCCGAGCTAAGCCTCACTTAATATGCGACAGTGGGACAGTGTGATCAATATTCGGAAGTTTGTGCGAAAAGTATATAAACAAAAAGCACAGGGGGGGGGGGGGGGGTGCTTGGTACGTAGCAAGTTTCACGAGGTATTATTGAAAACAGTAAATGACGGTGACATGCGCATATATATATATATATATATATATATATATATATATATATATATATATATATATATATATTCAAGTGTTTAATTCGACAGTTTCGACTAGATTATGGCCTCTTCGTCAGGAATGAGGGCACGTTCTGTTCGCCCTCACATTTATAGTACTTTCAGTGAAAAATGAGATAGAAAAAACGGCTACAGAAATAGAGAAAGAAAAAACGGCTACAGAAATAGAGAAAGAAAAAAATAAAAAAGTGGGCTGGAAAAAAAAATTGAGAACATTCCAGGGTTTACTGGGCTGTGCGAGTGGCGTCGTGAGTGTGTATTTTCTTAGAAGTATTGCGTTCAGTGTAGTTGACTGACGGTCCCTTTATTGTCAACGGGGCCTGGCTAAGGTAAGGACTTTCGTGCGGCGGAACGTTTTTCACTATCTTTCTCTTTCTCTCTCGCGTCACTTATCAGGCGCCGGAGACGGCGTCCAGAGGCTCCGGGGAGGTGGCACGGAAGAAAAGGTGCGCTGTGTCTCGCTTTGAAGGGGAACCAGGCAGTGTTGCCGAAATGCAGGAATGGACGTTTAACGTGAATACTATATTGTTCTGAGAATCTGCGTTTGGGGGATTTTGGTTGTGCATGCAGTGGCTGTTTGACATGTCGGGCTTACAACCACAGACCAGTTAGTAAGAGAGATAGAAATAGACGACAGTTGTGCATTAGAAAGGGTAGTTACACTGAAACATGGGGAGATATTTGCAATAGACCGTTCCAGAAATCGGTGCACGCTACCTAGGCTGGCCGCAAAGCATTATGGGAAGCCGGAGCGCCGGTGGAGTGTCGTCTGCTCGCGGAAGCGTTGGCTCACCTTCTTTCCTGCAACTCGCGGGCGCACGAGCGCATCCTTGCGGGAATATCGCACGTGGTAACCCTGATTCAGTCTGCATTCACAAAAGAGGCTCAACGCAGAACAACATAAACTCAGCAGACGGTAAGTATCCTCGACTTATTAAAGACCCGGGAATATGCTATCGTAACCGCGAAGAGCCCGTTGAATCGGAAACATTATTCGGCTTTTGCGGGGAACACGTGCGATTCATTGGTCGTATTTCCATGTAGCGGAAGCTATTCTCTTTTTTTTTCATTTTTCAGCATGCCCATACAGTTTTACTATTAGTGGTTTATGTTAGGCACTATCACTCGTGATATGCTTCCTTCCGCGCGATACGCGGTGCAAGACCGTGGCACTTCGCACATGATAATGTCAGAATCAGACTTCTAAATATGTGTTCGAGTCCCACTATGCTGGTGGATCGGGATTCTAATTGTCTGTTTCAAATGTTGTACCTGAGAAACTTTGCACTTGGGACGCTGAGAGTATAATAAAAACCAGCTTCCAGCACGCCCGTAGAGCAGACATCAAGTGAGTACTGTCGGGTGCGGCGATTACATAGTTACAGCACAGTGTTGCACTTCATAGAGCGACAATACTCCACACATCTCACTTGGTAGTATTTTTTTTTGTGTGTGAAACAGCGTAAAACATGCTGTATCTGTGTGGTTTGTGTTAACAATTTAAGAATTTTCTACCTGACTGCGCAAAGGGTAACAATGGGAAGAAATATATAACATAATGGGCGTTAGTTTCCACAATTTACACAATATTCTATTTTACTGCTTGAGCTCCCGTGATCCCTTGTTTCATTACAGTTTATGATTATGCTAATTTACTAATTTGTTGTTTCGATACAGATGGCTCTCCAGCTGCAGAAAACATACAGCCCTTCTTGTCACCTTTGCCAAAACGGCCATGGACAAAACATCCGAAGGACTCACCTCGGGCGTATTCAGAACGAAAAATTCCGCAAAATAGAACATTCTTCAGAACGAAAAATTCCGCAAAATAGAACATTCTCATGGTGATAATAAGCACTCAATAATGTCTGGGCACAAGTATGTTCAAGCCAGAAAACGTTTATACGCAATGCTGTTCAAGGCTGCTAATGGTGAGACTGTGACTTTAAAAGCAATGGTGGAAGCCTCGTTCAGTGTGGGAACTGTATAGAATACCGCAGCAGCGCTTACATAAGTTGGCAACGTTATCTGGCTGCGAGTGTCGTTTCTGTATCCGTAATAATAAAACTACAACTAGCCCTCTTTGGCTTGACAAAGGGAACAAAAAGAAAGAGGTGTGCGAAGCAACTATTGGTGAGGCCTCTAGGTTTATGGTGAATAACATGCAGATACGATTGAACATAACCAAGCAGTAAACAATAAAATAAATACTAGGTAAGCCTGCAATAAAAAAAAACTTGCAGTGTTTTTTTGTTTTTTATGAATTCCCCCAAGGAGAAGCCATGGGTGAACTGAAAGGCGTAAGCCAACTTCTTTTTTTATTCAATCGGTTTATTGGTACTTCCCACACCCATCCGAAGGCTTTCTGCATAAAACTGGCTTTGCACTGGCTCTATGAGCAGAGGCATTCCAAACATTTAGTACAACACCTGGTTTTTCTCGGTCTCCGAGATTGGTGGGCCGATCACATAGGCAGTGCAAAGCGATGATGTGTGATAACGTGATCATGATGATGACTTTGCACACTATGTGTAAGGTCCAGAATGTGTAAGCTGTGTGGCCTTACACATTCTGTGATACGTGATGTCTCGATGACGTCCTATGGTGACGCGATAGTTATCGCGTCGCTCTTGTTGACGCCACCGCCATGGGATGCCATAGCCACCGACGGAATTTTTTTTCGTTTTTAAGCGAGAACTGTAGGTGCGTCATCAAACGTTAAACTTGACCGCTTGCGTCCCGCGTTGGCGACGTCGAGTAATACGAAAAATCATCACGTAGTGACGACAACATATATGGCGTCAGACACCGCCGAAAATTGTGACATCATTTAAACGTGATGTGACTTCACGAGATCACGTCATTTCGCGATATCCGAGATTAAAGGTAGTCTGATCATGGAGACAGTGCAAAACCTGATTACGTGCAGCAATGTTTTGACGGGTTGTGTGGATGGTGGTGGGCGTGGGCCTCGGCAGGGATTCATAGTCTGAATGTCCAACGAGACTGAATGCCCAACGAGCCTGAATGTTCATCGAGACGGAATTTCCATCGAGACCATTGGCAGTTTCGTCCGTCGGCCCAGAGACCATGCACCTGCGGAAAAAGCGCAAAGCACAGCGTGCCTAATACCATGCGCCTAGTGCCCCGCATCGTACGGTGAAAAAACCGCGAACTTCCACGAAGGAATGCGGCAGTACAAAAATAACCTCCGTCAGTGCAACAGCGTACAGAGCGCAACGGTATAACACTGCGAACAGTTCGACTACCATACCAGTCCCGACGGTTCGGTGTCGAGCTCTTTGCCTTGTTTTGAACACTTCCTGCATTTCTTGGGATGCACAAAGAGCGCGAAAACAGGTACGAGAAACTTGACCTTGGGAAACGACTGTGCCGCCAAGCTTTTTGCCGTGTGGACGGCATGAACATAATGATGGGTGACAGACCATCGAAAGTGGTTCGGCACTTCAAAGCTACACAATATTAAATGAGATCTAACAGAAAATAGTGCGAAGGAAAGTATAGGGGAATATATTAGACCGAACTCTAATGTAAATAAGAAGAGAGAAAAGTTGGTGGAAAGATAACTTGCCATGCGCAGGATTCGATATATATATATATATTTATGGCAAGTTATCTCTTTCCACTCACTTTTCTCTCTTCTTATTTAAATTACATTGGTTCTAATAACTTCCCCTATTCATTCCTTGGCATTATTGTCTGTTAGATCCCATTAATATTGTGTCAAACCAAGGAAAAACAAGCCCTTAGGTATACACTTCTTTCCTATATATATATATATAAATATATATATATATATATATATATATATATATATATATATATATATATATATATATATATATATATATATATATATATATATATATATATATATATATATATATATATATATATATATATTGTCGCGGTTCAACGTAAGCAGTGCACCGAGACGTTGAGTCCGAGAACCGACGGCGTGTGTTTTTATGCAGGAGCCAAGAGCAGGTGACCAAAACAAAAGCACGTCGTCTTCTTCAGTCCCCCTTTTCACGAGGCTGTTGGCGCTCACATCGTCTTCGTTCTCTGTTTCGGGCGCGGCATTTGCCTCCCCTTAAAAGAGCATCGCCCCGATGCTATATCTGAGCCAGTGATTCGCGCATAAAGTCACTTTGTACAAGCGACGGGGCCTTGCAGAGTCACTCGCTGACGTATGGTTTAATGCGCACTACGTGCACAAGCTCAGGTCGGTGCTGGCGACGCCTTGAACAGTTTGAGCTATCCGGGACGACTTCATAGGTAACGTCACTTAGTCGTCGCAGCACTCGATAAGGTCCGAAGTACATTCTGAGCAATTTTTCGAATAGTCCCCGTCTTCGTACAGGCGTCCACACCCATACCCTCGCCCCGCCGTGGTGGTCTAGTAGCTAAGGTACTTGGCTGCTGACCTGCAGGTCGCGGGTTCAAATCCCGGCTGCGGCGGCTGCATTTCCGATGGAGGCGGAAATGTTAGAGGCCCGTGTACTCAGATTTGGGTGCACGTTAAGGAACCCCAGGTGGTCTAAATTTCCGGAGGCCTCCACTAAGGCCTCTCTCATAATCATTAGTGGTTTTGGGACGTTAAACCCCACAAATCAGCCCATACCCTGTCCCCGGTTTCGTACGTTACAGGGGCATGACGTTGGTTATAGCGGCCTGCGTCGTACTCTTGCTGTGTGTATATTCGCAGGCGTGCGAGCTGCCTGGCTTCCTCTGCGCGTTGAGTAAACGCGTCAGCACTCGTTTCGTTGTCATCGCATTCGTGTGGCAGCATCGCGTCTAACATCGTTCTTACTTCTCGTCCATAAACAAGGCTGAATGGGGTCATCCGAGTGGTGTCTTGTTTCGCAGTATTGTATGCGAACGTTATATAAGGGAGAATATCGTCCCAGTTTTTGTGTTCGAAGTCCACATACATTGAAAGCATGTCTTCCAGAGTTTAAGTCGCTCGGTCAACCCATTGGATTGTGGATGGTAAGCTGTCGACTTGCGATGAATAGTACCGCTGAGCACCAACACATGATCTAAAAGCGCGGCCGTGAATGTGGTTCCGCGATCTGTTATAACGATCGATGGCGCACCGTGTCTCAGCACAATGTTCTCTATGAAGAACCGGGCTACCTCCTCTGCTGTGCCTCTCTGGATGGCTTTTGTCTCGGCGTAGCGAGTAAGGTAGTCGGTCGCCACTATAACCCAGCGGTTACCAACACTAGAGGTGGGAAGTGGGCCCAAAAGGTCTATTCCGATCTGGTCAAATGGCGTTGTCGGGATCTGGACAGGGTGTAGCAAACCGGCTCGTTTCGTTGGAGGTGACTTGCGCCGCTGGCAATCGAGGCAGGTCCGAACATGATGCTTCACGGTAGCGGTGAGTCTAGGCCAGTAATATCTCCCTCGAACTCTGCTCAGTGTGCGCGTGTAGCCTAAATGTCCAGATGTTACCTCATTGTGGCACGCTTGCAACACCTCAGAACGAAGAGTGGTAGGGACGACAAGCAGGTAGGTGGACCCGTCTGACGAAAAGTTCATTTTGTAAAGGACATTGTTTCGCAGACAGAACGACGATAGTCCTCTTGTAAAGGCTTTGGGTGCATTCTGGCTTCGTCCTTCTAAATAATTAATCAAGCCAAGTAGCTCAGGATCGTCATGCTGGTGATCTGCGATGGTTGACGTGTCGAGGATTCCGAGGAACGCTGTCTCTTCATCAAAAGCAGCAGCCGACTCTATTGGTGATCGAGATAGGCAGTCGGCGTCCATGTGTCGTTTTCCCGACTTATACACCATCGTTATATCAAACTCCTGTAGTCTAAGGCTCCAGCGTGCCAATCGCCCGCAAGGATCTTTCAGACTTGTTAACCAACACAACGAATGGTGGTCACTGATAACCTTGAATGGGCGGCCGTACAGGTATGGGCGAAATTTCATAACTGCCCACACCACGGCGAGGCATTCCTTTTCAGTGGTCGAGTAATTTGCTTCTGTGCGTGACAGAGTTCTGCTTGCGTAAGCGATCACTCTTTCCTCGTCATCCTGGCGCTGTACAAGCACAGCTCCGAGGCCAACATTGCTGGCGTCAGTATGGAGCGCTGTAGGGGCTGTGTCATCAAAATGGGCAAGCACGGGGGTCGTCTGTAGACGTTGCCGCAAATCATTAAAAGCATCTTCCTGTTCGTCGCCCCAAACAAATGCAACGTCATCCCTCGTGAGACGAGTTGAAGGTGACGCAATGCGCGCAAAATCTGGAATAAATCGCCGATAATATGCACAGAGACCCAGAAAACGCCTCACTGCCTTTTTATTTGATGGTGTTGGAAACTGTGCGACGGCGGCAACTTTTTCGGGGTCTTGACAAACTCCTGCGTAACTGACGACATGGCCAAGAAACTGCAGTTCCTCAAAGCAGAAGTGACATTTCTCCGGCTTGAGCGTCAGGCCTGCGGCCCGTATGACCTGCAAGACCACTTGCAATCGTTCAAGGTGTTCGTCAAACGTTGTAGAAAACACAATGACGTCGTCAAGGTATACTAGGCAGGTTCTCTATTTAAGGCCAGAGAGAACGGTATCCATGAGACGCTGGAAAGTAGCAGGAGCGGAGCACAAGACAAATGGTAAAACCTTAAATTCGTACAGTCCGTCTGGCGTCACGAAAGCGGTTTTTTCACGATCCCTGAGGTCTACTTCAATTTGCCAATATCCGCTCTTTAAGTCCATGGAAGAGAAGTAACGTGCGTTTCGAAGCCTGTCAATCGAATCATCTATGCGGGTAAGCGGGTACACATCCTTTTTTGTAACCTGATTTAGCTTTCGATAGTCCACACAGAAACGCAGGCTGCCGTCTTTCTTTTTCACTAGAACAACAGGTGATGCCCAGGGGCTTTTCGACGGTTGAATGACGTCGTCTTCAAGCATTTTTGTTACCTGCTGTTCTATCGCTTCTCGCTCTTTTGAAGCCACACGGTACGGATTTTGATGGATTGGTCTAGCCGTGTCCTCTGTGATGATTCGGTGCTTGGTCAAGGACGTCCGGCCAACTTTCGAGGTCGACGCAAAACAGTCGTGGAACTCGTCTAGCAGCACAAGCAGGCGTTCCCGCTGTTGCTGAGTTAAAGTAGGGCTGACGTCAAGGTTAGGTGCAAGGTCACGGGGGTCTTGTGCAGGTGTTGCTTCGAGTGCTGAAAAGCAGTCATGAACATCTGCGATCTCATCTAAATGTGCCAACGTTGTGCCTTTTGGAAGGTGCCGTCACTCGGAGGTGAAATTGGTCAACAGCAAGTTCGTTCAGCCGTCGGTGACATTGACTATTCCTCGTGCTACGGAAATCCCGTGAGTGAAAAGCAGCGAGGTTAGTTGGTCGGCGACTCCTTCACTGTCGAACGGTACGTCACATGCTACTGAAACGAGGATACATGATCGAGGCGGCACGACTATATTGTGGTCTTTGAGACGAAAGGATTTGTGCTCTGGTGATGTAGGATCAGTCAGACGAGCACTCTCGTAAAATGAAACCACGTGGTCCGGGATGTTGATTATTGCGCCATGCTCCCTGAGAAAGTCCATTCCTATAATTAAATCTTTGCAGCACTCTGGGAGAACAATGAAAGTCGCGACGAAAGAAGAATCTCCTATGCTGATTCTTGCTGTGCATCTTTCAGTAGGGAGCAGCAATTGACCACCCGCTGTTCTTATATGTGGTTCTGGCCATGGCGTTCTTACTTTTCTAAGATGATCAGCCAGCTTGCGACTTATTATGGAAAATAAGCACCCGTATCGACTAAGGCCGATACTTGCTCTCCGTCAATAATTACATCAAGGTCGGCGCTCTTCATTTCGTCGTTGTTAACATTCGTCGGCGTCAAGTCGTTCTGTCGCGGCAGTACTGGGGACTTTTTATCGTCTTGTGGTCGGGCTGCGACCTTACCCCGAGAGGTCGCCGCCTTTAGTTTCCCGGTAAGGGCTGGGCGACCTTGTTCCCCGAAGGTCAGCAAAAGTACGTCGATTCGGTGATGATGTCTGAGCACGGGATGGAGAGCGTGACCTGTGGGCGGAATTGGGCTGGCGATGAGGAGGCGACTCGTGATAGGGAGACCACGTTGTTGAAGGTCCTCGAAAACCAGGGTCGTCATGGCGAACAATGTAGTCGTCATTGGCACGGCGACCGTCGTACCCTGACCGAGACGGGCGAAGCGATGTGTCGCGGTACCAACAATAGCGAGCTATATGGCGGGCACCACCACAGTTGAAGCAGAGAGGGCGCCGATCGACGGTGCGCCAAGCGTCCGTTCTGCGAAATTGCGGGCGTCTTATGTCCTCTCGTGGTGGTGAGTAAGGCGCGGCAAGTGGTGGCTGGTGGCATGGAGACATCGGAGACATGGGCTGACGTCTGAAAGCCTCCTGCAATGGTTGCGACGAAGGTGCGGCTGTAGGTGGCTGGTAGTATGATGTAATAGGCGGGACGGGTGGTTGTCGGCGGACAGCGTCGGCGTAACTGAGTTGACGCTGATCGCGACCAAGATCAGCTGCTGAAAAAGCGTGCCTAAGTTCGTCACGAACGACTGCGGCAACGGCGGTCACTGGTGTATCCACTGAAGGAGTCCAAAACTTCTGAATTTCTTCGCGGACAATATCTCTGATAAGGTCACGTAGGGAGCCCTGATTGTCCAGAGTCACTGAAGCAGCGTTGATTGGGGTGTAGTGGACGAGCGATCATACTGCCTCGATCTTTGGTGCAGAGCACGCTCAATGGTAGTGGCTTCTCTTACACAATCGGCCACGGTAGTTAGGGCATTGCGCACAAATCCAGCGAACAGTTGTTCTTTCACGCCGCGCATAAGGTAGCGCAACTTCTTCTCCTCGGACATGTTGGGATCAGCCCGACGACAGAGGCGCGTCACGTCTTCAGCAAACATTGCCACAGTTTCGTTAGGTTTTTGAAGCCTTAACTCGAGCAACTGCTGAGCCCGCTCTCGACGGTCGACGCTAGCAAAGGTGTCAATCAGCTGCTGACGAAAGTCATCCCATGTGGATATACGGCCTTCTCGATTCTCAAGCCACGTGTGAGCGCCGTCACCGAGAGTGAAATACGTGCGGGCGAGCTTCTGTTGAGCATTCCACTGGTTGATGTCGGCAACGCGTTCGTAATGCTCAAGCCAATCTTCAACATCTTCGTGTGGGGCACCACTGAAGCGATCAGGCACATGTGGCTGAAGAAGTGTTACCTGGGCTGGATTCGAAACGGGGCTGCCTTGTATCCCTTGGACCAACTGTGGCTGGCTAGCGGAGGTTATTGGTAGAGGTACGTAATGCCTGGTAGAATGTTCGTCGAAGGAGGTCAGCTCAGGAGATAGGCCTAGCAACCGCCGACTGAAGCGGTGCACTGGTGTCGTAACAGGTGGCTGCGTGTCGGGACTTGATGAACGGCTCCCAGATGGGGTGTTGAGCATCGGCAGGCTTGCAACCCAGCACCTCCACCAGTGTCGCGGTTCAACGTAAGCAGTGCACCGAGACGTTGAGTCCGAGAACCGACGGCGTGTGTTTTTATGCAGGAGCCAAGAGCAGGCGACCAAAACAAAAGCACGTCGTCTTCTTCAGTCCCCCTTTTCACGAGGCTGTTGGCGCGCACATCGTCTTCGTTCTTTGTTTCGGGCGCGGCAATATATATTTATATTCTACTGGGGACTACACATTTGGAGCACTTTGACATACGTATATATTCATAATGGAGCACTTTGAAGAAGAAACTACCTCAAACAGTTTAATATTAAATGGACGCTGACATAGAACAAAGAATCCTTTTAGATTAAAAAAGGCCTCGAGAACTTGCACGCCGTTCTTTTCACCGTCTCCGGTTTATTAATTGGGGAAAAAATATAGGTAAAACATTTATTTCCGAATCTCGCGCTAAAATCTCTGCACGTGATATAAAAAACTTTACTGTGCATGTTTTTTTTTACTTTAGCGGCACTCACTCAAAGTAATATCCTGAGACTTAGTACGTTAAGTCTAGAGCCATCTCAGAAGTCAGCCTACTTTGTTTTTAGTACTTGAGAGCTGTGTAGGACCTAGTAAAAAAATGTCCAAAATTGTAAAGTCACCGCGATTGATGCATTGTGCAACTATGTGAAGCCACCCGATTTTTTTCGCACGTTTTCTTGCTTACCGAGAGAGTTCTCGTGGCAAGCGTGGTGATCTTGGAATTATAAAGGCATAATTTACTAATGTCGAATCTTATTAATTCGAACACGCTTAATTCGAACTTCCAGTTAATTAGAACTGACGCTGTGGTCCCGTAAAAGCTACGTGTATTCTAATAGGCAAAAACTCCCTGTTATTCGAACGCGCAAGCACTTGCGACGCTTAATTCGAACATACCGCACTCCGAAAATGCTCTCAGCACCCAGCCCGAACCCACGGTGGCACCTCCGACACCTCAGCGAAGGAAAAGAAGAAAAGGAAAGGCTGGGACAGAATGTTTGCTCTCTCTCAAATGCATACCTGCTAACCTGGCAACAGAGAAATTCGTAAAACCCGAGTGGGAAAGGGGGGGGGGGGTCACCGACTTTTAAATTTCTCTCAAATGCATACCTGCTAACCTGCCAACAGAGAAATTCGTCAAACCCCGAGTGGGGAAGGGGGGGGGGGTACCGACTTTTAAATTTCTGGCTGTGATGGATTTGCCTTTAGCGACAAGCATAATCACGTTTTGCCGCCACAAGTCAAATCGGTGCTCTGAATCATTTCCCCCCCAATTTTTAGCACAAAAAGAACAAAAAAACATCGCGAGAAACAATTGGGGGAGGGGGGGTCCCAAATGCACGCGCACTCATCGGCGCTGTGGTCTCATAGTGGCTTGGAGAGGCCGAACAAACGAGTGTAGTCTATGAAGGGGAGCGCAAATGCTTCCAGCTGAAATTTCGCGTCATCAAAACAACTAGAAAAATATATTTCCGTCAAAACAATTTGCGCATGTCTTCGTGGGACACACGTGAATGGACGGCACGGCGCAGCTGTCTGCCGCGAAAGCGCGGGTCAGAGTTTTGGCTTTGCTCGCTACTAGATTCTTTCGACAGGAGCGGCAAAACGCTTCTAGCCTTTTTTACGTTGTTGCGGATCCCTGCGCTGTCCACCAGTAGTCGCTTCTAATCCCAGCACTGATCACCACTTGTTGCAGACTGGGGTCTACTCGATGCTTCCCCGCTGACGTGGGTTGCCGGAACGTCAGGGTTACGTCGGACCTGGTTAAATTTCTTGTGGTAGCGTGGCGTAACTTCGGGTGGAGAAAACGATCGAATACTGACAAGATGGGGATACAAGAAACAAACAGGTTTATGGCACTCTTTCGTCACTAAACCAGTCCGGAAAACTTCCTCGACATAGCCGATTATTTTTGGTCGAGACTTTAGCCACGTACAGGGCAGGAAAGCATGTGCACCTCGTCCTCGCTGCTGCTACTAGGCTGTCGCTGTCACTCAAAGCGAGAAGCAAACCATCAGCAGCACGTCCAACAGCATCAAACAATGCCATTTTAGAAATGTATACCCGCGCAGAAGGCACCGCCTCGAAAAAGAAAAAAAAAACCGCTCAAGGCAGCTGCAGGCAACAGTGCTGCCCGACTGTGCCGGAAATGATAGCGACGCATTCTCGGAGTTCCGGCGAAATCCGTCTCTGCAAGATGGAGCTCGTGGAACGCTCCATCACGGAGTAAGTTGCTCCTAATCTGCCAGTGGAACACGCGAACTTCTTCCGAATCTACCAGCGAAATGCAGATTCTCGGCCGCGGAGCAAGAAAACTGGCTTCCGCTCGACGAGTGGAATTCGCCATTATTTACAGCATAGAGAGGCTAGCAGTTTCACAGACCACGAGCGTGGTGGTTGAACCATTACATGGTTCAAAACCACGTCCAGCAATCTCAAGCATCTTTTTAAGCCCCATCGAGCTCCTCCTCTCTGACTGACGCACCAATCACACACAAACATAAGAAACCGCTCTCCAGAGCATCAATCGAGTACACACGGTCGGCCGAATAGTTATCGCACCTCTTGACGCAATGCTCTTCCGGACCGAGTTTCACTGAGGAGAGGGGAAATGGGTGTTCTCCCGGAACACGCCTTTCCCTAGAAGGGCAGCCAAGGAGTAGTCTTTAATTGCTTAGTCACTACCTGCGCGGTCGGGCTGCCTCGCTGTCTCCCCAAACAAGCCAGCCTGGAGGAAATGCTTGTAGGGCTCACGGACCGTCTTCTAACTTTTTTGTCGCTCCCCGCCTCTGGACGCTGGTTCAGAGAGAACTGGTGTTCCGGGCGTGGGAGCGCTGCCCCTCTACGTTTCTCAGGGACAGCATGGCGCCTACTGACGAGGGTCACAACAACGTCTTCACCACATCTCATCCTACGGCTGCGTCAGCCACGTGCCCTCGGAGTTCGTAGATCGCCATCGCATCGCCGCGACCACGATTTTGTGCGCAGCGGTCTGTGGCAAACTGTAGTTTTGTTTTCAATCGACGTGCCTTCAAAACTAAATTGTTTTATGCTATTGATGGTAGCAACTGCCACAGTTTTCTCCAAAGAGTTTGCGGAAAGCAGCGTTGCTTTCAATGGTCGAACGTTGGCCGCACGCACACTTTAGGATTTCTGTCAGTAACATCGTCGCCATACATGTTCGTGTCGAACGACCGCGGTTTCGTCCACAGCGGTTTTGGCAACGACAACCACCCACACTATTGCCCCGCCGTGGTGGTCTAGTGGCTAAGGTACTCGGCTGCTGACCCGCAGGTCGCGGGATCGAATCCCGGCTGCGGCGGCTGCCTTTCCGGTGGAGGCGGAAACGTTGTAGGCCCGTGTGCTCAGATTTGGGTGCACGTTAAAGAACCCCAGGTGGTCGAAATTTCCGGAGCCCTCCACTACGGCGTCTCTCATAATCATATGGTGGTTTTGGGACGTTGAACACCACAAATCAATCATCAATCAACCACCCGCACCGTAGAAGACAGTGCGTGGGCTGGTCGCACGCGTACTTCTGAAGCTTCGAGCACGCTGCTCTCGGTCGGCCTTTGTTCGACGGTTTCGGTGCTAAAGTTCATATCACACGCCGCAATTAGGAAACGTGTTCGGAACATTCGAATTTCGGCCCAATTGACACATAAGTTTAGCTGTGGCATTTCACGAGTTCGTATCTGTCACTGTTTCGCATCACTAAGACTCTACTGTAAGTTTATATGAACGCCTCTCAAATTCGTTTATAATGCTGTGGGCTCGCAAAAAGCCCGGAACGGACTGGCCTGCATTTTTGTCAATGCGGCCAGATCTCGCACACACATTTCGATTTTTGGGAAATTTTCAGGGCAACCCTACACACTGAAGAAACGGTCGCAATCCGGGAGACTTTACATGTCAAGATGATAACACTAATACATATAGTTCTCTCCTGGTGGCGGAATATAACACAACGCTGTTTTTGTGACCTCCGCGACCAGCTACGGCAATGCGCCGTAGCCAATCGCGGAGGCCACACTATTTTACTAATTTTATTTTTTCGTCGGAAATGAAACAATTTTGTAAATTTCTGGCAAGATTCGTAAAATCGTACGCGCGATCGAAATTCATAGATTTTACGTGAAAATCATGACAGTTGGCAGGTACGTGTGCAAATTCCGATCTGGGATGCGCTGCTGTGGAGTGTTCATAACGCTGCTGTGGAGTGTTCAAAACAAACGCTGCTGTGGAGTGTTCATAATCTCTCAAACGCCGATCTGCTTCTCTCCTTATGGAAACGCCCCTCTTTTCTCACCACGTGCTAGCCACGCTGCAGCTGCGGTGCGGAGGGCAGCAGCGGAGACGCAGTCGTTGTCGTCATCCTAACACCTAGTTCGCAGAAAGAAAAAAAATTCTCTCATTAGACTCGACTGCGGACTTCGGTAATTAAACATTATTTACAGTTATTTAAATACTGCTGCAATTACAGTGTCTAACCATTTTATGATTTCTGACGTCTTGCCGGGAGCCGCATGCGGAACCCTGAGATGGATGGTTTGGCACAATTTGGCGCAACTTGCGTCGATTTCATCAGGTTGGCGCAGCAAGTCACGTTTATATATATATATATATATATATATATATATATATATATATATATATATATATATATAGATATATATATATATATATATATAGATATATATATATATATATATATATATGTGTGTGTGTGTGTGTGTGTGTGTGTGTGTGTGTTACGACATTGTGGAACAAAGTGAACGTCTCAAACACGCATTTCCATCCGCTCCAGGCGTCGTTTACCGACGACCACGTAACCTCAAAGACACACTTGTCCACTTTCAAATTAACACATCACCCCCCAATAATTCATGCCGACCTTGTTTAAAGCCACGATGCCTTGTATGTAAGGTGATGCGAGAAACACACAAAGCAACCAGCACACAATCCAAGTTTTCGATTAACATACGAGGAAACCTAACATGCGATTCCTCTAATGTGGTATACCTACTCGAATGCAACGTGTGTGGTTTGCAGTACATCGGACAAACAGAAACAGCATTTAGGATTCGCTTCAATAATCACAGAGCCCATGCGAAATCAGCCCCAAGTCTACCTCTATCAAAACATCTCAATCTTCCCGACCATGCATTCGACAAACTATCAGTAACGCTCTTAGAGACGGGATTTAAATCAAATCGAGAACGTGAACAACGAGAGTCATACCTTATCCACCGATTTAACACCCTCGATAGAGGAATAAATGAGAATCCTGGAACACTTGCTGCAATTAAAGCATCAGAAAACAATAACGGCAACAATGAAAATAGTAACTGAGTTCACGCCACTGCAGCTGCGAAGGGCACTGGACAACTCAAAACAATTCCAAGTGTAACTACTCTTCCTAAGTGCAGATGTCGTCTGTTTTCTGTTTTATTTTACTACCCAATCAATTGTGCCATGCATGACATGCCCAACAGCAACCCTGTACACAGCCGGGAGGCACCCACTACACGCGTAATCTAGAAGCGGGCAAGGAATTCGCATTGCGCCCCTTACCAGCCTTAGCCGCAATACGTGGAACCCCTCTTTCTACGACGAAATTTTGACGGGACCCCGAGTAGTTAAAGGCTTAGAACTTCCTAAGAAAGCTCTTTTTTGCCCCACACCGAACCGCCAGTGCCAGGAGGCGCCGTCTGGTCGGGAATAATGCGTTAGTGAAAGGAAGCATACGCAGACCACTGACATCAGAAAGGTGAAGGGGAGAAAGGGGAGAGAAATGAAGGGGGAAGTGGAAAAGAGAGTGGAAGGGGGGCGCCCGAGGAGAGTCCACCTTATATTCTTTTTTTCCCTTTTTTTCTTTTCTCTTCTTTTTTCTTTTCTTTCTTTTTATCTTGTTTTTTCTTTTTTTCTGTCTTTTTTCTCTTTCCTTTCCCTCTGATTTGAGATTGTATAAAGCTGAGCACCAATAAACTGTACCTTTAATCCTGATGAAGGCCAGACTCTAGGCCGAAACGTCGAAATAAACCACGTTGTGACCGCTCACGGAGGATCTACTGGATTATATGCAACGCTACGGCCACTCAACCACCATGCCTGCTTATATATATATATATATATATATATATATATATATATATATATATATATATATATATATATATATATATATATATATATATCAGAAGAAAGAAAAGTGGGTTGAAAAAATAATCGAACCTACGACCTTCAAATACCGAACGCGTTATTCGAAGGTCGTAGGTCCGATTCCTGCTCAAGGCAGGTTAATATATATATATATATATATGACATCATGAGACCACGTTCGGTACGGCAGTAACCAGCTTATCCTTTTTAATCCAGATGCACGAGCCAGAGACCCAGGCCGCGCGACATACAATGATCACTACAATGGTTTGATCATACAGATGAAGATGGAGTACATAGTCAGCGCTCACACTATTTTCCCCCCTTCGCGAAAGAGGGCAGCAAGTTGGAAAGGGTTGGGACGCCGAATATATCGTTTCAGTCGAGAGACGTGGGCGATCTCGGTGTGGCGGCGACGGCGATCAGGAGCCGCGTTGACAGGAGCAACGCGATAGTTAACCTCAGATGTTCATTCGAGGACGGTGTATTGACGGAGATATCGATGAAGAAATTTTTCGCAGAGCCCATGTGCACGAGCAGGTGTCCACAAAAGGATTTCGTCGCCTGGGCGGAACACAACAACTACACGCTTGGCATCAATGTCAATTATCCTCTTGTCCTGAATGGTAGCAGTGTTGGTGCGGGAGATTTCACGGCAGCGGGCGACGCGAGCGGCGAACTCTTTCGGGAGAGATGAAGATGGAACGGAAGATGTGGACAAAAGGCTGGTGTCCAGAACAAAAGTCGGTACACGGCCATACACGAGGAAAAAAAGGCTGAAATTCGTCGTCCACTGTATAGCAGTATTATATGCGAACGTGACGAAAGGAAGTACAGTGTCCCAGTTGTGATCTGGTCACACGTACATAGAGATCATGTCGGACAAAGTTAGGTGAAAACGCTCAGTCAGACCATTAGTTTCTGGGTGATACGCTGACGTGGTCTTGTGTATGGTGCACAGGCATCATCGATGACGTCACAGTCAACATTTTTTTTTCTCTACGTTTAGTCAGAGACTTCGTCTCCGTCTTCTTGCTGCAGATGCGCGTAGATATTTCGTCTTGTGCACACTACTTCTTTGCCGTCGTCGCTCTTGTGGCCATAAGTGAGCTCTTGTTTGAAAAACGGCCTCTCGCCGCTGTTACGCGTATAGCGGCCATCCCTTGGCCCGCTGCCACCGTAGTCTGGTCGTCGAATGCGGTCGGCCGGTGGTCGCTTTGCCAAGTCTCCTGGTTCACGTGAATTTCTACTAAGCACTCGCACAGGTCCATCATAGCCAGCTTGAGAACCGTGCAGGCTATTTTGTGAATGCTGATCGCTGTCATTGCTGTACTGCCGTGACAGCGGTTGCCGCCCTCCATCATCGTAAGAGTCTCGGCCAGACTCTGAGAACGCCGCGATCGCCCCGACCCCGAGCCGGCACTATAGAGAGCCACACCCGGTCGTCCTTGAGACTGTCCTGAAAGGGTTCCCGGTCCCAGATCTGTCGGCGCTCTTCTTCCTCACGCTGCCGAGCAAGCTGTGCTTCGATGTCACGCTCTCGAGCAGCCGTATCCACGGGTCGCGCTATGCCGAAAATGGCCGACGAGGCCTTAGGTGCAGGCTCGGGGGCCTTGGGCACGGCAGCAGCCTCCTTGTTCTCTTCCACTGGCACAGAGCGAGGCTTGAGCGCCAGATTATTGTGCTCCCGCGACGCAAAGTCCTGATCCCGGTCGTCCCGGTCATCCCGGCTATACCGATCATCCCGGCTGAACCGGTCATCTCGGTCGTCCCTGAAGCTGCTCCCACACTCTCGCCTGCCACCACCACCAAAACCTCGATCCCGGTCGTAGTCTCGATCCCTTGGCCTGTCGTAGCCTCCAAGCCCGCCCCGACGCTCGAAGCCGCGGTCGAAACCTCGGTCGCGGTCTCCGAACCCACGAGGTTGGTCTCTCAAGAACCTGTCACGGCCATAGTCACCGCCGTCTCGGTCAGAGTCCCGCCCGAATCCAGGCCAGCGGTAGCCGCCATCATCGTCGTAACCACGACTACCACGAAACGAGGAAAGCTCCCTTCGGTCGTCGTCGCCATCGTTAGGGTGGCTAGAACCCTACCATCGTCCCTCGACGTTGCCCTCCAATCGCCGCCTAACGACCACTCGCTGCGGCCCATGTCGCGATTTCCGCACTCTCAACCTTCGTTGTCGTGCTCCTCGGCTAGGCTCACTTTTATGGACCGGCTTCTCAGGTTCTCGTTGTAACCCAGGCTTCTAAGAGAGTGCTCTGGTCTGAAAATTCAGCGTAGCCGAAGCCACGCATGCGACCTCTGTCGCCTCTTTCTCTGGGCAGGCGTACGCACAACACCTTCAAGCCACTAAAAAGTTTGATGACGTCATCGTCGCAGACGTCGTATGGCAGGTTGCCCAGGTAGACCATGTAGGGCGGTCGGTTGGGAACCTTGGATAAGTCAACATCCGGACAACAGGCAGCCTTTGGAGCTGTCGGGAGAATGATCTTTTTGTCTCGCTTGTAGTCCATGGTGAATTTCTCGTTGACGGCTTCATTTTCCATTGTGTCCGCCCAGTTGATAAGACGAGTGTTGACTACGACTATATCCCGACGGTGCCTCTTGATCACCTCCCAGAATGTCATTTAAGTTGAGGGTCTTCCCCTTAACCTTATGCTTTTTCTCTGGCATGTCTGATATGAATCCGCGCGCTTATGAGACCGGACGTGGTCTCATAAGTGGTGGAGCATGCTTTACGCATCATCACCCTTCATCCCTCTTTCCTTCCCCCTTCCCTTATCCCCTGTGTAAAGTAGCAGGCTAGAGCGAACTAGCTCAGGCCGACCTCTATGCCTTCTAATAAATTCTCATTCACTCGTCCACCGACGACGACGAAGTGATTGCTTAGCAGATCGCTGTTCCAGTAGGTGCCCTCTTTTTTCACCTAATTATAAGTGAACTTCGCGAATATCACATCTGTGTCCGTCGGTGATGGACGTGGACCTACACAGACGTCCGCCAGATACGGCGGCGTCGGCGGTGGCCGCATCCAGGAAGCGTACAGGACTCTACAGCGACTACGACAGCGAGGGCACTTTTGCTTACCCAGTGAGCAGCGAAGAGCCTTCCGACGACGACAATTTTAAGCTGATGCTGAGCCGTAAAGCGAAGATGCGGAACGTCAGAACATCTTCGTCATCAAGTACGTTGAACGACAGAGTGCCAAGGAGACCCGTCACAAACACTATCCTTTTTGTCCCTGAGGTACCGGACGGTAACATGAAGCACCTCAACAGGTCATCTGTTTCGATGATGCTGGAAGGACTCGTGCCAAACGAGATCACAGTCATCAGAGTGAACACGCGTAAGAACGTATTGGCCATCGACATTTTACATGCCGTGGCGCTTAATATACTACGCAACTTCAACGAGCTGGGGGGAATGAAAGTTCGCTCCTACATTCCTGTGAGCTCTAACGTCGTCACTGGAGTCATCTACGATGTGGATACTGCCATTCCCAGCTCCGACTTCGATGTTCTGGCCAAACCGGCAATTGAAGCCAGCGTCATCGCAAAAGTTGTCCATTTGGAAAACTCACGCTGCTTGAAGATCATGTTCAAGGGTGACTGGCTTTCTTCACACGTAAAGGTGGGCCATTTTCGGCATTCTGTGCGACCTTTCGTACCGAAGCCCTTACAGTGTCATAAGTGCATGAAGCTGGGCAACGTGAGAAGCGTATGCGAAAATAAGACGGTGTGTCCTCGTTACGCGGAAGCCCATTCTGCGGATTACTGCGAAGCAACTACCCTCAAATGCTCGAATTGTCATGGGCCACGTGCAGCTTCGTCAAAAGAATCCCCCAAAATCAAAAGAAAAATAGCGGTATTGAAACAAATGGTGAGAGACAATTCTTCGCATCGAGAGGCTGCCAGGACCGTCCGAAAGAGGTGTCATCGTCACCGCAGTTCATCAAAGAATGCCTCAGACGCTGCATCGACAGCGCCACTCCACCGCCCTTCTTTTCCACCGCTCTTGCCTCCCAGACCGAAGGCGGCCAGCGCGGTCAACAAACCAACGAACAGCCATGTTGCAGATGAATCAGTTTGGCCTTCATTGCCGAAATCACAGCCACCTGCAAATTCCAAGCGCACATCGACAATCACATCCCTCCAGCCAGCCGCTGACAAGCTGCCTGAGGAGGACACAGAAGTCATCAGAATGTTCCGAACACTGCTGGATGCCATGCGAAAGCTGTACAGTAGCCTGAAGTCTCCACTCGCTCAGAGTGCACTACAAGTACTGGATGCTCTAAGTCCAGTATTTGCAAGTCTCCAGTAGCAACCATGGCTCGACCAATTTTCTCCTTCCGCAACGAGGTCCGACAAGCGTCAATACTGCAGTGGAACGCGAGAGGCCTGAGATCCCGCATCTCTTCATTCCGTCAGTATATATTCATGAATCATATTCCTATAATAGTTATATGTGAACCAAACGTACAACAACCTCCTAAACTATCAGGGTATGAATCTTTCGTTTCTTCAACGTGCGAGGAACGCAGCAAGGTGGTTGTATACATTCGCACAGATTTTACATATGTGCATCACGCTGTTCAACCGCATGATGACAATCAATATGTCTGCTTAGGTGTTAAAAAGGAAAAAGTGTCATTCACACTCATTGGTGTCTACATATCACCATCCGAACGGTTTGAACAAGACCGACTACGAGACATACTGACAACAACTACGGGCCCGTGGGTTATAACTGGAGACTTCAACGCACATCGCTTAATCTGGGGTAGTTCGACGATCAACGCTAAAGGAAGAAACCTCGTGTCATTCGCCTTCAAGCACGACCAATGTTTATCAAATGATGGCAGTCCTACATACCTGCGGGGCCTTACTAGCAGTTGCCTCGATTTGACTCTGGTATCCAGAAACTTCTGGTCACAAGTGGACTGGTTTTCAGACATCGAAACGCATGGGAGTGACCACATTTCAACTTATATGCGAATAAGGAGTCTTACTAACTCCTCTCCTAGGACCACAACACGAAGAATTGATTGGTCCAAATTTCAGCGACTCATGGAAAATACATGCCGTGAAGACCCTGACCAGAACTTGGAGGATGTCATCAAAGAGTCAATGAGGGAAGCTTCCTGTCTCCTCCCGTTCACCGGCAAGCGTTCAGATTTCGATGTTGAACTGGAAAAACTATGTGCGTTTCGCCGAAGGGCGGAAAGGAGATACAGGCGGACGAAAGCAATATGCGACTTGAGGCTTGCACGACGCATACAGAAAATGTCCAACGACGTTTAGACAAACTTGAACAAGAACGCTGGAATTCATTCTACGAATCATTGGATCCCCGAAAGCCGTTGTCACGCATCTGGAGCACCATTCGTAGCCTGCGCTCGACTCCCCAACAAAGACATCCTTTCATGGCTTTAGCCCTACATTTAGGCCGCACCCAACTTGAAGTGGCAAATGCGTTTTGTACGCGAATCGCTTGTGTGTCCGCCTTGTCCGCTGACACCATTAGGAGTGTTATCCCTGAACCCCGCATCTCCGAAATGGACAATATTTCACCATAGAAGAACTTGACGCATCTTTGGCGGCTTCCCGACGATCATCTTCACCAGGACCCGATGGCATCACCTACGCCGCTCTAGCCAACCTTCAACCGGAGGTCAGGGGACAGTTGCTAAGCTATTACAACCACTCATGGCAGGCGGGCATTGTTCCCCAGAATTGGAAAATAAGTCGACTTGTGCCACTACTCAAAGCAGGAAAGTCACCATTTGATTTGACATCATTTCGCCCTATTGCCCTCGCAAGGTGCGTAGGAAAAGTCATGGAAAGGATGATACTTACACGCCTAGAATGGTACCTCGAGTGCTACAACGTATACCCAAACTGCATGACGGGTTTTCGGCAAGGTAGGTCATCTCTTGACAACGTGATTGATCTCACAAAATTTATCCAGCAACAGAAGAGCCTCAAGCGCATACCACTGGCACTCTTCCTCGACGTCAAAGGGGCTTGTGATAACGTAACACATAAAGCCATCCTAGACTCGTGGGAAGCTGTCGGAATCGGTGCTCGAATGTTCCAATGGATCCAGGATTAATTGACGAGAAGGTCCTTTTTTTTTGGCAAACCTCAGATGGACCTACCACAAATTACTATACCTCCCGTGGAGTCCCTCAGGGCGCCGTATTAAGTCCCACTTTATTTAACCTCGTGATGGTAGGCCTTCGTGAAATTTTGCCAAGTACTATCCTCATATCCATATATGCAGACGATATTTGTCTATAGACTTCGGCTGTAACTCGTCTACAAGTAGGTGCAAGAGTCCAGCAGGCTGCCACCCTGACATGCTCATATCTCCGTAAGCAAGGTCTTCCCGTCTCAACGGAGAAATGTGCATTGGTTGCGTTTACTCGCATAGCCATGACAGAATACCCCGTTACCATCAGTGGACAAAATATTCCATACCAGAAGAACCATCGCTTCCTGGGTGTGATTATTGACAAGGACCTTTCGTGGAGTGCCCACTGCAGTTACCTGAAGAGAAGGCTAACTTCCGTCGTCCATATAATGCGGTTCCTCTGCGGAAAATCTTGCGGCACAAAAAATAAGGTCAATGATACAGCTATACAGGGCACTGTTTCTGGGATTTTTGCGCTACAGCTTGCCGTTACTGGCAAGTACGTGCAAGACGAACATCCGCACCCTCGAAAATCTGCAAGGACAAGCACTACGCGTGTGCTTAGGATTGCCGCGATGCACCTCAACCTACGGGGCAATTATGATCGGAAGAGAACATCCAATTCAAACATACATCACCACTGACAATTTGAGAGCCCACATAAGACACCTCTGCCGAGTTCCTGGTCACCATGTTGCAGTGTTGCCACTTCAAAGACCACAAGCAATGTTTTCAAAGATTATTTCCCATAGAGAATGCCTTCCTTTTGGCTTCACTCCAGCAACAAGACAAGCGTCACCTCCGTGGTGCCTACAACAACGACAGGTGTGCCTCACTATTCCGGAAATAACGAACAAGAGCCGTCAATCAACAGTGGTCCTACGACAGGTGACATTGTCACTACTCAACGAAAAATGCGGCCAGAGGACCCACATTTACACCGATGGATCGGTCTCGGCTGACAGCTCCACAGGTGCTGTTGTCATCCCGACGTACCAGGTCACTATAAAGCTCAAACTATCGCATAGGACAACATCCACAGCAGCGGAGCTTGCCGCCTTACGTGCTGCTATACTTTATATCGCGGAAGCCCGGTCTCAAAAATGGGCTGTGTTCTGCGACTCCAAGGCATCCCTTCAGAGCTTGCAATCAGCTTTACGACAAAGGGAGCATCAACAACTAGTGAATGAAATAAGAGAAGTGATTCACGAAGTTTTATCGAAAGGACATGACGTGGTGTTCCAGTGGTTACCGGGACATTGTAGTATTGTCGGTAACGACCTTGCTGATAATGCTGCCCGATCCGCCCACGCGGACGCCCAGACAACCCCAATTCCATTTTCGAGAACCGACGCTGCAAGGGGCCTCCACTCGTTCGCTAACACAATGTCGGAAACTTGGCTGAGTGACCCCAGTGTCGGGAACCACCGCCTACACAAATTGGACCCATCGAGAAAGCTTCAAGTTCTATCGGACCTCTCCCGCCAGGATGCAACTTTACTGTACGCCTGTGGTTAGGAGTAGCTTTTACGAAGGCGTACTCCTTTCGCATAAGAATGGCGGAGAGCTCCCGATGTGAATCGTGTGACACTGACGAGACAATAGAACATCTACTGTGTTCATGTGAACGTTTTGCGAGCGAACGCAATTTGCTGCGTGAAACGTTAGAGACACTAGACAGTAGACCGTTTTCCGAAGAGAAGATCCTTGGTTCATGGCTCTACGCGTCGCAGGCCCGCAAAGCGACGCGGGCATTGCCAAGTTTTCTAAAGACGACCGGACTACGCGACTGCTTATAAGCGTGCAATGGACAAGGTCACATCTACACACACGTTGCCCTTCACTTCTCTCTCTCTTCTCCTTCAATCCCCCCATTCCTTCCCCCAGTGCAGGGTAGCAAACCGAACGTGCGTCTGGTTGACCTCCCTGCCTTTTATTTCTTCCTTTCCTTCTCCTCCTCCTCCTCCTCACTCACTCACTTGGTTCCCACGTCCTCTTGCTCTACCCGTCACCCCTGGAGCTCCGGTCTGGTCGATGGTTGTGCCCTCAAGCAACAGCGATGGCAGAACCCAACGCGTCCACTGCTGCAACCGCTCCTTCTCAGCCACTTGGGCTTCACTACACCGTCAGTACCCCGCACCTCCACCACTTATGAGACCATGTCCAGTACGGCAGTAACCAGCTTATCCTTTTTAATCCAGATGCACGAGCCAGAGACCTAGCCAGCGTGACATACAATGATGATCCCCCCTACAATGGTTTGATCATACAGATGAAGATGAAGCACATAGTCAGCGCTCACAATATATATATATATATATATATATATATATATATATATATATATATATATATATATATATATATATATATATAGGTATGGGATATCGCACAACGGGAGCGTTGTCAAAAAGGATAAATATATTTCCCAACAGTTTCGGGAGGGGTCTTTCCTTCATCAGGGGATGAGATAACTCATCCCCTAATGAACGGAGGACTCCTCCCTAAACTGTTGGGAAATAAATATATTTATCCTTGTTGACAACGCTCCCGTTGTGACATATCCCATACCTTCACGAAGACACGAAGACTAACTGGCCCATCGAATTGTTACTCCCACTATATATATATATATATATATATATATATATATATATATATATATATATATATATATATATATATATATATATATATATATATATATATTGTGATGACGTTTATTGAACCAGAGAAGTCGCAGCGAGGTCGCAACAAAAGATGGCCGTACGGCAAGTCCGGCAAAGGCGACCCAGGTTCTCGTGCAATCAGAGCGCGGGGCTTTTTGTTCTCTTCCGAAGGCGCAGACGCATTGCGTTGGTGCGTACGCTACACTACAATAGCCCCGGGGTGAAGAGTAGCCATCCTGGCGACACAGGGAGTAGGCACAATGAGGGGTCGTAGTAGGGCTTGAAACGGTCGACGTGTATGGTCTCGCATCATCGACGGCGCAAATCTGGTGATTATGTTAGTGGCTCGATGATGTAATTCACCAGGGAGGTCACGTCAATGACACGGTACGGACCGTGGTGCCGGGCCAGAAGTTTATAGAAGACAGGCCAGGGACGTGCGGGGGCACCCAAAGCAACACAAGGGAGCCAGCACAAAACGTAGGAGCTATGTGGTGAACGTCGTCATGTCGAGTTTTTTGTACACCTTGAGCCTCACTTGTCAGAAACCATGCCAACTTACGGCAGTCTTCAGCGTACCTGGCAACTTCCGAAAGTGGGGAGCACTCAGATGCATCAGGGCTGTACTGGAGTATTGTGTCGAGTGGGTGGGAAGGTTCGCGGCCGTACAACAGAAAGAACGGGGAAAAACTGGTAGTCGCTTGCGTCGCGGTGTTATAAGCGAAGGTAACAAAAGGTAATACAGTTAGTGTAGTCGGAGGAGGTGTACATCCTCAGCATGTCACCGTGTGCGGTTGAACCGCTTAGTGAGACCATTTGTCTGTGGATGGTATGCGGTAGATTTCCGGTGGATGATGTTGCATTCAGCGAGGATAGCTTGGATGACCTCCGACAGGAACACTCGACCCCTATCACTAAGTGATTCCCGTGGAGCACCATGGCGTAGAATGAAGCTGCGGAGAATGAAGAGTGCAACTTCGTGGGCGGTCGCTGCCGGTAGAGCTGCAGTCTCAGCGTAGCGTGTCAGATGATCGATGCCGACAATAATCAACTGGTTTACAGAGCCACTATATGGAACGGGGCCATAGAAGTCAATACCCACGCGGTCGAATGGGCGAGCCGGGCACGGGAGCGGCTGTAACATGCCAGTAAGGTGCCGCGGAGGTGTCTTGTTCTGTTGGCAAGTGGTGCAAGACCGAACGTATTTCTGCACAAAGCGATACATTCCTCGCCAGTAATATCGTTGGCGCAGCCTTTCGAAGGTTTTCAGGACACCTGCGTGAGCACTTTCGAGATCTGCATGGAAATTCATGCAGATGTCAGAGCGCATATAAGTAGGGACAGCAAGTAGCCACTTTCGACCACCAGTCATGTAGTTGCGGCAGTACAGAAAGTTGTCTCGCATGGAAAAGTGGGCTGCTTGCCGGCGTAGCGCTCTCGTGGAAGGGACAGCCGACGGATCGGTAAGGTAGTCGAGTAACAAGGCAAGGTATGGGTCTTTACGCTGCTTCGAAAGCATGTCAGTGGTGTCGAGTGCTGACAAGGTGGTAAAAAGGGGAAACTTGTTAAGAAGAGCAACAAGTTGGCAGTGATGCGAGGGGGGAAGGTCCGCGTCAATAGCATTGTCAAAAGCTGATGAACTTGATGGCTCAGACGCATGAGTGATTGCGGCAATGTGACATGGAGTTTCATCGGGAAAGTAATATAATTGATATGGTCGACAGGTTGCACATATCCTAACGTTTCACCACGAAGCAAGCCAATGGGGTAGTTGCAGTGGTTGGTAACCAGCATTACGGTTAAACCAGACGCAATCGTAAGAACGGCAAATGGGAGCACGATGCCCTTGCGTTCAGTAAAAACAGGGGATGGCGTAAACACCACCGTGGCGTCAGGTTGCGCCACACATGAAAGGCTAATAGGGACTGAAGCTTCCGGAGGCAAGGTGATGTCGTCGCCAGCGATGAGTTTGCAGAGCAGTGGTGAATGATCGGGTGGTGGAAATTCAACACTTGGCACTAGGGACACTTCCGCACGGCAACAATCGATGATAGCTTCATGACCTGATAAGAAATCCCAACCCAGGATGAGGTCATGAGAGCAAGATGGTAGTACAAAAAATTGGACGATGTACAAAACGTCTTGGGTGACGACGCGCGCCGTACACACAGCCGAGGGATGAATGCGTTTCACGCTAGCCCTGGACAGCACCATGCCACAGAGATATCTGGTCACTTTCTTCAGTTTGCGACAAAATTTTGCGTTCATCACAGAAACCACAGCCCGGTATCAATTAACGCTAGTGTGACAACTCTCTCAACATCGACATCAACAACATTTTGCGGCGAAAATGGAGGCTTTGATAATTAAGCAGAAGTTGCAGTTCTTGCCTATGGAACTGCACTGATTTAGTTTCCCTCCTCAGGAGGTGGTCTACGACGCATAGGCGATGACGATCGGCGACGAGGAGATGGGAAACGAGCAGTTGACGGGCGACGATTCGAGTCAGAGTGCCTCTGTTCATTTGCAGACGTCGTGGCTTGCTGCGACGCATAGGTAGGAGTTCCAAAGGAGGCGTACGCAGGTGTGGAACGGCGGCGGCAGAAGCGTGCAATGGGACCAGCGATGCCACATGCGAAGCCGATAGGACAGTTGTCATGGGTGCGCCACTCATTAGATGGACGGAAAAAGCGAGGTGAGGGCCGGTAAATCGGCTGCGTGGCCGGAGGAGGTGGAGCCGATAAGGATACTGGGTGCGGTGGGGGCCGCGCGACCACCTACGCTGCGTGGCTGAGAGGGGAAGATGGCGCAGGTGGTGCGTAGCCCACAGCTTAGAGATTAGATGCTACTGAAGTGCATGGGTAAGGGGCCTGCACTGTAGGGAGGACATCACAAATTTCAGTGCGTATGGCCTGCTGCAGTGTCGAAGGCAGGCTTGCGGTGGGCGCGTCGCTATGCGGCAGCAGAGAGAGCTGTCGGGCGGCTTCCTCCCTGATGAAGTCTTTGACCTGGTTGGACAGACTTTCTTGGCGAACGTTGGCATTTGCAAGTGCGACGGCCGAGATCGAATCCGGCGGGGGGACACTCTGTCGGGTGATGGAACGCTGACGGCGCAATTCATCGAAGCTCTGGCACAGGCTTACGAGGATTGCCATCGTGGTTGGGCTTTTCGCTAGCAACATCTGGAATGCGCCATACTCGATGCCCTTGAGAATCTGCCGAATTTTCTCTTCTTCAGGTATAGATTGGTCAACATGCCTGCAGAGGTCGAGCACATCCTCAATGTAACTAGTAAATGTCTCGCCAGGCTACTGGGCTCGGTGACGCTGACGCTGGTCAGCGCGGAGCTTGCGGACCTCTGGTCGGCCGAACGCTTCAGTCACGAGGTTCTTAAAGGAGGACCAGTTGGCGATGGTGGTTTTGCGGTTGGTAAAACAAAGCTTCAATAAAACTTGTAGCTGGGCGAGTTGGTTCATAATACTGGGTAAACTGGTGTGCGCACAAAAAAACAGACAAACGACAGCAGAGAAGAGACAGGGACAAGCGCAGACTTTCAACTAAATTTAATTCTTCGTCAACCTTCAATTTACAGTCGCACAGAACATAGTCAAGTGGTCACGAGGACAGAACCTAATAGTTTACAACAGGCCACGCAAAAAATGACGCTCACTATCAAAACGCGAACATACGTTCAACGCGAACATACGCGTTGGTATTGTAATGATATGTGCCAAATTATACAACCATAAGCCATTTAGTTTTTCAGAAAACAAATTTTAAAATTTGTTGCTGATTTTGGAATCACATTTGTAAACGCGGGCCACCCTGTGTATATGACGTCAGGGCCTACTCTTTTTTCGAAAACCCCGTCTTTCTCAGCAGACGGATGCAGCGCACGCTTTCTTCTACGAGGTGACGGCAACGCGAGCACAGTTCAATTTTGTCAGCTCCATCGCCAACTTGCTTTTCGCACAGCAGAAGATGCGCGAAAAGCTATGTTTACACCGAGCTATGTTTACACCCTGGCCAGCCATGGCACGGTGTAGCGGATTTCGTCACGTCACTGCATTCCTGTTTATTCCGCAGTGGTATAATACACTTTAAAAATGGTTGAAATATTCATAAGTTCTAAAAACGTCCACCGACCGCGGAAATAAAAAACGGGTTTGAAAGCTTCGAAAAATAGTTATTCCTGCATTTTCAAGCAAATGTTAACTGACACAATTACGTAATTGCGATGCAAATAGATAATAAAATAAGCTGTTATGGCAGAATAACGAGTTTCGTGGCTGGTATTACTACAGGGCATTAAGCAGGAGAGGTTGTCAAAGGAGATATCTGGCGTATTTGAAATTGCTGGTTCCGCATCGCACGAGAGAGAAAAGAAAGAGTGCGAGGAGGACACCAGCGCCAGCGTCATGATTGCTCGCGTGCTATTGGTTTGCCTCTGTATGTGACGTGATGGTGACGCAGCGACAACGACTGAACTTGCACACCTGCACCTCATTTTCAGCCATGTTCACACAGCTCTGCCATTGTACACCTCCGGCTAAGCGGCGCACCCTGTCATAATCTATGGTAACAAAAAGGACGGCATTGGGAATACACAATAAAGTAGCAAGGAAAGGACTTCCGGTGGGTGCTCAAGCTGCCTATTCAAACGCCGCGAAGCCTCGGAGAGGACATTGTTAACTCTCCCAAGATTGCCTGCTTGGTGGTCGTTTGAAGCAGACATGGGGCGAATTTTCGCTCAGCCGCCGATCTCCCGAAGACATGCCGACAGTTACTGTCGTCATCGCTGAGTCACGGAAACACAGAGAAGTGTTTACGGCTGTTCCATCGTGCGGAAGCACCCTCGCTCCTTCGGTGCCTTGGATGGATCGCTACTGTGCGACGAGAGCGTGAGCGAGTGGATTTTGATAAGATGGCGATAGCACGGTGAAAGTTTCAATGCGCGAATAGGTTCCGACTGTCAACGTGAAGTGCCTCCGCGACGCCTTCAGCACAGACAGCAGCAGGCAACTAATACAACGTGGATCGTCGCATTAGTTGCCTTGCTGTAGCTGGCGAGCTGCTCTAGCGCATCCGTCCGTGCAGAGGCCGACGAGGAGGCACTTCACGTCCGATGGGCCTGCTGAACTGGCGTCTATTTCGCACGTAAATGTGCGCGTGGCTGCCATGTCATTCAGAACCGCGTCGTTGACCGAAACACGCTTGATGTTTGATGTGCCGATGTCTAATTCATACGTGAGCGTCTTGGCGTCTGCCATGACAGTCAGAATCGCGTTTCTGCAAGGGCAGTTGGAACTGGTACAGTGTGTGACAAAAGCATGGTGCACGTGACCGAACGTTAGATGGTAATTTCGTACTTTAATTCGCCCATGAGCGTCGACCTAAGGTACCCTTACGTCGACCACGCCAGCAGTGTCGCATATGTAGTAGTGGCTGATTGAATAAAACAAAAAAAACAGTCACTCTTCTGCAACTCTTGCGGGTAACACGGTTCAGCTCAGCTCTTAGAGGGAAAGAGGAACGCCTGAAAGGCAGAAAGAAAAGGTAGAGAAAGAGTGTGGCGGCAGGTTTTGGGTGCTTCCATGTGATAGAACAGCCGGAAAAACTGCACATTCCATCGCGGGCGCGTGCGTGCGTCACCTGGACGTCACCTACAGGCGTGCACGTCACTTACAAAGAGGAACCAATAGCGCGCGAGCAATCCTGACGCTGTCGCTCGCACTCTTTCTTTTCCCTCTTTAGTGCGACGATGGACCAGCAATTCTAAATACGCGTACCGGACAACCTAGTCGAACGCATATCTGCAGGCTTTCCACTAGAACATTTGTAAAATGCGTTCATTTGCAGCCGTACCCTCGTCATGCAGGAGCGTTGGAAGAAGCATGAATTGCACTGAAAGCCTTTTGATGTCAAACTCTGAAGCATGTGCTCCTTAAAAGCTTGCTTGCCGTGAAGTCTAGACCAAGCTTCATCAGCTTCAGTTGAAATGCGCTAAATGCATCAACTGCTCGATGCCAGGCTATTCAAGTGGTCGTCGGATCTCACTGGTAATACGATCAATAAGATCACAAAATTATGTTCTATGGGGCGGCTTGCCGTTCAGTGCTGCAGGAGGCTTAATTTTCTGTGAATTGGCGCGTTGCGGCTGAGAAAACTCTGGGATCATATAGCTGCTAAGGTTCCTTTGTTGCTTTTGAGTTCGTTCGCTGCATAGGACGTCAAATGAAGCGTCAGGCCGCAGCCTCGACAAGTGGTCACCAAGAGCCTATAAGCTGCTTCTTTTGCTACGGCAAACTAAGCGTTGATGTATCCTCGCTGATTCCTCGCATGTGCCGAACAGAGCTATAGAAAGGTTATTACCCAACAAAGCTTCAAACTAATTCTTTTATACTTTCTCATACAATATGTATCATTTTGTGGCTGTCTTGCTGGAGCCACTGAGAAAGCCTTGAATTTGTACCAGTTCCTGCACACTCACTGTGAACTCGTCACAGCGTACCTTTTAGGGGGGGGGGGGGGCACGAGAGCTTTTTTCGCAGCATTCCTGATCTTGATGAAAATTAAGGAATTATAATAATAATAATAATAATACTATTATTATTATTATTATTTCCGACACTCCAGAAATATAAATGAAACAATATCTGAACGTGAGGACAATGTGAACACGCGTAGTGTATTTTAGATGTCCTGAAGGTTTGAATTCATGCCAACAAGCGCAAATATTTGGATACAAGTTCCCAGGTTTGGTCGAGGAGGAGGAGAAGCAACATTGATTTAGTGCTATATACATGAAGCCAGGCGCGTAGCGAGAATTTTTTTTTTGGGGGGGGGGGCACTATTTTGATTTCAGTAATTTCGGGAGGGGCACCCCCTTAAAATGGCCATTTCTCGCCCTGTAGCATGGCGAACAAAATTTTCGGGGGAGGGGGGGGGGGGGGGGCACGTGTCGCCACTCTCTGGCTACGCCTCTGCATGGAGCTGATGTTCAGCGTGCGAGTGTCCACTGTTGGTACAGCAGCCAGGAGATGGAATAACAACCTTTGCTGCCACTGATGGAGGCGCTTTTGATCGGGGATTTTCAGTTTTGGCAATGCCCTTTAAACGTTGACAATGACCTTTCAAAATTGAAATTAACTTATCGGATAAATTCGAAGTGTCGAAAATTTTACCGGTGAGTGTTTATCAGATTTTTTCGAGTTTATCCTACTGTACTGAATTTGGCAACCTAATTTTAAGCGTTTTAAGCGTTTAAGCGTAGTGAGGTTTTGTGTACAGTGCGTATCGGTATTTTCAGGTATCACTACCTTTTGATCAATAGAATTTACCAAATTATCACATATTTTTGTTGGCAGGTCGTAATTCAATTAGGTAATTGCTGCAGCATCCCGAATCCTCCAATATTCCAAACGGTCTACAAAAAACAGAATGCATCAGGCTTCCTCAAAAACTGAGTGTGCCATTTACATGACAAAAAAAAAGGCGAAGGGGGGGGGGGGGACTTGCAGACGCGTCATGAGTAACAGAAGTGAGTAATCAACGAGTTCCCCACGCGCGCGGCAAATACAGTGCGTCACCGCCGATGATTTTACCCGGCGTGCGCTGACGCCGCCGCCGCCGTCGACTCAAAACAAGCCCAACACCGCTGCCGGTCGAAACCGCCTCGGCGCACACCTCTACAAGTACATGGAGGAAGGAATAAACTTCCTCTATGTACAAATACAATTGTAATCTTGGAGGCTTTGTATCTCCGCTTACCAAAAAATGATGTCAGAGTGATGTGATAGAAGCGAAACACAGTATTTCTGTTTGCTGTAGACCTACATTACAGTGGCTAGAATATGGAAGTGTGATGAGCGGCAAGCGGCGCCTACGGAGCGCACTGAAGCCTCTGAGGAAGAGCCGCGTGGGGGCGCGCGCAGTCGCTTATACCTAGGGAGCCTACATGAACGGCCGTTTTTAGGGTGGAGACATCTTAATAAGTGCCTTCAAGAAACTCAGCCAAAACCAGCGGGCAAAGGGGCACGCTGTTGCCAGCTTCCACCAAATTCAGCATAGTTTTTTGTGCGCCGCCATTTTGGAGCCAGCCGCCGCTCCCTCCAGCTACGCGAAGTACGGCGCAACAAAAAGGAGCCGACCGAGTGACAGCGGCGGTTCTCAGGGTCGTGTAAGTGACCCAGTTCTCAAAGTGAGCGCACGAAGAAATGCGCAGCCCACACACAAACGCTTGCGACATAATACTGAGGTTACGCTGACACGAACGCAAGCGTGGCAACAGCTCAGACTAGCGAGCGCGTCTCCATACGAACGCGCGGACGCGTCCCGTTTGTGGGCTTCCTACTCGCAATGCGTGGACGCAGCAACGACAACTTCGGTTATCTACTCATTCGCGAAGACCGCGAAACACATATACGTGTGCCGCAGGAAAAAACAGTGAACGAAATACGCAGTACTCACAGAGCAAATACGAGACGCACTGGTGGGCTCCCAGCCGTCTCGCTTCACTTGAGCCAGCCATAGTTGTCGTCGGCCAGGGCTCGCTGGGAAGCGGAACATTCGCAACCCCTTTCTGTTGTGGTTAGTGCAAAGCGGTACACAGCATCCAGGCATTCTAAGGCTTCACCGGCAGCGTTTAACACGCTACCGCAACGTTCGACGCCGTATTATTGAGAACTAAACGCAACCGGGCGTAGACGCAGTGCGGGCACCAAGATGGGGCGACAGCGCGGCGTTGCTGTCTGACAACATTGTGTTTTGGCGGGCGGCGGTGCGTTGGCGGCATGTAGTGGGTCAAAGGCTGACATCACCCTAAAAACGGCCGTTCATGTAGGCTCCCTACTTATACCTTCTCTTTTTCTCCTCTCGTTCTTTTTTGTTGTCTTTTTCTTTTTCTCTTTTTCGTAGGGCAGGGCTCGTGTTATGTAATTATCGAGTGAGACAATTCGTAAGGACAATTGGTGTCAGAAAGACGTGGTTAAAAAGGATGTAAAGTGTTCAGAATGGAGGGTGGGTTTGAAAGTGAACCCAAGTGCAGAAACGAAGGGAGAGGAGGCTGACGCCAAGTGTAGGTAATGTGAGGTTAGGGAAAAATGGAGAAAATGATGGCTGCCCAGAGTGAACTGCTGATGAGAATCACCTAGCTGGAGACTTCGTTGACGACAGAGTAAGAAAAAACGAGGGCTATGGGAGAAAGGCTGAAGTCCGCCGAGGAGGCACTAGCGAAGGGGAACAAAGGAGTGACTGCGAGGAGAAGAAAGAGGAAGCAAGTTTGGAAAAAAAACAAGTGCAAGACCCCCCTCCCAGCCCGTCACTACTTCAGCGAAGTAGTGAAGGGGCTGGGAGTGGACAAAGCAGCCGGCGTCACAGGTGCAAGTAACCCCCGGTGCAGGACGCTACAGTTGAAAAGTCACAGCATGTGATAATCGCCGGGGACTCGAATTTCAATCGATGCGCTGAAGCAATCAAAGAGAGGGTGATATGCGACAAGAGGGTTGCAGTAGGGACGTTTCCAGGACGTAAGCTGGAAGCAGTCATGAGGCAAGCGAGTGCAAAACTCAAAACTACAGCTGATGGACGAAATCTCGTGATAATTTCAGGCGGTCTAAACGATGTCTTAAATAAAGATACGGCAGGACTAGCGACCACACTGGCGAAAGGGGTCGAGGACATGCGTGCCACTTCTCCTCGGGTACAGGTAATGATATGCACAATACCAGAGATAGCGGTGCGTGACGGCAACCTGCAAAGAGCGGTTGTCAACGCAAACCAAGAGATATGGCGGATGAGTGGGATAAAGGCTTTCAGGTGGTGTAAATAAACAGAGAGGTGCATAGGTGGGGTGGTTTTCAACTAGACAGAATTCACTTCAATGGGTGGCTAGGTCATGAGGTGGGTTGGCGACTTGCAGTACGTGCAGTAGCTTTTTTGGAAGGTACGCGGGCCCTTCGGGGTGCAGGATAGCTAGTAACGAGGAAAACAACCAGGGAGACTCTTTGACAGGTGATATGGACAGATACGTTTCCAAAGTGGCACCAATATCTAAGACAGGTGGAGTCCGGGGCGGAAATGGACGTAGCCACGAGGGCCGAGCCAATTCAGACGTAGGGTATATAAACATACAGGGTGGTAGGAACAGGCTGAAGAGGGAAGAGATAGAATAACAGCTAAAGAAGGAGAGGCCGATGGTATACGGTTTTGTAGAAACACATCCTAGGGACATAGAACAACCTCCTAACAATCCGGACTACGTGTGGGAATATTACTAGAACAGAAGGCGGCAGAAAATGGCATGGTATTGGGACATTCATTCATAAAAGTACAGACTGACAAAGGGTCAAACAGGAGTGAAAGGCACATTTATGGCTAAAAAGGAAAGTGGCAGGGCAAATGACACTCCTTGGTTCGGTGTACTTGTGGACGGGAGCAAAGGCCAGAGAGGAAAACCAGGCAATGGTGGAGTATATATCAAAGGACATTGCGAAATTAGGAGGAGAGTGCGAGATAATTATACTAGGAGATGTGAATGCACACACAGAAGATATAGATGGGTATACCGACCCAACAGGCAAAATGATCATGAATATATGTGAAAGGCATGATTTGATGATTTGCAACAGTACTGAGAAATGTTAAGGGCAAATAACCTGGGAGGTAAGAAGGCTGCAGTCGACGATAGATTACGCACTGATGTCACATATGATGTATGATAGGCTCAGGGAAGGGCACATAGATGAATGTGGCTCCAGAAGTCTGGGTAGTGATCACGAACGTATCAAGCTAAGTTTTGGAAGAGCAGTGAAAGTGGGAAGGAGACAAGATGAGCAACTACAGGAAAATTTTTATTCGGAAAAACAAAAAGAAGTAGCTACTAGACAAATTGAGAAAGTAATCACTGAGGATAATAAAACAGTGTGGACATACACGAATCTAATATAACTGAGCTAGAGTTTGCTATGGCACGTGACAAGTCACCCCGGAAAAGAAGACACAAACCGAAGAGTTGTTGGGATGAGGAGGTCAAGAGAGCCATAGCAAAATGTCAGGAAGCCTCGGGAACACAGACATGCTAAGCAGCGGGGTGAACCGACAGATGATGCTGAAAGAAAATGGGACATCTTTCTAGGCTGTAGAAGAGAAGCATCCCTTCTGATCAATGAAAAGATTAGAAGAAAGGGGGCTCAGTGGCTGGCAGAAGTACATAAAAAGGATAGAAAGGCAGCTGCAAAATTTCGGAACCATCTAAACTCCTTAAGAAAGGAGACAAGCCTAGAGCAGAGGTTTATAACTACAGCTCAAGGTGCTAGGCTAGAAGGGGACGAAGTTATTGAATAAGAACAAGCGGGACAGAAAAATTTCAACAAAGATGTGCCTTATGCACCACATTAGACAAGGATGAATCAAGTGACCCAATTGCTCCATTTTCACAACGAGAGTGGGAAAGGGCTGAGAAGAGGGTTCCTAGTAGTACATCAACAGGCCCATATGACATTCTAATTATGCTGATAAAGACATTGGGTTCGAAGTCTAAGCAGACTTTGAGAGAGGCTGTGAGCAAAATAATAATCGATGGCGATATCTCCGATGGATGGAAACTTAGCCGGATGAGCATGATCTATAAAGGAAAGGGGGACAAAGCTGACATAAACAAGTACCATCCTATAAGAGTGACATCAGTGGTCTACAGGCTGGCGATGCAGATTATGAAGGAAAGACTGCAGGCATGGATAGAGGATGAGGGTGTGCTGGGGAAACTGCAGAATGGATTTCGAAAACACAGGAAGTTGCAAGACAATCTGTTCTCACTGACACAATGCATCGAAATAGCAGAAAGGAAACACGGTCCCCTGTGGCTAGCATTTCTGGATATCAAGGGAGCGTACGATAGCGTGGTTCAAGAGGACTTGTGGGTAATACTGGACACACTAGATGTGGAATATGGAGTCACTAATCTTTTAAAGGATATCAATAAAGGTAACAAGGTGGTTATAAACTGGGAAAAGCAGGTATATCAAAGCCCACAGAGAAAAACGGGGGCTTATGCAGGAGTGTCCTCTGTCACCCTTGTTATTCATGATGTACCTATAAGCATTAGAATTCAGATTCTGTGTACTACCCACCATTCCCATGCTCGCTGAAGCGCCATGCGTTGCAGCTCCCATAGACACTAGCGCCAGAGTTCCCTCTAGAGTATATTAGAAAACTCCAAGTCCCAGACAAGCCAACGTTTATAGTTTATAGATACTTTTTTTTAGTTTTCGAACTCCTCCTTTCGAGGCGGGCGCGATTTGCTCCAAGGAAGTGTGAGGGCGCTGCAGTCTAACTTTTCGCCAAGAACGGGATTTTTTTTTTTCCTTCCTCCATGGCGCCAAGTAACCAGCTGCTTCCCGCTGTCTTCAAATCACTGCGGCTGCAGTTTCGTGCGTTCTGTGCCGGCGTTCAATAGCACTTTTTTTCTTTCTGAATGTCTCGTCGCATGGCATGCTTCCACGGTCTTCTGGAGACAATTCGACGCCTACAGTCACGAAGATACTCGGACATCCACGACGCAGGAAACTCTCCGACTGTTGACATCGCGGGCACGATGTAAGCATTGACCACGTGTGGACACATTGAGCACGTGTGTACGTCTCCAGAGGTTAATTATATCTTTGCTACTTTCCTGTGCGCCATAGCTCATCCCTTCCGGACATCATAACGGTGTGTTTTGTGACCGGGCGCACCAGCGGGTAGAGTAAAAACGTCCGGCCCGCACTGTTGCTGCAGAAGTGTGAAAGATCCAAGGGGAAGTCTGGGAAAGACGCGCAAGACGTGGACGATGTTTACTTTCAAGAAAGTGACATCCTGAAGACATCTAGGCATATCATAAATGGAGAAATCTAAACCGACCAAGGTGCATGGGCATCGAGGAGTGATTGAGTTCCTTGATTATTTCCTAATGACACAATGTAATTGTAATGAAGCCGTAAAATAAAGGGTACCTGTGCAACAACCAACTGCTGCTGCCTTGCGATCTGCCGGAATAATGCCGGCAAGAGGTCCCCGCTCCTTCGGAGGACTCCAGTTTTTCTGAGCGATTGAACAAAAAAAAAAGTGCTTCAACTTCCTTGCAACTGGAGTTTGGCAGTCCTTGAGGAGGCGGAAAAACCTCCATTGATAACCTTCTATAACGCAGAATTCACAGATTACATCTACTGGCACAGCGAAAGGAGAAAGTGCGCCGCTAAGAAATATTCATTGCAAGGACCATGCGGGCATGACTGGTGATAACAGACGTATGTGTCTTGTGTCATTTTATCGGTTTCAGTGAAAAAAAAATCAAAAAGACAAAAACAATCAAAAACAATATGTAGATTGCAACCAGCGAATTGAGGAAACGCTTGATTTGTGCCACCGCCACTCGAGAAGGGGGAAACTTGAGATACGCCGGCTTAGTGAAAAAAAAAAAAAAAGAAGGCTGCACCCCCGGCAACTCTCACTGATCTAGTTGGAGGTTTACCTGAAGTGCAGAAAGTGTCCCTTCATAATGCATCCAACAAGCAAAATGACCGAATGGGTACACAACAGAGGGTCTTATGCTTTGTTTGCCTCTCAGAAGCCTGAATGTTACAGGAATTCAGCTATGCACTTGTTTGAAATTGAAATTCGAATGCTCGTGACTAATGTGTGACAGTGACAAGTGTTTTTGTGTCAGTACCACTGATATTTTCCTATTTTCACAAATTTTGCATTATTTAGGGTCCGGAGTCTTATTCACTCAGACACCCATAAATCTGAATACCTCAAAAGAAGAAAGTGCACTGGTTTATATACCAACTGAAGAGAGAAATGACGTCGTTTCAGTGGGGTTTTTGTTTCAATGGGATTTTAAATGTTGCTGATACCTTGCAGCAATGGCTCGCTTTCAACTTCCTTTATAGGTATGGCGCACTGAGGTGCTTTTTGCTGCGCAAGTTAATGTGCACAGCGGCGAAGATCCCTATGCTGATACTTGTAAAAATAGCTTCTAAACAACTAAGCTGGAACCAGATAAGTCACAGCTTTTACCGCGGCTTCGGTAAGACGTTTCTAATACAGCTGAGCTCTAAATTTTGTTCCCACTACCTGGAAGAACAAGAAGTTACGGGGTGCTAAAACGGCTCTTTAATCGACAAATGCTCGTCTAGCACAACGCTACGCGAGCTATTATTTTCACCAAGGACCTGGAAAGACGCCGCACACGCATCTAGGCTCTACGTTTTACTCCTCGCGCCTAAACCAGGAAGTTGCGGTGTTGTGTAAGCGCTGTTCATCGCGGCACCGCGCCTAGTTGTAGCAGACTGGATTGTCGTGGATTGTTACACTCGTTTGCTTGGCGCTAAGTTGGCTTGCAGCGCCGCGGTGGCGGGAACTGCAGCCAGCCACCTGCTCTCTGATGGCGGAGCGGAGAGTCCCGAAAGTGAAAAAGTATCTATAAACGTTGCAGACGACCCACTGTGAGCATAGAGTTTCATACAATAATTGTTGTAAGAAACTATATGCACTGTGACACATTGCTCTATTTCAGCACACTTAGCGTTTCAGCCGTAGTAGCAGCAGCGACACATCTCAATCTTGGAGGCCACGCAAAATCTGCGGCACCCTCCGAAATTTGTTCAAGTACGGTAAAACTTGCCGTTAATAAATGCACATTTTATATGCCACTTCTCAACTTTTTTTATTACTACGGGCGTATCATAATTATGAAACCGTGCGCAAGTCTGCACCGCGGTGTAGAAATTATGCTTCCGTTATATGAATACCAACCGTTTTTTCTAGTAACGTTGATAAATACAGTTAGTTTGTTTTATTGTGGGAGAATATTCAGGAGAAACTCCAGAATGTATTATTGATGTAATTACTCGTGTCCTCGCGCGGGTTCCGGTTTGTGTTGGCGGTGTTGGTTATGAAAAGACAGGGCCAGGCCAATGGCCAGGCTAGCTAGCCAGCGATGGGCCAGAGCTGGAAATTGGTCCAGTTGGCCGCCGTGGACATTGAAGTTTTTCCATTCATACGTTAAGCGCTGCTCTTGGTGTGGTTGGTGCGTGGGCATGGTTCGTTCGACAATCGTGCGAGTCTTCTTGCCTCAGTGCTCGTTTGCTGATATGACACCGATCACAATAATACAGGCCAAGAGCGCTCAAGCCCTAGCAATGTCCTAGTCGTGCAACGAAAACAGCTGGCGTGCTGTCAACTGGGCGTCCAAAATGGAGCCCGCTGATTACACTCACGGTGCAAAGAAGCTCTACTCGCCCACGTCGCTCACTGAGTTTGCTCCTCTTAGCTCCGATGTAAAAACTAAAGCCACTGGATTTTCTCTGAGCCGATTCTTCAAGCTTTCACGAGCACCACGAACCGATGCGGACCCCTCAATTCCTGAGGTGCGTGAAGGGAGTCCCTGTCATTGCATCCCAGAAGACGAAGCTGTTACTCCTGCTTCACAGTCTTCGCCCAGTACCAGGACTGAATGCGACTCTCCGACAGCCACCACCAGCACAGCTGAACCACAGACAGTACCGCCGCCGCTACAGGAGGGCAAAGAACTGTGCGTTTTGTACACGCGTAGTTTCTCTGGTGTGTTGAGTCGTATCGCGCACATAATGGATCGTGGTATCGTAGCCCCAAACGCATACAAAGACGCAGATTTCAAACAGTACTGGATGCCAGACAGCAACTGTAGGGAGTGCTATGAATGTGGCGACAAGTTCACAACCTTTCGTCGGCGCCACCACTGCAGGATTTGTGGCCAGATATTCTGCAGCCGCTGCTGTAACCGTGAGATTCCCGGTAAAATAATCGGATATAGAGGGGATCTGCGGGTTTGCATGTACTGTTGCCAAGTTGTATTGTCGTATGTCAAAACGCTGGACTTAAGTGCCGATTTGCGCGGAGTCTTGGCGGACCTGCAGAACAAGCTGGGTGTGATGCGCATGGAAGAGGAAGACTCAGCTTCAGCTGATACTGGCACGTGGGGATTTTCGGGAAGAAGAAAAACTTCGGTAGGATTTCGAGAAGAAGCCTTGGTCGTTCCCAAGGGAGACACAGAAGATTACAGCCCCTCAGACAAGTCCGGTTTCCAAACCCCTTCACCAAGAACGCCTGTCTATGACAAGATGTTCATTCGTGAATTGTGGTCTCAGATACAACACCCAGTACACGGAGCATCCTTTCAAACCCACCGGCACCGTCTCCATTCCTACAGCAATTGTGTGGTTGGGAATGAACTTGTGGACTGGCTTGTTGCACAGGGAAAGGTCTCATCACGAGGAGAGGCAATTTCAATTGGACAAGCTTTGATTGATAGCAACTTTCTAGAGCCTGTGATACCACATGATCCAATCTTTATTGATGCCTATTCTCTCTATAAGCCTGGTTCGGACAATCAGATAGACTCTGGCCCAAGTCATTCAAGCAGCCCTCCTGACGAAGTTGTGGAGGAGAACCAAGATCCCCTATGGCTTTCTGAAATTCAACCTACAGCAAGCCTTTCTCCTTTTGCCAGTATGGACGATGCACTGAGAGTAGACAAGATGTCAGCTGACCGCCTGGAAAGTTCAGTTTCATACAAGGAAAAGAAACGACTTGCGGCATCAACATCAACCTTTTTTCTTAATCTTGATTTGAAAGAATCTAGAGTAACTGTATCAAGACCCCGAGATTCACTGGCGATATCCCCAGAGGAAGAAGAACCTGAGGATATGAGGCGCAGCCGGTGGGACTCCCATCGAAGCGCTATAAGTAATGAAATATGTAATCACAGTATTGCAGATGACTGTGTCAGTGGAGCTTTGTACGCAAGCTGCAGCATGAATAATTCTGGGCAACAAAAGTATGTGGTTGATGAAACAAAAGTGAAAGAGACCAAAGAGAGCCTGAACTCTGCCTACAGTGTGCTTGAGAAGGACCTGTTGAACCAGCTTCTTGCTGCTGATGGGCTTCCATTGCCTTGGGCTGAGGTAGTGTTGCCGATAGTTCACAGAGTTGCAAACATTGTAACACCTGACGTGAAGCACCGGGATGATGATGACATGGATATTCGGCAGTATGTTCATATAAAGAAGATTCCAGGTGGACATAGAACTGAATGTATGGTCGTCAACGGTGTTGTTTGCACAAAGAATGTTGTTCACAAGAAGATGAGACAACAGCTCACAAACCCACGTATTCTTCTTGTGGGCTCATCGATTGTGTACCAGCGGGTTGAAAACAAGCTCTCTTCACTTGACCCCATTCTTATGCAAGAATGCGAGTATCTCAAGCATGTTGTTGCCAAGATACAGGTCTTTCGACCCGATTTGCTTCTTGTTGAGAAAACGGTGTCTCGGCTTGCACAGGAAAAGCTTTTGCAGATGGATGTTACATTGGCAATTAATGTAAAGCCATCGGTTATGGAGCGAGTTGCACGATGCACTAATTCGGCTATTGTTAGTTCCATAGATGCCCAGCTTGGAAAGCCTAACTTGGGCTCCTGTCAGAACTTTTTCGTTAAGACCTATTTACTCCCATCAAACAGATTCAAAACACTTCTGTTCTTTGACGGGTGCTCCAGTGCACTGGGATGCACAATTTTGTTGAGGGGAGGCTCGGCTACTGAACTGAAGAAAGTCAAAAACATAATTCGCTTCATGCTATATGTAGCTTTTAACTGGCGACTAGAGCTGGCTTTCTTGATGGATGAGCATGCCCAACCACCAGCACGGATGCAAGTTGCTGAGGATGACATTGAAAATGAAGTTGAAGAGAACCAAGCACTGCATGATGAAAGCCTTGCTGTGTCAGACCACACAGAACAGAAGGTGTCACTGGGGCCAGAGGACAGTACAAGAAAAGTAGAGATCAGTTGCGTTGAAGACTTCAGTGACCCACTCCACACTTTGTTGAACTCTGATGAAGATGCGGCGGCACTCACGGAACATAGACTTTCATTAAAGTCACAAGTTCTGCCATTAAGTAACTCATTTAAGTTAGCTCTGGATTCCACGATTTTGTGTTGTTCACCTTTTATTAGGCTCACAGTGCCATACCTTAAGACTGAAGCTGGTCGTCGCTGTGAACTACGCAAGTTTTTCTCAGATGAAATTTACTGGTCTCCTAAGATATGTGACACCGAGGAAGTGTGGAACAAAGTGGAACCTGATGATCATTCATCACTGAACACATTCAGTGCTAGGAATGTGCAGGATAAGGTAGTTATTCTTCCATATCACCCTTTCACATATCAAAAGCTTTCCTACTTTTGGGAATCGATTGAAGCAGAAGCACTGCTAGCTGACTTTCGGGCCCGTGGGGGAAGAATCCAGAACCTCTGCCATCACAACTTTGGCAAAATTGAAACCTCGCCGGGACATTCATCAACCAGTGGGGCTGGCACCACAGCAGATCAACATATTTGCGATGGCAGAACTGATGCTCTGAGTCCCTACAACCATCAAAGAGTTGCTGTGCTTTTTTGTAGCTATTCACCAACTTCAAGCAATGCGCCATACTTCTGCGTGAATCCATGGGTGGTCAATATGGACTTTTATGGTCGCAATGACATCCCGCTTGGTGGTTTCTTAGAGCGGTATTGTTTTCGATCATCCTACACATGTCCCACTGCATCTTGTGACACCCCTATGCTTGAGCATGTGCGCAAGTTTGTTCACGAAAATGGATGTATTCAAATTTTGTTGCATCATTTAGACAACCCGCCAACCACAGCCTCGAATTCTATTCTCATGTGGAGTTGGTGCCGTAAATGTCGCTTTGTGACACCACTTACTACAATGAGTGAAGAGACATGGTCACTTTCATTTGCCAAATACCTGGAGCTGCGTTTCCATGGTCATGCGTACACATGCGGAGGGGCACAGGAGCAGTGCCAACATTCTTTGCACCATGATCACTATCAGTACTTTGCTTCGCAGCAAGTGGTGGCATCTTTCAAGTACTCGCCTATCGCTATTAGAGAAGTGGCTTTGCCTCCACCTGTGATCTCCATTGTTGATGAAATTCCTCAAGTGAGTGTAGTTGTTGATGAAATTCGTGACTTGGCACTTAAAGGCTACTGGGTCTATAACACTGTCGTTGAGACATTGTGCTCCCTTAGGGCACAGGTGCAAGCTACTAAATATGAGGCGTTTGCTGCTGACCTCATGGAAATGCAGCAGACTGAGAAGAATGCCTTCAAGGAGAAAATAGAAGACATTCAGCTCCAGCTGACATCACCAAATCTGAAGAAGTGCCAATCACAAGATCCATCTACTTTGGACACATGTGTCCTCAATGAGGCATGTTTGCTGGCGTGGAAAATAAATGACAGCCTTGTCTTACTAAAACATTATATTGCAGATGCTGTTAACTGTTGGAACAAAAGATTGCAAGACTTTGAATCAGTCAGAAAAAGAGAAGAAAAGTTGCTGGCAAAATCGATCCAAATGAAGAAGCCCGCCTCTTCACTCGGAGCTGATACTACGGCATCTTCAGACGACCAGACAGGTGTGGCCAAACAGGACCTCAATGAAAGCTTAGACACAGCCAGCAGTCTGGGAGATAGTGACTCTGCTGGCGATGCAGACATTGTGGAAGGTCACTTCAGCATTGAACCATTTCAAATGCTGGATGTAAGCAGGGATGACAATATTTCATTCCTACCTGATGACAGTTTCAGTCCCCCTACTGGCACAGCACTACGGGTGTCAAGTAGTAGCTCATCAGTTTCAAGCTGTATGTATGGGACTTCTCCAATCACGCATGCTGGCCTTATGGGCCAAGACACCAGCACTCCAAAGCAGGACAACTGTAACCAAGCACCAAGTTTGGATGATAGCACAGAGTCAAAAAAGTCTACTGCCTTAAAAAGCCATGAACGATCTCGTTCTGATGGTGCAGAGCGCGTGCTTGAAAATCGTACAAAACTGTCCACTCCATCCAAAACCGATGATGACACGCTTGGGAAGCAGGAAAAAAGAGGAACAGTTAAAACTATTATTAGCCAGCTTCTGTCTAGTTCTGGAAGCAATCCTATTCAAAGCCCATTTCCTCCATCAGACCATTTTAATGTTTCACATGGTGCCAGAATTCCTATTGTCATATATGACCAGGAACCAAGCTCTATTATTGCTCACGCTCTTGCTTCCACTGATTATGAACAGAAACTCGCAGAGCTGCAATCAACGTTGACAACAGCTCTAAGCCAGTTGCGAGAGCAGCCTAGTCCAACTACAAAAGCACCTGCAGAGAATGCTATGGTGGATTTCAATGATCTGGCCCTTTGTAGCAGCCAGGAAACAGACAAAAAAACTGGGCACAAAAACCCCAACATGCACATTGAAACCCAGTTCAGCGATGCAACCTCACAGTTTTATTGCCGCATATTTTTTGCTGAACAGTTCCGAAAGTTGCGGTGTCTTATTTTTCCACATGGGGAAGATCGCTTCATCCACTCACTTTCACGGTGTGTGTCTTGGAGTGCACAAGGTGGGAAGTCTGGCTCTTCATTTTGCAAAACACATGATGACCGTTTTATCTTAAAGCAAATGTCTCGCTATGAGGTTCAGTCTTTCCTTGAATTTGCACCCCTGTACTTTCAATACGTGAGCAGTGCTTGTACAGACAGGCAGCCCACTGTATTGGCCAAGATTGTTGGTGTGTTCCGCATTGGGTACAAGAACTCTGCCACCAACGCTGCATCCAAGCTGGACCTTCTGGTAATGGAGAACCTTTTCTATAAACGTAACATTGCTCAAAAGTTCGACCTCAAGGGTTCTGTGCGTAACCGTATGGTAAATACACGTTCGCAAACTGAAGGTGATGTGGTTCTTTTGGATGAAAACTTGCTGAAGACAACTTGTGACTCTCCTTTGTATGTACGGCCACATTCCAAAACTGTGCTATCCCTGGCTATCAGGAATGACGCAAACTTTTTGTCTGATAATTCTGTCATGGACTATTCATTGCTTGTTGGATTCGACAACGACCGAAAAGAGCTGGTAGTTGGCATAATCGACTACATACGTACATTTACCTGGGACAAGAAGCTTGAGATGGTGGTGAAGTCAACCGTGACTCTTCGCGGCCATGGCAAACTTCCCACAATCGTCTGGCCAAACCTTTACAGAGTTCGGTTCTGTGAGGCAATGGACAAGTACTTTTTGTGCGTACCTGATCACTGGAGTGGCCTAGGCAGAGGTGTAGACTGTTGATGTGTTGTGCATCGTCATGTCAAAGCACTTCTGCTTTCTTCTGTGACATTTGCAATTTGGCTGACTTTCGAGTGCTGTGATTAGCTTAAATGCTACTGTGATATAACATTTTTCTGGGCAACAATAGCTTTTTCTTCTGATTGCTTAATGCCTGAAACGAATATTATACAACATTCATTCAATATTGTTATGAATTTTCGTGAGCTTTATTGTAGAAGTGACAGCATTATGACAGCAAAAGCCTAAATATAAACCAAACACAACCTGTACTCCATTTTTGTTCTTGAACTGACAATACACATTCTTTGAAGCTACATATTGGTAAGCTTTCTAGTCTGCAACATTGGTTAACATAAGCCTTTCATGCAATACTGTGCTACAGTTTTATGTAGAACACCAGCTTATGTCATTAGCAGGTGTTCTGCAAGTTGTCGGTTTGAAACAGCTTCCTGCAATACATTAAGTGTGCCATGCTGAATCCAGCCATCACACTTGAGTCACCTGAAGAATACAGTTCACTTACCCTATGCAAGAGTGACCATGCATCCGTTAGGCATGCGTATAGTAACAAAACATTACCAGTATTTGCTAATGTCCAAGTACAGTGCTCACGGCAACAGTCTTGCACATCGATCATGATGCTCATACATGTGAATGTTTATTGTAGCAGCAATGTTCAAAGGGCATGTGCCATTTTACCACCCACACCTAGCCTTGCCGGCAACACACCAACAGTCCTCACTACTTAGGTACTTACTCGTGTTAAAGGGACACTGAAGTGAAAAATGGCTTTTCTAGTATTTGTAAATTACTCTTTCAAAATACTGAAAACACAATGCTTGTTGCGAGAAGGTGCTTAGTAAGCTAGAAAACGCAAATATAAAGTTTGGGTAGTAGCACCATCTTGGAAGTTCTCATACCAGTCGACAAATTTTAAAGCGCCGTAGATTTGACTTCATCCACTGGGGTGTTCATGATTTCCAATTGGTGAAGCACATCATCTTCTGAGGTAGCCAGACATTTAAAATGTCAAGTTTAAGGAAAGTTTATGGAGTGAATGTAACCAGAATTTAAAAAAATACTGTAATCTGTGTTGTCATCATTGGAGATTTTAGTGAAAGACTTAAAAAGTCAAGCTTTTGGCACCGATATTCTCGTCTCTGAATAAACTCAAGTTGGTGGAATTAACCACACTAGAGTTTTTATTATATGATTGATCGATCTAAACTGATTTATCATTTCACTTTAGTATTTATTCAGTGTCGAGACCAGCATGTAGATTATATAGCGAAAAACTAACTTGTCATGGTAAAAAGAACATGCGCCTTTTTATAGCCCTTGCGAGGGCTGCTGCTACCTGCACCTTGAGTGTCAGCAGTTATGTAGTTAACTTGTCGTAAAGAGCATGTGTATGTGTCAGCACTGGTGGCTGTGCAAGCACTTTTGCTATATGGTGCATCGGGCACCTTTGCACATGAAATTATGATGTGCAATGATAGTAGTGTGCATCAATTCCAATACTTCATTAAAGTATCCGTCACCAGACTGGAGCATAACAAACAAGCAAGCTTCAAGTGAATGTAAAAGTCACATGAACAAATGCACTTTTGCATCATATACTGCTTACTATGTCACAAACCTTGACACGAAACTTTAGTTGTTCATTCATATAGCGTTTCGTAACCAGTGTTGTCTTTGGAAATGTGCCGTGAAGTTATAACAGTGCAAGATAAACTAAGAGGAGATGCGACAAATCTTGCTTCTGGTCATGGTTTTCTCTATGGTTGGCAGCGGTGAAAATTTCATTCACTGCTCACCTTCACCGCCCATTATGACCAATAGACCGATTGATCCCTTTGAAATGCACGCTGGAGGAGCTAATAAATAGCAACTGTGCACACGCAATGCCAGCAAGCCATGCCTCCTGCCACCTAGTTGTGTAGAAGGTCGGGGGCTGCAAATAGAAATCTTTAATACCGAATCGAATTCAAATATAAATCTAATACTGATCGAATAGTTTTCTAATTGTAAGACTATTATTGTCAATGTAGCCCTAGACTAGTTTGGTAATGAATTTCAAAACAGCCCAAGAATTTCACATTTTATTTCAAACAAATATTCACAAGCTTCAATAAGGGACAAGACATTCCACAATTATTTTAACTAGGGCACACTCGTATATAGCAGAAACTAGAACACTCAAACTATTTTTCAATTGCAGGAAGAAATACAGCAGTGACTGCCATATTACAGCTGGTACTTTGTCAACAGCTTTCGAATAAAAGTGACACATAAATATTGAGCAAGTTTCATGAATTAACATTATTATTACTGTCATGATAGTGCATTGATGTCATGTCATGTAATGGTTTAAAGACTTCAGCGCTTTGGTGACACACCTTAGACAAAAACTCTATTGTTAGTCCTGTAATGTGTTTTCTACACACCTTAAGCAAAAGCTCTCTTGTTAGCCTTGTAATTACGCAGGCGGCAGCATGCATCCGAGTAACTTGATGATGAAAACATAAGTTACCCCTCTTGTCATAAATATAGCATTGTTATTCCTGCAAGTACATTGGCTGCATGCATTTGGGTAACTTAATGATAAAAAATGCCTCGCCGCGGTGGTCTAGTGGCTAAGGTACTCGGCTGCTGACCCGCAAGTCGCGGGTTTAAATCCCGGCTGCGGCGGCTGCATTTCCGATGGAGGCGGAAATGTTGTAGGCCCGTGTGCTCAGATTTGGATGCACGTTAAAGAACCCCAGGTGGTCAAAATTTCCGGAGCCCTCCACTACGGCATCTCTCATAATCAAATGGTGGTTTTGGGACATTAAACCCCACAAATCAATCAATCAATCAATCAATCAACTTGATGATAAAATCACTGTCACCCCTGGCTCTTTCAACATCTCATTCATTCAAGCATTTTTGTTGTTGGTTATTTTATAAATAATGTTCCATATATGCACTATTAGATTCGGTATTTGAAATTTTCTATTGTTCGCACCACCTTAGTGAGAAATAGTCTGAGCGGGTGTCACTGTGGTTTGAAAGGTCGCCTACTTCGGTACCTGCAGTTTGCGATACAACTTGCAGTGTATACCAAAAATTTGTTATGAGGCTTGATGAGGGTCCCTTCACCACCACCTTTGAAAGTGGGCCATCATGTGAATATCAATTTTCTTTCTGTGTGTCTAGCTTCCTAAGATTCAACACAGTAGTAACATTGCCGATTATTTTTCCCCTTCGAGATGCATATAGTTGTGGCACATGAGTCAATGTTGCTAGTCACCCAGAATGTACAAAGAACGGAGAGGATATTGCAGTGCACCAGACTTGTACATAACTAATGACTAGTAATCAATTATTTTATTTACAAAGTATAACAGAGACAGCTTTGAGCTCTTTAATTTGCAGGGACTGCCATATATGCAGGGCGTTTTGGTTCACAAAATTCAAATCATTATAAAAATTTGATGACAGTCGGGCTCCTGTTGTTGTTAATGTGATAATTTATCATTTGCCCATTTTTTTAGAAATTGCAAAAACTGCATGTAGTTCAGAGATATTCATCGTAACTGAATGGAGATGTAGAGATTGACTGAACTTCCAGTGGCACGGTAGTGATGAAATAGGAAAACAGGTGCACGAAGGCCATAAGCTGTCATAAAAAATGGCAAGTCATCTCACTTGAACCAGTGGATCGCCTACCAGTGTGTGATGTTTTGTGCTTATTCCTTCTTTCGGGCTTTGTGTAACAAAGCAGCTATTTCCTTTTACAGCGAAAGCTGTTATGAGATCACTTTTCGGGTCATGCGCAGTTGCACGTTGTCCGCTGCCGCCGTTGTCCGTAACCACATTGTGCGTAATTAAAAAAAAAAACACAGCACCAATGGCACAGTGGGGCTCGAACCCGGGTCCCCTGGGTGCCAGCCCGGTATTCTACCACTGAGCTATACCTTTTTTTTTCTTTATTGCCTTCTTGACTACAGGTCAAGCTAATATGACAATCAGTATCACACGTGTTTCATACGTGATAACGCGTCAAACAAAGATATTACATCTTCAACACAGTCGGTAGTCTTATACACATCTCGCACTTTTATAACAGCTTCCACGAAACACTCATTAACGGATAGAACTCTCACATCACAGTGTCTGTACGATTACCTAACTAATGTGAAAAGAAAGCGCCTTATGAAAGACCTAATACAGAATGTTTTTCCTGTGCCCCTGTACCGTTCAAGGTATGAAAAATCATATGGTCATGACGTACTAAAGCGAGTGAAAAACATGTGTATACCACCAAATGTGAAAACCTTCTTTTTTAAACTTCATACGGGAACCTTGCCAGTAAAAACTTGGCTTGAAGAGAGAGGGATGTATGTACCATGGGGAAGCAGCTGTCTCCTGTGTAACAAACCTGAGACCATTGAACATGTGTTTATTGATTGTAAGAACGCTATTTTCTTTTGGGACATTTTACAGAGGACTTTAAAAAAAGATTTACCTCTTACTTCATATGGAATTCGTTTTTGCCTTGTGATAGTTCTGTGCAAAATTTGGATGTTATATTTTTACTTGGTCTTCATTCGGTACCACTGAGCTACACCGGTGCTTGTGACTTGTCAAACTTGCCTTAGGCAGGCTTGATGTCGGGAAAGCAATCGCGTTAATACAACTTATATAAAGTGTTTTACAACAGCGAAAGAACCAGTCATCGCACAATGCCTATAGCATAACGAGTGGGCCATCCAATGCTCTAATCTATTACAAAAGTTTGTTCTTGTTTCCCTATTAAGTGTGGTGCACACCCACTTCAGCCATAATTCCTCATCATCGTTAGCCACTGCATGGACAATTAAAATTACTTGCAAGTGTTTAGCAGATATTTTCTTTAGCTTCGCAGAAGAATGACGAAAAATAGCATAGCGAATGCCGGCCTACAAGCCAAAAGTTCATTATTAATGCCCTAGTGGGAACCAAGCTAGTGTGCTTGCAGTAGTTACCCAATGAGTGTATTGAAAAAGGCCGCTCTTCTAGCTTTCGCTCGAACTGTGCTGCGCCTACCACGCAGGCGTGGCATTTTTTATTTTGTCTGTACAGAACTAAACCCATAGGCAGCCGTGTCAACAGGCAAGAAAGTTCTTTGCATTAATTTACAATTTAAGTAAAGGTAAGCACCACATCCCACTACACACAAAGAATAAGCACTCTATTTCCTTATTTCGGATGCCTTGCCATTTAGCCCAACCAGATTCTGCTCCAACGCACCTTGATTCACATGTTATAACTTACTCACCTAGGAAAGTTCCGGCCTGACAACAGACCGTCCAAGACAACACAGACAAACTTTTGTTGTAAAAAAAAGAAACACTCTGTATGCTGCCCATTTTGTTCTATGAGCAAGCTCACAGTTGCATGTGCTGGTACATGCAAACTAAAGCATTCTGTATTTGTTTCTCCATGTTAACACTCCACCATATGTTGGGTGACTAGACAAACCATCACTGCTAAGGCTCGACAGCAGTCGACACTCCAGCTTTGCACTTGCCAAGTGCCTTTGAGCCATGGCAAATGCAAAGCTTTGTCTTCTGTAGAGGACCTAGGCGTAAGCTATCGCAGTGACATCAATAAAAGTATGATCTTGTGCTACAAACATTCATATGCATTTGAAGCTCAATTTAACAAAGTGATGACCGCATTTGAGTTGGGTCGCTGAATCGGAAAATTGGTAAAATGTAGAAAATTATTTTTCTACCCTTGGACATCTATAATTGCAATGCAGCAAAACCCAAAGGTTAACACGGTGTTTTATTTGCCGCAAACACACTTGAGCACATGTGAAAAGTCTACGAAGGCAGCCTGGAGATGGAGTCTCCCACATTGCCCGAACATGAAGCTTCCCATGTCCGGGTGACACTTGTAAGACAGGCTGTCGCACAGAGTTGACAAGCAGCCAATTTACAAAGATGGGAAAAACGAATGCAGTAGCTGTGCAAGCAGGCAAAGCAAGAAAGTTTCCAGAAGAAACTATCAGTGCCATCTGGTGCGTAAACCATTAAAAAACAGAATCAAGAACCCAGTTCTGGTGAGAGCAATTACAGGGCAGATGCAATTGCCCAGAGCACCATTCGGTACATAAAAGCACTATGAACTGTTAAATCTGGTGTTCCGTGAATTAACATCGCATGCATTTATGTCAAAATAAAACTACGGTCAGAGCTAGGGTGGCTAGTTATAATGCAATAGTGTTACAGCGCACGCTCTTGGAAAAAGCACTCTGGCTTATTATAATGAAATCACTGCATTTTGTACTCATTCATATTCAGAAAGACATTGTTAATTCACCTTTATGATAACATTGAACCCTAAGGGCACCTGCGAGGAATAGAGATTTCTACTTTGAATCGGGCAATTCGTAAAATCGGGTTTTATCAGATCGAGCTTCTACTGTAAGTCGAAACACGAGAGTTTTCCCATTGCTACTAGTTTTACAAAGAAACCAGACATTACCGACAAGAAGTGTCAAAATAAATTATTGAAGAAAAAATGCAAATGGCTGCAGAGAACATGTTCAAATAGCCAGGCCAGCATGTCTTATTTACTGCATTTCTACAATGCAAATTAAATATTGAAGAAATATAATGAGCTAATTAATTACATAATAGTATTTCAATTATTTCATTGGGAGATTAAATGTAGCTGCAATCATTTACATTTGCAAAGAAATTTAATCCAACACTTTATCTATAGAGCGGAACCCCTTTATAAGAGAGACTGATATAAGAGACACCAGTGTGCCTACAGTAAAATATGGGTAGATTGAAAAATGCATACATGGTACCATGCTTATAGCAGACATCTCATATAAAAGACAAGAATCGCTGCCCAGAGCATGCCTTTTATAAAGGGGTTCAACTGTAATATGTTAAAAGACTGTACTTGAAACACCAATACAGCTTCTTTCCCATCATGGTTATATTTTGACCAAGCCCCAATGACCATGTATACAAGTGGTCTTTAAATGACTACAGAGACAAAAGCACTGCAGGCAGTTGACCGGGTTTATTTGTACGATACAAGGAATCGGGTCTAAGTTGAGTCACCAGAAAAGTAATCTGAGGGGAGTGTGACATGATACAAATCTTGAGGAAGGACAAAAGTTGAATATACAGCATGCTTGGGATCTGGATGACTGGAGGCCATTTCACTTAGTTACATGGAACATGATGAGGCGAAAGTTGAAGGCTTTGGCAGCAAGCAGTTTGTTGCATTCGGCCGAGTCCAGCAATGGCAGCGGTTGGTATGGACTTTCCATGGCAGCTTCTGTAAACTCATGCTGGTACAGGCGAGGATTTACCTTGAGGTCTCCAAATGGGCCCTTCAGAACCATATAGTGGATGCCCATGGAGCTGTGTGGCAAACAAGCTTCCAATAAACCATACTGGCAAGAAAGGCACCATCAAGATACTATACTTATTTTAACCAACTTTAAACATGGCACAGTAGCTCATTAAGAGTTGCTGAAACAGATTGTCTCAGCAGCCCTTTCAATTTTATTTACAAGGTCAGCATATGTGTACTTTTAAAAGGAAGGTATCGAATATTATCTGGCTAAATTAATACTGAGAAAAATAAAATGAATAAAAATTATCTATGCAACCAAAACTATCAAAGAGGCAAAATATTTTGAAGCATCTAAGGAATGCTTTCATTTTGTAATACTACCAGTAAAGTAAATATGTTGCAGTAGTCCACAGACTTGTACTTCCGTTTATACTAAACGACATTTTCAGATGCCTAAGAGGCAAAAATATGCTTTAACAGCAGCACTAATCAAAATCCATAACTTTAAAACAGTGTCATATTAATATGCTGCAATTACTCAATATTTAAAATACACTAGCACTACTAAGGCACCTCAACATGCAAAATTAATGCACTGCAGCAAAAATTTTTATACTACGAAAGCATTCATGAATTGTTTCTTGCACCTACCACTTCTACACCACAGTAATTTAAGATTCACAGGCTGCCTACTGTAGCTTCACCATAGGGTGCATCAATTCCCACCATATATTATCGACACTTCTCTTCCAATGAATACAAATTTAGTCTGGACCCCAAGTCATGAATCTCCACGGCACTCGGTGCACTTGCGCCATCACCCAAGCCCATGTGCTTCAGGCGTCACAAAAAGAAGACCATGAAACTGCGGAGTAGTCCATACTCCCGATGCACAACACACTTCTTCCACAGTATGGCCTCCCATGTAGGCAATACTTCCACACAATTCCTTGAATAACGATGAGGCTGTTGTCTGGCAGCAACTTTAGACCACCAACTTTCTGTATTAAGCTCTTATACTGCTATTCACCGTACCGTCTACATGTAGAGACATCCTCACTGTGACTGCCATGAAACCTACACCACTCTACAAGGACATGCACTCACACACCCAACATCCCTGCAGCCATGGGAGACCAATGTTATTCTGCTCGAACCCGCATGATTAGCAAGAGCTGGTGTGGCACGCCCGATAGCCACGCAAGTCTGTAGAGGTTTTCGACCAAGGTCCCCATTTGCTAGTGTAAGAGGGGAAGACCACTCTAGCTGGTGCTCCTTAACTCTTTCCTTAACACGGGGAAAGTGGCCAATTTTTGTATATTTCAGCTAGGAATTTTTTGTGCAGTTTCTGCTAGGTTTACAGTGTTATGCAATACACCAAAATAAAGGTGAATGAATGTACTTTCCTATGCTGTTTATTTCATAATATAAAACTTATTTGCTCCAAAAAAATTCCTGTACGAAAAAAATCAAAATTTTACAATTTTTAAAAAAAATAAAGCGACTACTCTTACAAAATATTTTTGGGGGAAATTCCAAAATATACAAAATCTTCAATAGTAACTTAGCAACGTTATTTAGAGGAATTGCAAAATTTGATAGAGTTGTCTTTGAGTTACAAAAAATTGCGTCATGCATAGTGAAATGGTGAATTTCTGGGTTGGCCCAACCCAAGATTTTATTTTTTTTTGAAGGAGGGAGTTTTGCCAGAAAAATACTAGATACCAAAATACAAGCATTAAATGCACATTTTGAAAAGTACATTTGACAAAAAAAAATGGCAGCTCTAAATATGTAACAAAAATTTACAAACGCAAATAATTAACTAAGTTCACAAAAAAGGTAATAATGATAAACTTATATCTTCTGAGTAAAAAATTATGGAAAAGTTATGAGAAGTGCACAGCGGAGTGGAATAGCAATGGAAAAAATGAAAGCTTTAGCTCAAAAACTTATTGAGCTACAAATTGTTAATTCAGGCAAATCGGTGTGCCAGGCACCAAAACAATTTCCCGCTGTGAAGCACAAATGGATGTTGCATGTGCGACAGAAAACGTTTGTCTTGTGTTGAATTTTGTTCTCTTGGTAGCACTTTTTACAGTTGCGCCATATGTCCAATCTCTCAGGCTTATGCTGTACACCTGTGGGTGGCCGAACTAGGGAACTTACTCGCAACTAACAGCAGAAGTTCCTGGCTCATCTGGTGCAATTCCTTCGTCGGAGCTGAAACTGCTCGAGAAGTCCAAAAGATTGCTCGTGTAAGCGTCGGAATCGAGTGAAATCGCTGTTTTCTGAGTGAACGTTATTTCGGACGTCGGCGCCATCGCGGGGCTCACGTGCGCTCTAATCTTTTGAACTCGCGCACACTTTAAAAATCGGCGCCCTGTGGTAAAAAAGCGAACCCTGTAGAAAAAGCAATTCTAGTGTGTTGACAATCACCTAGATGGCGCTAGGGGTCTCAAAGCGTGGTAGTTGTTCAAAAATAGTGGCGTGAAATCATCGCTCACCGGTGAACGATGCCTAGTGGCGTGGTAAGGAAAGAGTTAAGGATTACTTCCCCTTCTGTACTCCTGGCAGAACTATTGCTATAATGGTAATCTGCCATTCTCTTCATACAAGCAATGCACACACTTATAATTCACTATTGTAGTTCCCTACTCTGATGCTCAAGCTGTTCCTAGACTGAGCCATGTTAATAATATGCGAGGTTTTAAATCCCAAAATTATGATACGATTATGAGGTGCCATTTCGGAGAGCTCTGGAAATTTTGAGCATCAGGTGTGCATCACACAGCACACTGGCCTCTAGCATTCTACCGCCACCAAAATACAACCGGCACAGCTGGGATTGAATCTGCAACCTTCGGTTAAGCAGTCAAGCCCCATAACCACTATACTACCACGGCGGGCTTCACTGACCCATGTCGAACCACAGTGCAACAAGTATTTATTACAAAATCGAAAAATTTTAGAAGAAAAATGGGGTGCCATCTGATCTTGACAAAGCTTGTCCAAGAGGTATTTTGCCAGATTTTAAATGCAAACAAAGCACCCTACATGCATAAAAGAAAGATTAGCCGCAGTTATCAGCACTAAATAATTCTCTGAAACTAGTCTGAACAGTCACATGTTTATGGCCCTTCACTTCTTCATAATTACTTACCAAGCAACACTATGCGTGGCCATGAGCACAGATGCACTCATGTAGATGAATACCTAAGTGCTGAGGAATGCAAGTAGGTGGCAAGGTGGGATGCAAGAACCAGTGGGAGAAAGTGACACAAGCAACAGAGTGCAACAACGAGCATGATAGTATGCTGGGGTGTAAGTGAAATCTTCCAAGGCTTGGTTAATTTTAGTAAACAAATAGATGGTAGCCTCTCCTTCAACTTGCGAGTTGCTACTTACGCTGAAGCTTTGCTCTTGAGCACAAGGTGGTAGCTGAGGGTGCGCTCACAGGACTGTGTTGGATCACGCTGATTGTCATTCACCCGTGCTTTTACAACCCACTGTGAGCCAAAGGCAGTGAAGCGAGATGTCTCATAGTACAGCTTGTGAATGAACTCATCAGTGCGGTATGGTTTAAACTGCAAATCTGGAAAAAATGGTACTGCCATTGTAAGCAAGCACTAAAAAATTAGAATCCCTGAATGACAAGTGAAGCCTAATTACACCCGATTCTTATGTTCAACTCCAAAAGAGAACAAAAGGAGTACCACAATAACAAAACATCCCTTTAAGTCTATTCACTCTTCATGGTAGTCTTCCTTTGAGATGAAGGGATGCTAAAGGCAAATATGAAGTCAACAAGAATTGTTGAAATAATATTTTGGAATTACTTGTACAGCCTCTTTCGTGCCTACGAAATGCTTAGCTTGAGAAAAAAAAAAACTTTAGCAGTTCGCGTACAGATAGCGTAAATCAAACCAACCGCCTCTGAGAACAGCCTTCCAACACAGCATGTGCGGTGCCAGCTATGTCCGGCGCAGCAGCGCACGTGGTGAACATGGAAATTGATTTTTTGTAAGAATTGAGCTAAAATACACAAGTTCTATATTATTCTGCCTTCTAATGCACTAAAATGCTTTCTTGTGAGTGGAGATGTGAAAATGCAAGTCCTTAACCGCCCAAGTGCCTTGGACGAGCAGAACTCGTCCTGCCCAAACTGTCACCAAACTTATTTCGACAAACAGAAATCCTAGCAGAATAGGTACTCCCCTTTAGCGTTGAGGCGAAGAAGTGCGCATTGACGGCTTAAACTGCGTGCCATGCACTAGATGGCAACATTTGCTCACGGATTTAGTTTTCTCCTGCTGCAGGAGCACGGTTTTTGTATGGAAAGACCGCGTGCTGTGGTGGCAACCCATGCATAGCTGGCCCGTGAACACAAAAAAGCAGCTTTTCATTTTCATAATCTTCGAGTGATGATGATTTGAATACAGATATCTTGCGTCCTGAAATGAAGACAGCGATGACGGTGAATTGAGCAGCTCTTCCGGTGATGATAAAGACAGCTTAGAAGTGAACACAGCGGGTGCCAGCCAGTGAAGCCACTTGGCGTTATTTCACGTAATAAAATTTTCCACACAGTCCCGAAGCTTCCCGAGTGAAATAGCCCAAGGGTGCTTAGCCTACTCAAGTGAAGAAAGTTGTGGAGCCTGCAACTGTTTTTTTATATGACGTTTATATTTTTTTAGCAGCAGGTAGCTGGTTTCCTACATATTGTTCAGACATAAACTTCATTGTGTTGATTAGACTAAGTAATGGTACAAATACTTTTTCAACATTGACTAGCTGCTTTTTAGAACAATCATATTCGAAATCAGTAATTAAAAAAAAATAGACACTTTTGGTCGAGAAACTAAAGAAAAAAAAATTGATCAGTTCAGGGGTTAATTATACTGAGGTCCCACTATGTCACTGGGCTTGTGTTACAGAATGTCCCACAAGTGGCCTAAATCACGAGCTACATTTACCACCATTTTCACAATTATTGAAGCAGCAAAGCACAACATTTAAGAGGACTGACAAGTTATTTTTTTTCGACACGTTTTTTTACAGCGTGACAGAAAGCTCACTTTTCGTAGTGTTTGTAGCTGCAGTAGTTAATCCCAAAGATATGTAGCTATTTTACAAAGTAGCATTTTTCTACCTGGAAGGCATTTAAGAGGACTGACAAGTTATTTTTTTTTCGACGCGTTTTTTTACAGCGTGACAGAAAGCTCACTTTTCGTAGTGTTTGTAGCTGCAGTAGTTAATCCCAAAGATATGTAGCTATTTTACAAAGTAGCATTTTTCTACCTAGAAGGCTCTAAACACAGATGTACTTTTCTTTCAGCAATGCTGAGAATCAATAGCATTGCAGCTAGGCCTTCTCACGATTTAATATAGCTGTCATTTTTCTGCTTTCACAGAATTTCCTCTAACTATGCTTAACCACCTTTTTTCAAGCTTTTTAACTATTATTGAAAATAACAAGCTTTTACATTGAGATTATTTGGCATTATACACCTTCCCTATAGATCTTAGATGTTTGTAAACAGCGGTAGGCGCCTTCAACATACATATAAGGTTTTCAGTAGCGACGATGCGGCGCAATGGCTCCTTCCAGCCGGCTAAGCTCACAAGCTCGCTACCGCCCTCTATGATCTTGTGACAAGTGGCACAGCATGTACAAAAGCTGCCTCTGAGCACCCCGCTTTGGGGTGCCTCCCTTATGTTTACAAGCGGCAGCCACAACAGAGGACGTCGCGGCAGTTTTAACAGCGAACCTGAAATGACCATATGAGCTATGTTGACGGTTAGCTCTAGCTTCTATAACCTCATCAAAGTGTGATGTTTCTTAACAGCAGAAATGTAGCTCATTTGCGAAATTTTTTCACTGTTACGGCAATCTGCATGATGCATTGGTTAATTGGTTAACTAATGCAAGAACGACCAACCCAATCCAGCAACAGGCTCTAGGGTACAATATACTTATGCACAGTGCTATGAATCGTTACAGTCAATCCTCGCATATAGATATGCCAGAAATGTAATTCATAAAAACGACAAGGGGGATCTCGGTAACTTGCTCTAGGGTACAATATACTTATGCACAGTGCTATGAATCGTTACAGTCAATCCTCGCATATAAATGTGCCAGAAAAGTTATTCATAAAAACGACAAGGGGGATCTCGGTGACTTTCATTCTTGATACCCTTGTGATAGAGCTTCAACTACATGCTGCGGACAGTGAGGTTATGTGCCTGTCAGGTCCGGGGCTAAACATTAGTGCGCTCAAGTCGCGGCCGTGAAAGTCGTACAGACCATGAACAGGCTCTGCAAGTTTCCCCGAGTGCTCTATTCTGTGAATTCTCGCAGACATGAAAATCTCGTGAAGCGCACCGCAACCAGAACAGCTTTGCCTGGTACACTTGCGTCAGCTGGGTCATTGCAGCCACATTTAATCAGGAAAAGCATTGTAAAATCAATTCTTTTGTTTGCTGCTGCTTTAAAGAACCGGGCCCATGTAGAAACACATGCTTTATGACTAAGTGACACCTTTAGTTCACGCGAGTGTAACAAAATCCTTTTAACATGCCTAAGATTTCTGCAGCTGTATCAACAATGGCAACCATGAAAAATTATTGGCATATGACAATGCTATTCACAACGCTAACACGTTTTGTATTTGAGGTAAGTGTGCTCGCTATGCCTCCTCACAAATCTTATGCCAAAAATGCGGTGCACCACATAACAGTTACAAATGCTTGACAAAGCTAAACACTTTTGCTGGGTAAGCCACGCTGAAACCAACCGGTAAACCGGCGTCAAAGGCAATTTTCTTTTGATGGTCTTTATAAACAAAAAAACTGACAAACAAAAAAGACCTGGTCCATCTTTCTTGTGCCTCCCTCACAAAAAAACCATGACAGCTCGTAAGTGCACTGTATTTTCTTCTTTGCATGACAACGAACACCGCACGCACCAGCGAAAATGCAGCAGCAACTGCAGTAGGTACGGCGGCTTTTGCCAACCATGTGAAACTAAACGCCCAATGACAGGGCCACCCCATTTTCGTGACATATATCTATAGACCTTTTAACAGGAGAGAAAAAAACACCGTCATGCTGAGCTGCACGTGGGCGAGTACAAAGGCTGACAGGACAGCATTGGCACTGCATTTTGGAGGGGGTCACAACTATAAAGCGCAGCCCAAAGAGGACTATGATAGCACACAGGGAGGCGTTCGTGGGCAGCTCTTTTATTTTACCCTGTTTGGCGTGCCTTCGCCCAAGGTTGCCTCTACCTGTGTCATGGGTGGCTTGTTCCAGCATTGTCACTCTTTCGATGCACGAGCAAAGCCAAGTTATTAAGAAGTTCACTAAGCATATGCATGGCTGTGTCGAGTAGCAATGCGCATCATTTCTGAAATTAGGTGTAGGTAAGCAAAACTATGTCACTCCAACATCTGAGTGACTTGGAAACTGCGTGCATGGTTGCATGAGCACGCTGAAAAGTTGCTCAAGCTGCGCCGCTGTAACACGTACTGTACAATTTATATCTACAATTGGTGTAAAATGAAACACAAACAGCAGAGCACGTGCCGCAAGCATTATAGAAGGTTAGTGTGCACCCTCCAGTAATCACCCTAGACAGGTTTGCTGTGCACATCCGTTTTGGCAGCACAACGCGATTACCCTAGAGTCCAGTATTCTCACCTCTGTTCTAGTGCTGATTTTTGAAACAAAGGCAACAAACAAAATTAAAGGTGAAATGACCAAAAGTGTGTGGTACGCCTATGCCAGCCCCTATCAACACCATACCAGAACCAGAACACAAGCAAAAAAAAATATTGCATTCCAAAGACATCACGCAGTGCTGCCAAACTGGATGAGCGCACCTGTCAGAAGTGATTACTGGATGGAGTACGCTAAACTGTTCCTAATGCTTGGGCAACGCGTTGCCCTGTTCGCGTTTCATTTGATGCCAATAGTACATTTCCAAGGAGTAATATCTTTTAGTGTAAAAAAACTATCAATACTTCAATACTAGCAATAAGATATCTGAACACATACAGCAATCAACAGTCACGTGGCCAGGTGCATCGAATTGATTGTTCATGTTTTTGCTGAAAAAGATCTTTTTTTGGCTTTCAGTCAAGAAATAGTGATATAAATGCATTTCCTACAAAAAAAAAACCCGGCTAGTTTGAGTGAATGCGACAGACAATCTTGCCATCAGAGGAGGCACCTAATTTCATGTTCCGCGCACTTGACGATCCCTTTATGTATTGATAGCTTGTATAAGTGCGACACAGTGATGAAGTCTGAAATTTTTAAAAATATCTTCAGTCTACATTTACATTTACCTAGTTTTCTCCAGCCAATGCAAATGTAGCTTTGTACAAAGTCCAGCGTTTTCTTTTCTTAAAAAAAAAAGAAAAAAGATCTTGTGAAATTTTTACGGAAAAATTTTTCTTATTGCTAAAGCTTCAGATGAAGATCATATCTTATAGTTCAGATCATTAGTTATAACACTTCTCACTGTTACTTGCCTCACACAAATAAATGTTCCACAGATACAGTGAGGCAAGCAGCAGCATGCAGCATCCGCTCCCTGCTGTCAGCATTCGTCAAGCCAGTATTTCAATGGCAAGTACTCACGGCCTTCGTGCGACATCTTTACAAATTTTTGTCTGCCTTCACAGCAATTTGCTCCTTTAAACAGTAAGAAAATGTTAAAGCAATTTACATACAATTTAGGTACATGCTACATTTAGTAGCTGCCTATCACTCTGACATCGTTAAAAATGCTTTATGCATGAAACTGCATCTGTTTGTTTGGCAAGTGAACGTACAAAGTGTTAAGTTAAACTTCCGTGTTTCACATACTCAGACCAAGATATTATTAAAGCCACACCACAGCAACTCAAAAAGTAGCTATGTCGCAAAAGCACAACAATGTGCTCTTGAATGCCCTTTAGTCACAGCATAGGCGAGATGGACCCAAAATGCTTTTACCCGAGATTAGTTAAGAATTCTCAGTAAGTCATTTCATTATATTTTCTAATGAATTGTAGCTCTCCTCGTAAAAGTTTAGTGCTTTGGAGCCAGAAGTGACAGCAATGCAAGTTTCCTCAATGCGAAGCAGTCTGCATGAGTTGCTGCTCGAAGTATGGGGCATACCTCTTCCCTCCAAGCAAAAATGATTGCTTTATTTCTTTTTTTTTTTTTCACACCAACAAAGCATCACACGTGCCCTTGTGCTTAAAGCATTGCTTTTGAAGGCAAAAACTATGTGTTTTCTAAAAATGTACTAGTTGCTCTTTTGACATTATTGCAAAAAGCTCATGCTCAACAAGCACTATATGTCATGTTTCTTCCAATTTTGCCAACGTATGCTTTTTGCGAGAAAATTATTATAATGAACTGAAATTCATGATAAACAAATACACAAACTGCCTCCTTTGATTTGAAAAGAATTCTCTAATCTGCCATTTTCATCAGGTTGCAAGGTTAGGACAAAAAGCTTTTGCATTCGTAAGCGTATAAGTGCAGAAGTAACCAGCGTACATTGAAGATTACAGGCTTTTATCACTAGTAATTTTGCAGTTTATTAGGTCACCCGCTGGCTGGTGATAGTTGAGTCGACGGTAATAATACAGCACCTAAGACCCAACCACCAACTGGTCTTTGGTAGAGAAGTTAAAGAGTTATAGGGTCAAACCGTGCCATAATTAGGTTGTGTCCTACAAGAAAATGCCCTTGTTTTATTCAGTATTTATTAATACAATGAAAAAAAAATGCAATGAGTTTTTTTGCAAAAGATATGTAATGATACTTCTGACGCCAACCTGCTGTGCCAATATGCAACATGAGAACAACGAATTGAATAAGCACGCATGTTGAAGGGGGCAAATTCTCGTAGGGTAGTGCAAAATGGGTACTTTGCACCCCCTACCAGCGTTTGCCCACTCCCCACCCCCACCCCACACACTCAACACTCAAGCCACACTACACCACCCCTCTCCTTCTCCCTCGCTGCAATGCAAGATGGGTTTGCACACCCCGAGACAGAATCCTGTCGACATCTCTGCACGTTGACTACTGCTAATAATGAAGTCACATGATGTGTCAAGAAAGTGCAATTTAAATTCTTTCTTGTCAAGTACAGCTATACAGTACCATTGAAAGTGATCTTCTCAAATGACAGCAGTTCAAAGATGGTGTTGTACAGCATCTGCTCCTTGTGCATCTGCTGGTCAATGAGCTCAAGGGCTTCCATCACTTCTCCACCAGATTTGTGAGGATGTGAGCACACTTGGGAATGCACATCCAGCTCATGGTACGGACCCCTCCATTGGCAGCCAATGCGACTGTAGTGGCAGCGTGTCAACCTGCATTCACATGCCACCATCTCACAACTCAAGGTCTGGTCAGCAATGTAGTACGCATAATACTTGCACAGGGCACAAGCCAGTCAAAAATACTCTGCAGTTATCACATTCGTGACTTGACCTTCTTATCTGTAACAGAGAGTCAAGTTCTACTCCAATGTGTCCTCTTTTAACCAGATAAACGTGCACACACAGACACGGACAATAGAACAAAAAAATGCACATAATGTAAGTGCTTGTTCTAGTGTCTGTGTGCGATCCAGTTAAAAGATGAACCAACTAGCCCAATTATCCATGCTACTCCAATGTCTCATCCATATAGTGTCCTTAAGAGAGGCGAACTGGGTGGCTGCACTACCCCTCAACTGTTGTACTCCCCGTGCTTCACTGACACTCCAAAAGAATTCTTTTGAAGTACAGCAGCTTTTTTTTCAGTTGAGCAGCAGTGCATCCAACTTACTAGAAAGCTGTAATTATTTGCATTCATAGCCCATTGCAGGACATTACAGGAGATTGGACCATTTGTAAAAATCTAAGTAGGCTTTCATCTTAGAGGACTTGTTATCCAATAATTTCTCTCACTCACAGGCCGATTTGGTTGCTCCAAGTACATTTACTTTTCCCTATTCCAGGGATGGTACACAGCACCATATAGGCTTTCCAAAGATTACTGCAGGAATATCATGCCGCAGAGAGAGCAAAAAGGGGAAACAAAAGGCAGGAGTGAGTGTTGAATAGGGTGATAGTTTGTTTCACTAGTATGTGCAAGGTTATTAGGCAGAAAATATTTTTGGTTGTGCACACACCCGACCATTTCAGTGATGTTCCGTGCAGGAAATTTTCCCTTTTTGGGGGAATTTTCGCCTGTAATTTTGAGCTAAAGGGAAAAGGGGAATCTTAGTGATATTGCATGAACCTTTAGGAATGGTTAAAATCTCCTATGACAATTGATAATTAGCAGTCACAGTGTGCCTTCATCTGCTGCAATTGGTTCTGGAACATGCACCACGCAAGCATAGCCTTTGACATTTGTTTCCGATTTTAGCGATATTTAGTTCAATACTGGTGTTAAACTTCAAGCCCACGATGTGCAGTGTACTAACAGTATATTAATTAATAAAGTCACGCTTATGTTGTATAGCAGTGGAGGAGCTAGCCATGATTTCAAAAGTCGCCAGTACGTCAGACACAAGTAATTATAGTATGTGTGTGCGTGGATGGGGGCGGAAATTTGTACTATTGTGCAGAGAAATATGCTGGAAATCGCATCAATGTTTGCAGGGAAAAATTCCCGAAATAGGCAATTTTCATGTCTCTGAAAGGGAATTCTTGAGCGTAGTACCGAAGATCTCTTCACCATTTTACAAATTGTTGGCATTTGCAAAAATGTTAGGGTGCATACAAAAGTTACGTCTTCGGAGCAATTTCTGGGAGGCCTTTTTGGTGCTCATGCCCCTTCCTGAGAAGTGGATGTGGGCAAACAAAAATAAGTCGGTGAATGAGAGTTTTTGGTTGGGGAAACAATGCTTGCAGGAAAGCCTATTTATTCGATTTTGCAAATACATAGTCAATAAAAAAAAAGAAGAGTGATTCATCAAGGTGGCAGATGCAAGCTACTAATAATGAAAAAATATTGAATAACTAATAAATTACAACTAATAATAACTCACTAAAAATAATTATTTATATTGTAACACCATTGCAATGTAACAACTTCATTGAATTAAGAGTGAATGCTTTGATTTCATCAAAAGTGATCTTGATTGACAGATATGTGGGGTTTAACATCCCAAAATCACCATATGATTATGAGAGACACCGTAGTGAAGGGCTTTGGAAATTTCGACCACGTGGGGTTCTTTAACGTGCACCCAAATCTGAGCACATGGGCCTACAGCATTTTGGCCTCGAAAATGCAGCCGCTGCAGCCAAGATTCGATCAAAAGTGATCTTAGATCACAGTACTTGAACATTTGAGCATCTCAATGGACAAAACAAGCAACCAAAAAGTGTAAGCCTTTGATAGAAATGAAAAGAAATGGAAAGACATGTGCTTTATGTTTACAAGATGAAACATATTATCAGCCCTATATTAAACAACACAAATCTGAATTTGGTGCAAAAATTAATAACCTCAATTTCTAAATTAAACTGTCATCGGTAAAGACCGGATTATAAGCAAATGTACATTTTGTTCCTTGTGTTCATATCATGCCGTTTTGATATACGAGCAAGAATTAGAGGTCAACAAAAGCTTTTATAGTGTTTTTATAGTACATATAAATGCCTATTTCAGGTGTTCGTGCCTAAATGCCTATAAGTGCCTATAAATGCCTATTTTCCAAATCAGTGCTTATATGAGCACTATTTAAGTGCCTATAAATGCCTATTTTCCAAATCAGTGCTCATATGAGCACTATTTAAGCCCATATTTTGTTTTCAAGCGCAGTTTGAAACCATTATTTGTGTAAAAAAGCAACATTGATATTTTCAAACACTATGAGGTTCTCTAGTTCTAGCAACTTCTGCAAAACAACCGCTAACCACAGTGAAATTGCACTCCCTAGCCACCTGGCAAGCGATTGAAGAAGGAGCACGAGGAGTGCAAAAGACGCTATTTTTGCAGCCCTAAGTGGAAGCACCGTCTGCAGGGGAATGAGGAGCGAGAATTAAAGATGGGAATAAGAGTGGTGTCTATGGCCGAGGTCGTCTTCTACAGACAGCTGTTTAGTGTCCTGAAGGAATTGAAGGAATTGAACAGCAGGTTTTTCTGTGCAGCAGTGGATAGGTGGAGAACAAATGAAAAATGATGGAGGACCACTCATGGAATGCTCATGTTGATTCAGTGGTGGCGAAGGCCGCCAAATCGATATAATTCATACAGCGAAGCCTGAGACAGGTGCTGCATGTTTACAATCAACGGTGTATTCAGCATACATTCACTCTATGCCTGAATATGCTTGTGCCATGCGCGATCCCTTGGCATAACTCTTATAATGACAAGCATGAAAAAAAAAAAAAGGCTGCATGGTTTGTCCTAAACCATTACTCAAAAAATGACAGTTGTACCAATATGAAAAATGAACAAGGATGGGAAGTGCTATCATCGCGTCTAATTAAACTGCGGTTAACGCTCGTACGTCTAGAATTTCATGGTAAAACTGGCATTCGAAAATGATTATACCTAAACAGTCTTCTTCGTGCATTGGTAATTGTTTTGAGATTTTAGAATATTGTATCAGATCTAATTCTTATATTAATTGGCTTATAAAGAGAACAAGTGTGCTTTATCAATGAAGGCGTGTTTTCCTTGACATTGTAGCCATCTGCTGCAGCACCTTCGAATAAAAAATGTGATGTGCACACGGCTTTTGTTTTGTTTGTAATTTACTTTTAAGCACCCCTCTCTAGGTGACATAGAAAGTTGTAGTTCGACACTAGAAGTTCTTGCGTGCCCAATAAAAAGCGTTTTATCACGGTCATTTTTCAGATTAGTTCGCTACGAGCCAATAAACTGCAATACGAAGAGGCAAGCTTGAATCTCTTGCCTCTCACCCCATGAAGCCATCGCGAGCCTAATTGCTTGCCATCTCTTTTCAGCATCAGGGCTGGAAGATCACATGATGCATACACACCACGAACATCGTGCGTAAGCAAGGTCACGCGCGCATGACGTGCCCCAGCCTACTCGTGCACGTACGCCATCGATGTTGTACCATCCATTTCTATAGGATGGATCAGTCGGTGCGCGTACTTTTGGAGAGGCTGGGAAGGATCATGTATCTTAACCGCAATACACGACGTCACTCTGCTGAAACTGTGGTCAGAGACGACGCACCAAACACAAGCTAAGCGTTGTCAGGGTTAGCCAAGGCATGATGCAGGAACGACGAAAAGACAAACGCAAGAGAAATGGCATAGTAGCAGTAGTAGTATATAGTAGTAGTAGTAGCAGTAGTGGTAGTATGTGTGGTTTTACGTGAAAAAACCACAATATAATTATGAGCAATGCCGTAGTGGATGTCTCCGTAAATTTTGACCATCTGGTGTTCATTAACGTGCACTTCCGTCTAGATGCGACCGCCACGGCCAGAATAGAAACCACGACATTCGGGTCAGCAGCGGAGCACCTTAGCCACAAGTCTACCAAGGTGGAAACGAAACGACGACCGATTAGTGTATAGCATCTCGCGGCCACTGAAAACAAAAATAAACATAATAACAAGCTGACATTCGTTTGCACTTTTTATTATTTTCCTAAGCTTTCAATCATTATACTCATTTTGAAAGGTAGTGCAAGGATGCAGGGAGAAGAAAGACAAAGAGCACCGTCTTTATTTTCCCTTTGTCTTTCGACTTCCCTTTCAGTATGATATGAAGCAGCAAGGCCAAACCAAAGTACGCCTCATTCATGCTACACAACAGAACACACAACTTACACATGCCAATTACAATTCACATACAATTCTCTTAATGAGGTACTATTTAAACTGCAGGATATAATCAGCAGACGGGAGATTTTTCATCCGTTTTTTTTTTTATATAGCCAGCATTTAACTAAGACCTGATGAAGAGTGTATAATGAGCGACGTCAAAGCACTAATGTCAACGTAAATTAGTGATGTAAAAGCAGGACTATTTCTTGCTGTACGTCGCTCCCTCCATCTTGGGGCGCATGCCCGGGAGAAGGGCAAGTGGCATTCAGTAGAAATTTGACTCACAGGACACTTGATTCACAATGCTAGACAACAAAACAAAAGCCTGTTTTCTGCGAATCGCCCGGCAAATGCATGCCTATGTTCAACCGTTGGTGCCTTTGTGCTACCTTAAACATTATTTTTTTTTTGCTTTTTCTCATAGATACAAGTCACTGACGTCTTTGTTTAAAATTATTTCAATTTTTGTAGAAATTTATCGTGTGTATACGATTTTGAAGGCCTAAAACGGTGTTTTACCTGCCTGTCTTTGGTGCCTAAAACACACTTTTTTGGTGCCTAAAAATCCAGCCTTTAGACTCATCGGCACTCCAAAATTCATGTATAACTAGTGTTTCAACAGAATATACTCTACAATTATTCTAAAATAGCAATAACAGTTTGGTATTTGCATATTGCATGAAAGTAACATGCTAAAAAGTGGCACACCAAAAAGGCATGAAAAAGGATATGAAACAACAATGGCAACCACACTCATTACATGATGGTGTGAGAATGTGTGTCTATACATTCAAATTAGTAAACATCTGATGCTTTTGGTGGTCTATTCGAATGCTTTGAAATGCGCTCACTGATAACTGAGCTTGGGCTTCTAGGTAGGGAGAGCTTTTCTTGGGAGTACTGCGGAATCTAAAGAACCAAAATGCACACCTACTAGCAAAAATACACGCCTACTACCATGCCATAACATAGTACTTAAGTGTATAAATAGTTTTTCATTTGCTTAGCAGTAATTAACACTGCTTTATTAATTATTGAACTGGCAACAGTTACAGGAAGTCATAGATAAAATACAGTTGTTCACTTCACAACAATGTCTTCATTTTCTTTTCATTTCCTAGACAGCACCACATTTTCAGTGTGCCTGTTTTCTAAAGTAAACATCACATGTGCAGGCCAGTATGTGGCAGCAAACATTCAGTTTAGTTCTCCAAGAAAAATGCACCTGTATTAAAGATAGTGAAATGTACACCGAACATTCAAAATGTCCATCTCCTATTTACATTTTTTAAGCACATGTTTTTCTGAACGTGACATTGGTGCAAGTGAGAAAAGCTAAAATCAGCTCCAAGCTGCCATGTTACTTGTGCAGTAACGTAATGACTGGGGAAGTAATTAAAGCTCTAGAAGAAATGCAAAGAGGCAAAACTGCTGGTGAGGAGAATGTGACTACGGAACTGCTGAAATATGGCGGAGAGATTGTGTTAGAAAAACTGGCCACCTTATATACGAAGTGTCTCTTGATGAGAATGGTACCAGAATCTTCAAAAACGACAACATCATCTTAATCCATTAGAAAGAAGACATAGGGGACTTGAACAATTACAAGCCGATCAGCTTACTGTTCGTTCTCCACAAGCTATTTACAAAAATAATACCTAATAGAATTAGGGTGACATTAGAATTCAATCAACCAAAGGACCAAACAGGATTTTGTACAGGCTACTTTACAATAGACCATATCCATACTGTCAATCAGGTGATCGAGAAATGCACGGAATACAACCAACCCTATACATGATTGATTGATTGATATGTGGGGTTTACGTCCCAAAACCACCATATGATTATGAGAGACACAACGCCTATACATAGCCTTCATAGATTATGAGAAGGCGTTTGACTCAGTTGAGACATCAGCAGTGATGCAAGCACTACGGAATAAGGGCATCGACTAACCCTAAATATAAACATATTGGAAGAAATCTACAGCGGATCCACAGCCACCATAACACTCTACAAAGAAAGCGACAGAATCCACTAAAGAAGGGCGTAAGACAGGGAGCCACGATCTTTCCAATGGTATTTACCGCGTGTTAACAGTAGGTTTTCAGGGCCCTAGATTGGGAAGAGTTAGGGATAAGAGTTAATGGAAAGTATCTTTGTAACCTGTGTTTTGCAGATGACATTGCCTGATGAGTAACTCGGGAGACAAATTACAGCTCACGATTACAGAACTGGACACAGAAAGTATAAAATTGTCCTTAATATTACTATGCACTAAACTAAGATAATGTGTAACACCCTCAACAGGAAACAGTGCTTTGTGATAAGTGGAGAGTTATTGGAAGTGGTAAAAGAATATGTCTACTTAGGATAGTTAGCAGCCGCTGATCCGAACCATGAGAGTGAAGTAACTAGAGGAATAAGGATATGGGGTGGATCACATTCCGCAAGCATTCTCAAATTATGAATGGTAATCTACCACTAGCCCTCAAGAGAATGGTATATGAACGCTGCATCTTGCCAGTACTTACCTACAGTGTAGAAATCTGTAGGCTTACAAAGAGGGTTCAGCTTAAATTGAGGACGACACAGCGAGCGATGGAAAGGAAGATTATAGGTGTAACTTTGATTTGTGGGGTTCAACATCCCAAAACCACTATATGATTATGAGAGACGCCGTAGTGGAAGGCTCCAGAAATTTTGACCACCTGGGGTTCTTTAACGTGAACCCAAAAAGGAAAGGAAGATGATAGGTGTAACTTTGAGTGATATGTGGGGTTTAATGTCCCAAAACCACCATATGATTATGAGAGACGCCGTAGTGGAAGGCTCCGGAAATTTTGACCACCTGGGGTTTTTTAACGTGCACCCAAATCTGAGCACACTGGCCAAGAACATTTTCGCCTCCACCGGAAATGCAGCCGCCGCAGTCGGGATTCAATCCCGTGACCTGCGGGTCAGCAGTCGAGTACCTTAGCCACTAGATCACCGCAGCGGGGCTGATAGGTGTAACCTTAAAAGACAAGAAGAGAGCAGAGTGGGTCAGGGAACAAATCAGGGTTAGGAATATCATAGTTGAAGTCAAGAAGAAATGGATATGGACCAGGCATGTCGCGCATAGGCAAGATAACCACTGGTCATTAAGGGTAACTGACTGGATTTCCAGAGAGGACAAATGTGCGAGGGTGACAGACTGATGAAATTAAAAAGCTTGCAGGCATAAAGTGGAAGTAGAAAGCACAAGACCGGGCTGATTGGCGGATCATGGGAGAGGCCTTTGCTCTGCAGTGGGCGCAGTTAGGCTGATGCTGATAATGAACAGGAATGTGTGGAAGACCCACCTCCATAGCCTTCACTCCACTGTCAAGATGAGCTGTGCCCGAGTATAGAGTGCGAACAGCCTGGCAGTTATTTCAAAGAATCCATTGCGTACATGCTTTTCTCTTATTTGAAAAAAGGCTGTACCACGTGGTCTTTCTCTAACATCAAGTACTAAATGAAAAGATGCACCTCCAATGCACCTTGCTTATGCAGACCTACTACTCTCCATTTTTTCATTAATGTAAACAAATATGAATCACTAGGCATTGATCAATGTACCCACCAATGGGCAAGTTGGCTTATCATGCATTAATAGGAAAGTGACATAAATGACACAGCCATGATGATGACGGGACAAGTGCACTTCCTGCAGGCAGTTGTCCCGCTCTCTTGTCAGTGTTGTTTTTTTCCCTCACTCAGTTATTCCTCTTTGAGCATTACGATTTTTCATGTAGCAAGATGTTACCTAAGCAGTATGAACAACTTAAATTTAAGTAAAACTTCCGAGCAGTAGCTCTACACCTCCTGGTAGACACACAGAAAGTGACATAGTGCATACATTTGACCTTAAAGTTCAGCAGAGCTAAATGTCCTCCTCAATTGTGCATCACCATAGAAATGGGCATATACAGTATTGGTCTGTAATCTCCCATCTACCCCTACCCATCAGTCGGTGAAAGCTGGCACCTTAAGACTTCACCTCCTGTCACATAACCCTGTCATATACTAAGAGAAATGTGAATGGTGTATCACTGCTTGCTGCGCAGGGGTGCTTCAGGTGGGACACAACCACGATGTGCTCTGCACGGCTGTTGCTGCTATCACTCAACTAGGACAAGCTTGGTTTAACCATTTCAACCACAGATCCTTTTTTTTGCTGCTTTTTGATCAGTTTTGGGGGGAAAACTGTCACAAAAGCAGTTCACTTTCTTTGAATAAAGCAGATGCTGCTCATAAGAGGTGCCTTGGCTGTTATCCTTGAAACTGTCAGTGAAACTACATCTGACCCAATTCTTTCACGAAATTACTATTGTAGCTTGATAAAGGGAGCAGAACCTCGACAAAAATTCTGTACCTCTGATGCTACACCATATAGAGTAGTTCACAGAGCTCCAATCTTAAGAACCCACCTCACAATTTACTGTGGATGCATGTGCATGGGAAGATTAACTTGTAGTCACATAAAGTTAAACCCCTTTATCAGAGGCATGCTCCGGGCAACCATTCTCGTCTGTAGGCATTTTCTTGTTCACCCATATTTTGATGTAGGCACACTGGTGTCTCTTATATCCATTTGTCTCTTATATCAGTGTCTCTTAAAAAAGGGTTCGACTGTAATACATACACACTCATGGCAGTCCATCAAATCATGTGTAATGGCTGCTTACCGAATGTTGCGTTATGATCCACAAAACTAATTCAATCTTTCACTGCGCATGGAATGAGGATGAACAAAGAGACACAGAGTGCTTTGTATGTCTCTTTTTTATTCGTCCTCGTTTCATGTGCTGTGAAAAATTGAATTATACTGCACCAACTAGTCCAATGCTCAGCCTTAGTGAATCACACAACTACCTTTAGGAAAGCTACCTTAGGAAGGCAACAAGCAACGTAGCTACCAAGCCTGGCAACACAGTATGAAGTTCCGTCTTCTCTGACAGGGGCTTACACGCTGACCATTGTGGGACCTACTATGGCAAACTTTATTCACCTCACTTGTACTCTGTGTTATTTGCAAAAATAAATGACTCAATGAGGTTACTTTTAATTATGAAGTTTCCAAATTCTTGCCTATTTCTGTGTGATGTCACACTCAAAAAGGACTCAAATTACAGTTGCAACTTTCCCCATGTAAACAGGGCCAAATGTAAAGAACAGTGGAGGCAGAATAAAAGCAGCGGCAGTGACCAATGAAAAAGTGGGAACACAAGAGCATATGAAAAAATTTTAATTCATCTTATAAATCAGATCAGTTACACATGGAAATGAATGCAGTGGCATTTTCTTTTCTATGGTGATTTCCTATGGCAATTAGTAAATTTGTGCATTAATTTAAGTAAATATTATTCATGCCCTGCCCATCATGATGAATAAAGCCTACAAATTTTGGAATAATAAGGAAATGATACTGGTATACATATGAAATGACCTCGCTCCTCTGAAAATGACATTGAATAACTTATCAGGTTAATGATGTTTTTTTACACCTTTATTTCAATTCTATCTTGGCATGCCAGCAAAAATGTAGAATTATGTGCCAGGCCACAATAGGAAAACTGCGGTGCTGCCCCTGATGCAACACAAAAAACACTCACTTTTACTGTCAAGCCCTAGATTCAATGGTGTATATGAAGGCACACATCAATCATTTGTATGATTTTTTTTCAACAATACAAAAAATCCCATTACAGCATCACCCTCTGCCCCAAATTTTTAGGGTAGCTTCTTTCATGCGTCTCATTGTAAAATAAGGTCAAAATGTTATTTGGAGCAGGGATAGCCAGCAAAAGCTTGAGGTATTCACCAATACAATAGTAAGTCAAGCTGAAAGGTTAAAACAAACAGCTGTTATTGATTTACCTAAGAGCTTGTTTCGAGGAGCATAAATTAAAAAAGTAAAGTGAAGTTCAAATGCAGTGGCTTTCATACCCACAGCTCAGTGCTAAACTGCCATCTTTAGTGAGCTTGTGACATGTTCACTCAATGGCCCTTTCTTCTGTCTCGAAAATGCTTTACAGCCTTACTCCCAGCTTGTAAAATGCCACCTCTGCTAATCAAGATTACTTTTCTTTGTCTCCCGTCTGTGTCAGTTGCTGCTAACAATGGAATATACAGTAGTTTTCTTGGTCAATCACACTTAGTGATAAATTTGCAGGACATAACGTCCACAACACTCTTTGTTGCTTACGGCAACCATTCAATTCACTCTAGAAAAATAATGCTGATGGCAGGTGCACCATCCCTTTTGCTACACCTGCTGGAGTTAGAAAGTTGGCCAGTCAACATGCACTGCTGAACAAAAGAAAGTTCTTTCATTAAAAAATATTAATAATGAAGGTAAAATAGGAAGTCATCTTTCGGGACGCACCGCTCTTCGCAGAGATCCGCCTCATGACGTTCAATCTGTGACCTGGGAAGTTCACTGGAGCAGAAATGACATTCGGTGGGCAGTTCACAGACTGCTTTCTCAACAGCAAGGTTTCGTGAGCAGAGCTCGCGACTGATGACTGTCCTGCAGTTGGGGCAGGTGGCGGTCTCGTCACGGAGACGCGCATCTGCCAGGAGATGAGTAAAACAACCGGCACACATCAAGTGGCCGTTGGTGCACTGCAAAACCACAGCAGGGAGAGGAAAATCACCATGGTTGCCCCAGCAGAACGCTCTCCTCTTGGGAAGCTGCTCCATTAGAAAACCTTGCAGGGAGGGAAAAAAAACTGCAACAAAAGTGATCAGACAACACAGAAAGGCCCAGCCTGGAACCTGGGCACTTGCCACACCTATGTGCATTACCACAAACACCCTAAACACGCACATGGCAGCAGCACAGAAACAAAAAAAGGAGAAATAATGCATCAAAAATACTGTTAACCATAACCAAAGTCATATCCAAGTCCTGGGGAAAAGGTTGCAGTAAAAGCTACAATAGCACCAGATGTTAAAGGCCAACAGTCAAGTAGATTATTGCCACAGACACACACACACATGCAAGCTCCCCAGCTAGGGCAAGTGTGCTCGACAGGATCTTCTGGTCTACGAACCTGAAAGAGGCAGAAAGATATATAAAAAAGCAAGCTGTATTACAAGAAGTTTAGACAAAATCCTTAACTACAACTTGAGAACTTACCTATTCTACATTACCTGGAGACATTAATTTGTCAAAAAAAGCCAGTCCCACAGCCTGTCCCAGCTACACAGCATACTATGCTGCTCCTTGACAGAACAAAGCATGCCATTTGACAGGGCAGTCCTCAATCTACAGCCATGTGCCCCTAATTTAGGCAGCAATTGGTTCTCCATGCCCAGCATAAATGTGAAACTATTCACACTGAAGCTTACAAAATGGAAGAAAATTATCTGCTTGAGAATTGCAAGCAAGTCTCATCCATTTAAACCCATCATATGTGCAGTCAACACTACCTAGTCTGTTAATCTATTGCGTGGGCATGCTACTCTGAATAAACAGAGATCTACTTTGGAATTGGGCTCGGAAAGCAGATGAGTGCAACTATAACATCCATCTACCAACAATAATTACACACTGCCTGTATCAAGTACTAAGCTTTACGAGTGAACAAGTGCAAGTGTCTATAGACCCCAGCCAAGGTTAATACCTTATGTATTGTGCTTGCAACTACAATAGATACTTTGAAGGGGCATGCAGCTCCTCGATGAATACTGCCGGTGCCAAGGGTCATGCCAATTAAATTATTGGAGGCACTCATTCTGTGATGTGGCAGTGCAAAAAAGAAAAGCGCCTCGTCCGTCTCTTCTCTGTCCTGTGTCCTGTGTTACGCGCTGTTTTTTCACTTCGTTGACCATGTACCAACCGGCCCAAATAAGCACTTTAGTTAGTGCATACTTACCCTTTCTCAGAATAAATTTTGATATCGTAACTACTTTAGCCTTCTCAGACACCTGATGAAATGTCTTCCAGCTAGCAGTGCATGCTAAATCTCATCAGCTCTCGGTTTACAGAATGGCCTTGGAGCATAGTGTAGTCAGGGCATGCTGCTAAATTTGGATGTGCCACACAGAGGGTGTCAAACATTGACTATAATAACACTTCAGGAGCTGCAATCAGCAACATGCAGTCCTTGCTGCCCCTTGAAGCAGCCAAGGCAGCACTGCATGTGCACAGTGTCTACACAATAGAACCAACACCATGTGTATGCTTTGGTTGTGTTTATTGCACCACCAGTGATTCTTTTACAAAAATTGTACATATACAGTTCATGGGGGGCGTGATATCTGTGATAAGAACGGCCCAAATCTTCGTGAATGGCCCGTGCATCTTCGTCTTTCGACCATGACATCGCGTGTGACGGCACAAGTCCGGGAATACACGTTACGTAAAGTCCTTCAGTCCACATAGTTTTTCAACACAGAACTCGATCAAAATCGGGCGTGGGTGCCACTGATAAACTGGAGAGCAGCATTTTTATTAACTCAGCAAGGATATGGGTCAGCCACACTACAACAACGAAATAACTTGCAACTTCTGACAGCCACAGTTCAGCAGTGAAGTTAGATGCGTGTACAGTAAGCTTAACAGCTGCTAAATATGCTACACCACAACGAAACTTAAAAAAGAAAAGCACTTCCAATCTCCGATGACACAATTTTTCCAGTCACATAACGCAAGCACAATGAAAAAATATAAAGTAAGGAAATACATATATAAAAAAGAAGTCTAAACAGTAAAGAAACATGCCAGGACAAAAAAGAACTTATGGAGAAACAAGATACATTCGTCGCCGCGTACCTCTACATTGCAACCCTACACCGCCCCACTGAGCCGCACACTCCGTCGAATGAGCGACCATGAAAGCGGCGCGTTTATTCGGCCGCGACGTTCACAAGGGCGGGAGGAAGCTGTTACGAGCCTGCGATTGGATCTGCGATCAGCTGATCTCCCACGTACCTGATAAATGGCGGTGCGGGGCAGGTCCAAGCATACCGCGCAGCAAAGAATGCCGCCCAGCCTGTGCTCCAATTTGTCAGACTTGCCAGGCGTTCTTTCGCCTGCCTTGAAGCGCTTCTTAGCGGGTCCGTCTGGTTCAGCCAAGCATTCGTCGCTCGTCGATTCTGCCAGCTCTGAGCCCGACACAGAGCTGCCAGTTTCGTCGGCCATTTTCTGCCTTCTGTGGGGATGCCGTTTGTTTTGATCGCGACAGAGAGAACCAGCTGTTCTGTACGCGTCACACTTTTTTCATCCAATGGGATCACGCAAAGCACATCACGTGGCTTTGACCGGCCACTGATCGACACGCCAGCATTGCGCAACGTCTTCTCCTTTCCCCACCTCCTTCCTATAGTCGTGGGGCGGGTCGGGTACCATGGCGCGACGTGCGCGTGTTGCTCGAGGTAGACGAGAGATCACCTAACAAGTCACGCCAAGGTCGTGCGAGGAGTTGCTTCTAACACTAACACGAGGCAGAAAGCATTGGTATAATTCCGGCGTAGCATTTAAATGTGTGACAAGCGGAGGTTCGGATGACAAAATGTAATTTTCATTTCGTACAGCTGAGTCATAGTGATATGACACTATGCAGCACATGGTTTGGCAGCCATTTATTGCCACATAGAAGGGAACAAATGCACCACGACTTGGCGCAAAAACCCTTCAAGCATATGCAGCGCCATTCTCAGGTACTGGTGCTCAGACACAGGTGTGATCGCCAACAGGCTGCGTGCAATAATTAAATAACATAGGATTTGCGGATGCTGTGCCCACTATAGATACTAGTATTTCTCAATATTTGAGTGCAATGTCACTCGTGTATTGTGCGGCAACTTTGTTACAATGCAACCACAAGCTTATAAATATACAGAAGCAAAACACATATATGTATACACACGTACTGATCACATCACACTGAGGTGTAATGAAATTTCTCGAAAGCATGCACTTCATGTCATACTCATGCACAATAAGAAATGGCATAGTTAATGCAGGCCGAAATTTAGCAAAGTGAAAAGAATGGCATCACTCTAGCTTGTAATCTAAAGAATAAGACCAGAAAAAAGAAAGCATACATCCTTCAGTAATCACACACAAGTCCTAATGAACACACAGCACTAAATATACTACAATAAACAGGTTTAGTTCAACAGACGTGGCAGATTTAACATTTTGGCAACCCGATACCTTCATCTCTTCATTACTTTTGACCTGTCACTGATACACAGAAAACATGCTCCTATCAAATATGAATTCTATATTTTGAGGACACCAAAAACTTGCGTTCAAACATTTTGGTGTGATTTAATGGATGACAATTTTTTTTTCCTCACACGAATCTTTGACTACATGAATTTCTGCAGTCTATGTAGATTTGAAGCATGCATCTATGAGCTCTGTTTAAATATCTGCCAATGATGCTGTACTAAAGTGCATCACTGAATTTAACATAAGGCTCACAAACACGCCAGTCTCTGATTGCAAAAGACTTCAATGGGCAGGAACTATAGTGTGATGTTGTTGAGCCAATTTAGGTTCATACAGCTCTCACTTCACCCTGCTGCAGATTTAAAGTGTCTGGCAAATGAAGCAAGCCAAACACTACCTTTTTTTTCCAGACACTCAGAGGCTCATCTCCTCTCATTACACCAAATTCTCTTCAGTGTGAGAAATTCCAGCACTATGCAATAACAAAATAAGTAAGAATGTGAAATAAAAAAGGCAGAAATTATGAATGCAGTTAGCACAAAAAAACGTTTATGCCATATCGGACTGCCATCTTGAAATGAGCAGTAAAGGGGTAAAAAAAACAATCTGCCAAAATTGGTCAATTACTTTTCCACAATACTAAAGAGTTTACTATGAGCAGATGCTTGGTAACCCAGAAAAAGGTGCAAAAAGGTAAGATATTGGTGGAAGAATTGTGGCTAGAAGATAATCACATTAGCTTGTTGCAACATCATAAATTTTAAAGGTATTTTCTATAGCATTCAGCACTTAGTAATTAAGATAGGCTGAAATATGTTCTAAATTAGCCAAATAATAAACAGGGCAAAAATCAGACACATCTGAGGAGCAAATGCAGCTCAAATACATAAGAATACTTGCAATTAGGGGCATCACACCGAGGCACAACCACAGGGCTTACAGTGCAGAATTCAAAAATTAGATCTGTGGCCTCAATATTCTGTTATAATAACCAACCTAGCACTGGCATAGCCGGGGAGCGTGAGGGGTTCAGCCCCCCTCGAAATTTTTCAGTTTTACATGTGCATATATACATGCACCAAGACAAATGTACACACAAACATGCATAAAGTACGATTCAACTGCCCCCTCCCCCCCCACCCCCAAAAAAATTCTGGCTATGCTACTGTAACTATAGTATCATAAAATTAACAATACCTTATTTTTGCATAACATACTACATCAGTCCAAATGGTTCATTGTCCCTTTAGGCAGATACCATTGGCTAGTGATAAGGGCTATATTAACCAAAGCGGGCACTGTGGAGATGTGCTCAAAAGAAAACAAGCAGTCTGTATGTGACCTAACTCCTTCTCCTCGCAAAATGTGCCACATGCAGGTGCATATTGCAACTTGAAAGTATAATATATGTGCTTTAATTACATTCCATAGGATCCATTTAGGATTATAACTAGTTTAAGTGCCCTTTCCCAAAGGAGAAAGATTTAAGGACTGGTGAAGCACCAGCCTCATGAATCCTATAAAGAAGACATCTGTGAAAAATACACCAAGGCCAGGACAAAGCAGACATTATATCCCAAACCTTCCCTCTTATATGCACTTGTGGCATAGACAGTTATCCCATCTTATGATCATCCCATCCCATCTTATCCCATCTTATCCCATCTTATGATCAAATGATTTTGAGCAGTGGATGTTAAGAAAGGAATCTAATCAAACACAAAAAAGTTCTTGTACAACAACAGCCATATAAGCCTCATAACTGATGCCTCTATAGTAATCGGTTGCTTCTCTAATTTTTTTTTCTTACTGTCTGCGGCTTGTGGATATATTATGCAGTACAGATAATTTATTCATATTTCTTCAATTTGCATTTATTCAATATATATGTATATTCCTAACAATCAACCATCGAGTATGGGCGATACCAAGGACACTTTATATACAATGCTTACTGTTCTAAGTGCTATAACAAGTTTTATGCATGCAAAAAAGGAAAACTTAGTGATTAGTTTGCTAGTGAAAAAATTGTTTAGAGGATTTATAACTTTGCATTTCCATTATTATGGCACAAAGACCTTCTTACATGAACTGTCAAGCAAAAAACAACATCTTGAGAAACAAGAACCTGTTAAGTGTTCACATTTAACACACCTATGTACATTTTTTACATGAAGTGGTTTAAAATTTCTAAATAAAAAATTTACAGCAAGAAACCTGTGTAGTCCCAAATGAAGGTCTCTGAAAGTGCCCATATATTTCTATGGCCAAACCTGTTTCTGTTTTGACTTAGAGATAAGTCCTAGATGGATAATCCTACCTCAACTGGTTAGTTCTGTGGTCTTTATGCTTAGAAAACCTAAGTTTTTGATTGTGCAATACACGAGTTCACAGTTCATATCAGGAGGGCGCTCATTGCAACTCATTTTTTCTCATGATCTTACAATGCAAATGAGTGCGACAACCAACAAAAAAATAACCAGTTCCACTTTATGTGCATGCCTTATATGTGCTGCAGTTTTTTTGGCACTGAAAAAGTAAAGATTGTGTCAGCTGAGCTGATATCTCAATGTAGGTCGGTTGTAAAAGCCATGGAATGGGGTGGTACTGGAGAGGTTTCACTTACAAGTTTATCATGAGATCATTTGTCAGCTTTATCATTCACTTCAAGACTTATATGGTCACTACATGACTGAAACATTTCAATTAATTAAAGTGCAAGTATGTTTACATGCTACACAAATTTAATGTCAGTTACTGTGTTGTGGCAAGACCGAGAGCTTCGTACCCGAGCTCCAACACACATAACAGTAATGAAGAAAACCCTGGACCAATGTGTAACAAGAAACTTTGGGGGCTTCGTACAAAACAGGAATATAATCTTTCAGCAAAATATTACGTAAATTGAAAGCAGCAATGAGCACCAAATTATGCTGCTAAGTTTTATGTATATTATCAGCAGAACACATATTTGTAACAAGCGGCATTCATGACCTAAATTTCCACAGCATCTGTTTCAGTCAGTTATGCTAGGGGTACTGAGGGCATAGAGCATAAGCTACCAAATTTTTAGCTTGACCTAGGCAAAGTTTTCTTTGAAGCCATAAAGTGGGGTTTGGCACCCCTTTGACATCTGCTGTTTAGAATCTCCTGAATGCACTGACTGAATGGTGGCACAAATGGCAGTGGTGATGACAATTCTATCATATGCCATGCACAGCTTGTTGATGCCAAAATACACATCATAGAATTGTTATTTTCTTTTATTTAATCCTCCTTTCTTCTCTTTTTCTTTCAATCAAAATCAGTGCAGTAAGTTCACTTGGTAAACACTGGCACATTTTGAAACATGTTTCGTTAGCATCCTTGCATTCTGTGTCTCTGCCACATATTCTTCACTAAAAAACTAATAGCTATGATCACCAACTAGCTCAAACTAATGCTTTGCTCAATGGTTTCTTGAGCACACATCAAGAAAAAAGAGTGGCTCACAATAAATGATTTTTTTGCCAAATACAGCTACAGTGTTCTCACGGTGCTTCTTTTTTTTTCCCGTGTTCTTTTAGGGGCGAAGCTCCTAAAGGCATGGGTCTGTCTATTCCTTGTTTGTACGTAACCGCCTATAGTTCCATCTTTGCAAACTGCCCACCACTTCGTCTTTGCAAACATCCCACTACGCCCCATCACCAATCCACCACTTCACCGACCATAAAGCAAATACTGTTGAGAAATAGTCAATATGAAATGCAAGATGTTCATGTACTACTTGTATCTAGATGTGCGTTAAAGAACCATAGATTGTCTGACTGTGTCCATCTTTTGTTTGTACGTGACCGCCTATGGTTCCACCTTTGCAAACTGCCTACTACTTCATCCTTGCAAACATCCCACTACGCCCCATCACCAATCCACTATTTCACTGACCATAAAGCCGTTATAATCAAGGGCAAACAGAGGCGACGTATAGCTACCACTTACCAATATTAAATTTCTTGTATAAATATATAGTTTTTTTCACGTCTTTGATGATGTAGTGGGTGATATTTGCGGATGGTTCTTGGTTTGCTGATGAAACCCTCCAGCCCTTCATCCCACTCATCATCATACACTCCATGGATATGCTGCGATTTTTTTTTAATTGGCTTCACGACTAGAAAAATGATCACATTCAGGTATCTTTGTCTCATTGTTTTACATGTACAAAGACTACATTGCTGCAACTGAAAGTGTGATAACACAGGGGAGTACAGTTCATCATTCTTTAATCTGGATGTAAGAAGGTATTTGAAATGCTTCCATCAAAATTGAAAGGAGCATTTTAGGAAGCATATAAGAAAAAATTAAGTTTAACTAAAAAAAATATTAAGGGTAAAAACTGCTTAATTCACAAACATATGCTTTGCTTCTTGTAACTTAACCACTCAAAGACAAAGAAAAAAAATACATACATGCCAATTTAGTGGCATATAAAAATGGCAATAGAGAGACCCATTCAATGATGGGAAGGCCTGATATCACAAATATCCATTGGTTTAAACTTCTTACAGCAAACACGAGCTTCCTTACTTTCTTCATAACTTAAGACTTTGAAGCAATGTGTTTGTCAGTGGCTAAAAATTATAAACCCTCGCGTACTCAAGCAGCATTTCTCCATAGGCAAGCTGCCTTAGTTGTGCACATCAAAGTGATCCCAGAGCCTTCACATGTTTTAACAAGCTTTGTCCAAAAGTAAAAGATTCTTTCTGTAAAAGGTCAGTCTATAAACAAGTACCTTTGAATGAGGGAAACCTTTACATGTTACAAATTATTTCTCACAATTACTACCCTCAATGAATGAAATTGACAAAACACATTTTGAAGTAACATGCCAAATAAATATTACTTATAATTTAATCCCTCATTCATCAGGTCGGTAAGAATTTTGATAGAAAAGTAATAAAAAAAAACACATAGATTTCACGTTATCTTTAAATGTCAAAACCAGTGTATACATTAGTTAGCCTTAAATGCACACCATATTTTTTTTCCATGGCTATAGTACATATGCTGCTTAAATGCTGTTGAGTAAATGAAACTTACTGCACAAAAAACTGAGCGCTGACTGACTTTAGTCATACAGTATAATTGAAACAATGTGCACTGCTGCACATGTACCAGTGCTTCAGCTGTCATTAAAACAGTGAATTTCGGAGAAGAAAGTGAATAGACAGAAGCTCCCGTTTCATCACTCCTGCTGGCAATTAATAGTTATATGGCCAAGTTAACCAAAGTGTGCATTTTGTGTTGTTAGAGAAATGTAAAACTCACGAGAGGAAAATTTGCTGGAGCTCTATTTTTCTGTGGCTTTACAAGTGATGAATATTGCCAAATCAGGCAAAAAAAAAAAGGTTTCATACATTTCTCATGGTGCATGACACTGATCGCTCAAGATCTTTTTATCATAGCATTCAACAATGTATCAGAAAGCTGCCACTGAAATATGTGAAATTACAAGAGCCTGTAAGATCAGCGAGATAGACTAATGTATTAAATCGATAATGCTAAAATAAAATTGACGTGAACTGATATTCTAAACTTAGTATTTATGATTTATCCCAAAATTTAATTACAAGTTGTAACACTATCCTCATTGTCAGCCTATTTTATGTCCCCTGCAGGACAATGGCCTCTTCTCTCCAGTATACGCTATTTTCTACAAAGTGATCCCAGTTTGTCCCTGTAAACTTTTTAATTTCACCAATCCCATCTAACTCATTCATGGTTGTGTTTCACATTATTTGGTATCTATTCTGTTGGTCTAACTGACCGCTGGCTGTTTGTCCTAAGGATTATGTGGTCATGACCCCAGTCCACTTTTTTGCTTCATGTCAACTAGAATATCAGCTATCCCATCCTTACCCATTTTGACATTTTCTGATCTCCTTAACGTCACTTCAATCACTCTCTGTTCCATTGCATGCTGCATGGCCTTTGAGTTTTCCAGTTCTATTGTTATCCTTCAAGTTTCAATTGCAAACATAACAACTGGAAGTATACAATGATTATTCTATACGTTTCTTACATTAAAAAATGCCAATTTACATATATCACCACAAGAGAATTTTGCCCCCCAATAGGCACATTTATGGACACTGCAAAAATATCTCAGGCTACACACAAAGGGCTGTTGAAGTTTGCAGTACTTCAACTGCCCTTTGTACCGATTCAATCACTCTGATCACGCGAATTCCTCTAGCCTAACTATATTTCATTTCCATTACCCACGTCCCAGCATTGGCTGCATTTGTATACAGAGATGAAGCACTCCTTATGCATATGATAATGCATGCGAAAAAATGCAATATATTTACTATATGAAGTATGGCAATCTTCCTCCATTTTTTCATAGTTCTATTTGTAAAAGCGACAGTTAAAAAAACAGCATGTAGTACTACATATGCTGGCATATATTACAGTCAGAAAACAAGTTAATGCAACAGTGCAACTGCATGACATTCGATACATTTGGTCCAAAGTGATATGACAGATGCTTGGGCTAGTTGGTGATTGGGAATCAACACATTTGTACAGCATAAGACTATGAGTAGTTAGGTACATCATAACTACTCGTAGTCCTGTGCTGTGTAAATATGTTAGTCCAAAGTGAATTGCTGTGAAACGCACGTGCACCTTGTTACTATTAACTTTAAGCTAATGACTAGTAAAATTCTCAACAGCACACTACTTAGGAATGTTAAATCTAAGTACATGTGATGTGTTCATAAAAAATCAGAATTAGAATGCTCAGAGAACTGAGAATAAAAGAAAAAAGGTAAATAAACTTCCATGCTAGCAAAATGGTCAGCAAGGGACTATAATAGTTACCATGATCAATACATATTACATATTAGCTCAAATGAAAAAAAAAAGGCTAAGGCATTATTTTGAGAACTATAAGCACCATTTTGAGAACTATAAGCACGGCCATGAACTTAGCAGCTTTCCACTTAACCAGCCAACAAAAGTGAACATGTTCAAGCACTATTTTTCTAATATGCACAGTCGCTGCATAAAAAGATTACCACTAGCGAGTACTGCGTGGGACAGGGACTTCTGCTAGTCTTTTTCTGCGAGTACTACACATACAGTACGCAGAAAAATGCTGCTTATCCTACTAGGACATCAACATTGGTAACAAACAATTTTCAGTTTAATACATCCTTGGAATCTACACCAAAAGAAAATATAGCTTCAAATGGGTAGTGGGTAAGACACGGATACAAAAAATGGAGACTCACTAGGTTCATACCTTTTTTTATTCATGTCTTATCCGCTACCCATTTGAAGTTATGCACCTTTACCAACCTGCACAACTTGCCGCACTTATCTGAAAGAACTTGCCTTTTACTGCTAGTTCCAAAAATAGAAAGACTCATCTAGGAATGATACTAGGCCACAGGATAAATGTGTGTACAATTTCCTACTTTAAGACAGAAATAAGTTATTTGGTTTGGAAGAACATTATTCTGAAAGTCTGCAGGCAACTCCCACAACGGGACAGTAAGGCCGAGACCTACCGCCGCATCGTGGGCCCCTCTGGACAGCCCAAAGTTGTGATGTCATGTTCGGACTCCACAGGGCGGATTCCCACTTGCTGGGTGATACTCTATCGATGCCGCATACTGAAGGGCACTCCTAGAGCATGTTGTGTAAGGTGGCTAAACCACCACATTTTGTACAAGAGTTAGTTAAATAAACCTCAGAATATAGCTAGTGGAGAAAGACAGGGTTATGGTACATTTCTGTTTGAAGTAGCCGCAATGTCAGAGTCTGCGCTCTATTTAGCTTCTTATGTGGAGGTGGAAAGTTTCTTCTATCCATAGCGAAATGCTAGGTAATATAATTGTATTTAGTTAGCGAATCCATGTTTACCAAATATCCAGGTCGACCCAAAGGTCCTCTATGACCACGGACAGCTAACCCTTGCGCCCTAGAGTGGGCCAACTCATTGAGATTGATAATCTATCTGTCCATGTTTCCCATATGAGCCAGGAACCATGCGAAGGTATGGGTTGTAAGTGACTCCTCACCAAGTATGTTTTTGGTCTCTTTACACATAGCTTCAACACTGAAAGCACGAATGGCAGCTCTAGAATGGCTAAATATATTTGCATGACAGTGATCTAAAAGAGTTGTGCCACAAAACTAAATCTCTACACTTTTAAAACTGTGATTGGAAAATTTTAACACACAAAGGGAGACAGGTGTTATGGAGACACAGTAGCTGTTGACTGCAAATTAATTATGCCGACTGGCGGTTCTTTGAAGTGCACACAAAACTTTTTAAACAAGCATTCTAGTATTATACTCTCATTAAGGCGTAGACACAATGGCTAAGAACCCAAATAACGCAGCGGAAAGAGAGAGAAAACATTTTATTGAATATTGCAACGTGCATTTCTTTTTTTCACTTCTGTTTGATTCACTTTTCACCGACAAAGCCTGGTCAGGAATGCTCAACACAAACTGTGCCTCATTGTTCGAGAAGGTTCGCAATTGTTGTAGATCGTTCTGTTAAGAGCACACGCAAGACGCGAACATGCGAGCTTAATCTAGAGCTTACATGACGACCAGAGATAAGGCCGGAATACCGATGGCACATGTATAAATGCCAACGAGCTTCACCGCTTGTCAGTTCATCGACAGCTGACACTCTGTTCGCCACTATCAGTGGCAATGTGTATCGCAGTCACAAGTTTGGCCAAATAAGCAGTTTGATCTTCGACATACAGTCTGCTACCTTTGTCGACGTCATGACCATGTGACAACATATATAACCGAAGCATGTGCAAGAGAATCCTAGTCCGGGTTCTTTATGATGATCTCGGCGACCACCCAAGATCACTGAACCAAGGTGACTGCCAGCAGGCACCTTTAAAATTATCTTTGAGGGGCCCAACCTAAGTTTACTAAACAGCCAGTTCTGCTGCTGCCGCGGGAGCCACTCCCATCTGCACTTCATTGCTACATTACACCTCTAAAATTACTATAAGACACATTCGAAATACAAACTGCAGTGACATGGTGAAGTTTTGTTTGATGACTAAAAAGCCTTTGGCAGACCACTACACTACCATACTGTGACAAATGAACATGCATGAATACGCTTAAAATGTGTGCCCCGATAATGCGTTAATCAGAGAATCCAGTTTTGCCAGGCATCTCATCACACATGCAATAAGTAAATTAAAAGATAAATTTGTATTTCAAGAAACACAAGGCATGCCTAAAACATATATTTAAAAAAATTATATTCTTCTCTTATGGAATAAATTACATCTTGTTTTCAGATAATGCACACGACGCTGAATTTGGATAGTTATGACGCAGCAACAATTCAATTTTTTTTTTACGAATGCATATCTTGAAATGCATGTATTGGAAACTGAGGAGGGTCAATGCATAAACAAAGCACAAGCACATCATGCTAACTTTACTTTGGGTCTGCAAACAAAAATTACTGTAAAATTAAGCCAGTCTCAACAGCATGCTATATCTGCTGGGGTACATGTGTTACCTACAGATCAGTGCATACTGACAACAGTCAGCTTTTGATACCTCATTGCAGCAGTTCCAGGGGTGCTCTGCACTTTTTACCGACCTCTTAAAGGTGTGGTGTCTAAACAGTGTGCCTTGTCAAGTGGCTTGGTTTTATTACAGCAATATAATTAACAATGTAACAAAGTAGCCCATAAGGGAGTAACACATGCTGATGAAAGTGAGTTCTATTTTTCGTTCTGGTAAATGACAAGCTATCGTACCACTTTCCGTCATGATCAATCAATTCCCACACTTATTCCAATGGCCCCGCCGCAGTGGTCTAGTGGCTAAGGTACTCGGCTGCTGACCCGCAGGTCGCGGGATCGAATCCCGGCTGCAACGGCTGCATTTCCGGTGGAGGTGGAAAGGTTGTAGGCCCATGTGCTCAGATTTGGGTGCCCGTTAAAGAACCCCATGTGGTCGAAATTTCCGGAGCTCTCCACTATGGCATCTCTCATAATCATATGATGGTTTTGGGATGTTAAACCCCACATATCAACCACTTATTCCAATGAAAGTAAGTATAAGGCTTTGCATGGAAATGTGCACCAATGATAATTGTAAGACAACACTAGCCCATATTTATGCCACCTGATTGGTGGAAATCGTTTTACATTATGACCAGTTTTCCTACAGAAGAGGTTTTCAACGGCCAAAATTTTAGTATCCCCTGAAATGCAACAAAAAAAGCATCATAAATTCTAGGTGTGCCAGCTAACATGGAGCAAGCTTTTTTTTTCTTGTAGATAAAACTAAACTAGTATTGTCATTAACTTCCTGAAGAAATGCAGAGTATTAAAAGGTATTATCATAATGTAATAACTGTTGATTGATTACAAACATTATTACTGATTTCCCAGACATATCAGTACAGTGTAAGTAGACCACATTTGAAGATATTTGAATACTTATACCGTAAAATGCCAAGCAAACACCCCCCATTAGAGCAAGCACCCCCCTCCCAAATCTGGTCGGATCATCCTTCACTGTATGGGGTTTGCTTGCTCGGCATTTTATAATAGTCAATTACAATCATCATCATCATCAGCCTGACTACGTCCACTGCAGGACAAAGGCCTCTCCCATGTTCCGCCAGTTAACCCGGTCCTGTGCTTGCTGCTGCCAATTTATACCCGCAAACGTCTTAATCTCATCTGCCCACCTAACCTTCTGTCTCCCCCTAGCCCGCTTGCCTTCTCTGGGAATCCAGTTAGTTACCCTTAACAATCAGCGGTTATCCTGTCTATGCGCTACATGCCCGGCCCATGTCCATTTCTTCTTCTTGATTTCAGCTATGACATCCTTAACCCCCGTTTCTTCCCTAATCCACTCTGCTCTCTTCTTGTCTCTTAAGGTTACACCTACCATTTTTCTTTCCATTGCTCGCTGCGTCGTCCTCAATTTAAGCTGAACCCTCTTTGTAAATCTCCAGGTTTCTGCTCCGTAGCTAAGTACCGGCAAGATACAGCTGTTATATACCTTTCTCTTGAGGGATAGTGGCAATTTACCTGTCATAATTTGAGAGTGCTTGCCAAATGTGCTCCACCCCATTCTTATTCTTCTAGTTACTTCAATCTCGTGGTTCGGCTCCGCGGTTATGACCTGGCCTAAATAGACATAGTCTTTTACAACTTGAAGTGCACTATTACCTATCTCGAACACTGCTCTTTTCCGAGGTTGTTGTACATTACTTTAGTTTTCTGCAGATTCATTTTAAGACCCACCTTCCTGCTCTCCTTGTCTAACTCCGTAATCATGAGTTGCAATTCGTCCCCTGAGTTACTCAGCAATGCAATGTCATCGGCGAAGCGCAGGTTACTAAGGTACTCTCCATTAACTCTTATTCCTAGCTGTTCCCATCCTAGGCTTCTGAAAACCTCCTGTAAGCACGCGGTAAACAGCATTGGGAAGATTGTGTCCCCCTGCCTTACACCCTGATTCCGCAGTGTCTGCATGACGGCTGATATTTCTGCTGAATCAAACGCCTTCTCGTAATCTATATGAAGGCTATGTATAGTGGTTGGTTATACTCTGAGCATTTCTCTAGTACCTGATTGATAGTATGACTGTGGTCAATTGTTGAATAGCCTGTTCGAAATCCTGCTTGTTCCTTTGGTTGATTGAATTCTAATGTTTTCTTTACTCTGTTAGCAATTACCTTTGTAAATAGCTTGTATACTACAGAGAGCAAGCTGATCGGCCTGTAATTCTTCAAGTCCTTGTCATCTCCTTTCTTATGTATTAAGATGATGTTAGCGTTCTTCCAAGACTCTGGTACCCTTCCCGTCAGGAGACAGCTCGTAAACAGGGTGGCTAGTTTTTGTAACACAATCTGTCCTCCATCTTTCAGCAGATCTGATGTTACCTGATCCTCACCAGCAGCTTTGCCTCTTTGCATGCTCTCCAAAGCTTTTCTGACTTCTTCTATCATTACTGGTGGGGTGTCATCTGGGTTACTGCTAGTTCTTATAGTATTAAGGTCGTGGTTGTCTAGGCTACTGTACAGATCTCTGTAAAACTCCTCCGCTATTTTAACTATCCTATCCATATTGGTAGTTATTTTGCCTTCTTTGTCCCTCAGTGCATACATCCGACTTTTGCCTATCCTAAGTTTCCTCTTCACTGCTTTGACGCTTCCTCCGTTTTTCAGAGCGTGTTCAATTCTCTCCATGTTATACCTTCTTACATCGCATACTTTACGTCTATTAATCAACTTCGAAAGCTCTGCCAGTTCTATTTTGTCTGTTGTACTTGAGACTTTCATGATTTGACGCTTCTTAATGAGATTCTTCGTTTCCTGGGAAAGCTTGCCAGTGTCCTGTCTAACTACCCTGCCTCCAACTTCCACTGCACACTCCGTAATGATACTCGTCAGATTATCATTCATTGTATCTACGCTAAGGTTGGTTTCCTCACTAAGAGCCGAGTACCTGTTCTGAAGCGAGACTCTGAACTCCTGTACTTTCCCTCTCAGTGCTAGCTCATTGATTGGCTTCTTGCGTATTAGTTTCTGTCGTTCCTTTCTCAAGTCTAGGCGAATTCGAGACCGTACCATTCTATGGTCACTGCATCGTACCTTGCCAACGACTTCCACATCCTGCCCGATGCCTGGGTGTGCACTCATTACAAAGTCTATTTCGTTCTTATTTTCGCCATTAGGGCTCCTCCATGTCCATTTGCGGTTTCCTCGTTTTCGGTAGAATGCATCGTCCCTTGATTGATTGATTTGTGGGGTTTAACGTCCCAAAACCACGATATGATTATGAGAGACGTTGTAGTGGAGGGCTCCGGAAATTTTGACCACCTGGGGTTCTTTAACGTGCACCCAAATCTGAGCACACAGGCCTACAACATTTCCGCCTCCATCGGAAATGCAGCCGCCGCAGCCGGGATTCGAACCCGCGCCCTGCGGGTCAGCAGCCGAGTACCTTAGCCACTAGACCACCGCGGCGGGGCAATGCATCGTCCCTTAATTTTCTTGTCTTTTAAAATATAAGAAATCACCTAATGCTTTTTAAAAGTTGCTGTGACCTTTTGCTTCAAGGCCACAGCAACTTCGCATCCCTTTAGCTTCGCAAAGATGAGCTGAACAAATGGTAGTGGTATCGTACCAATACTTGGCATTAAAGTTATTGTTTTAGGATGTCCCGTATGGCTCTCAGTTTTATGTGGACAAACACAAGTGACACAATACACATCATATAATTTGTTGTTAGGAATATATTGGCCTGAGTTTAATAAATAGGTCATTTTTAATAACATAATGTTACCATTTCACAAGTAAGAATAATATCACCAACACTGGTCTTATGACAGAAATGAGCTTACAGACTTAAAATATAAGATCCTTTATGCCAGGTGATATGTTTTGGACAGCCCGTTTGTACTGCTGCCACGCCAAATCTACAATGCAAAATGTTTTTGGCATGTTCATGACCGCATCTGCTACATGTGGAAAGTGAGGCTACACTATGGCATTAAGTTGCAGGACATTCATTTGCATCTCTGCTCAAGTGAACACCTCAGCCTTGAAGAATTAAAATAGCAAGCCTACAAGCTTGATGCTTTCAAAGAAGCTACAGAGAAGACGTACAGAAATATTGCAAACTCTAATCAAGCAATCTCGGGTTAGTTTACGTGGTGCCCATTATTAGGCACCCTACATGCCACAGCACTTAAATGGCACATGGCACTATAAAAAGCTGAAGTAATGTGCCCTGTGCAAGACTATTGCAGCATGGAACCTCTCAAGTGTAAAGAAGCTACATACTTAAGAGTTGGAACAATCACAATCATTAGCCTCTGTGGATTAGACATACACATAAATAAACATAATAAGCATAAATATTGTTGGTTAGCATTGGCACACGAAGACTCCAACACACTGTGAATCTACAAGTTTAATCTATGTTGGCACATTTCAGCAAGCAGGTCAGAATAACAACCAAGATACCACTTAAATGCTGTGATTTTATATGAAAAACAAACACACACTAAAGCCTTTCATTTATGCAGGGCAACAGTTTTAGGCAACAATTTCTTATCCAGGGTCAGGAGTGAACATGGCAAGTGTAAAAAAAAAGGGCCGGGGGAAGGGAGGGAACAGTGAAAGAAATAGTATTTCAGCGTGGACATGCGGACATGCGGATAAGCATCGTATATACTAAATTCATTGAAATTTTATAAAAACTTTTCTATTGCTTATAACAAATGCAACTATTTGAATCTGAATACAGATGATTCTACAATCATCAAAAATGAGTAAGACACAAGACTATAATATACTACTGTCACAGCATTTTTGAAACTTATTTCTCTATTAGGTCATTCCATGCCATTCTGGTAACTATCTCAAATGTATTCTAAAAAAATTGTACTGATTTAGCGTGTTGAAGACAGTGAATAGCTAGAATATTTCGGAGAGAAAAAATTTTTGTCATGTGGGAGCCTTTCAAATTTCACAGAATGTGTCCGAGTGATGCTTGACAAGAAATCTATTCTTAGAGTATCATTTTTTGTTTCAGTACCAAATTTGGTTTACATATTAAACAAAAGCATTTATGCATGAAATTTTAATCTCAATTATATTACTGTAATTTTTCTGGTATACTATGCACCTCCAGATATTTTGGAAAATTTTCTATGTTTGTGTTTTTCCTTTTGAATTATTGTACTATGTATGAATATCTGAGTAATCAATACTACTCTGTGAAAGGTATATTTCACGTTAAAAACATTTTCACACCATTCTAGTTCATAAATTTCATGAGGAAAAATTATGAATTTGAGAAAATCTTCATTTTAGTTCGCAACGACACGCAATTTATGCCTTTTGGTGCTCCCTTATAAAACCTTAATCGAAAAAATAAATAAAAAGTTTTCTTATATGGAAGGTTTTATCATCATAAGTTTTTGTTTTAAGGGAAAAAATTATTTTCGAGAAAATTAAAAAAAGTATATTCTTCCTTGAAACAAAAAAGGATAATGATAAAACTTTCCATATAAAAACTTTTTATTTGTTTCGATTGAGGCATAAAGTTAATTTATAATAGAGCACCAAGAGATGTAAATTTCATCTCAGTGTGGACAAAAATAAAAATTCCCTTAAATTCATAATTTTTCCTCATAAAATTTATAAACTGTAGTGGTGTGAAAATATTTTTAACACAAAATATACCTTTCGCAGAGTAAGTGTTGATTACTCAGATATTCATATATAATGCAATAATGTAACAGGAAAAATACAAACAGACGATTTTGCCCATATTTTTTAGGCATATATGGCAGAAAAATTGTAGTGATAACATTTATATTTGAATACCCAGAAAAAATGCCTTTGTTTATTATGTAAATAGCATTGAAATGAAAAACAATACTCTTAGAATAAATTTTCCGTTAAGAATCACTCGGACAACATTCTGCAAAATTTGGAAGGCTGCCACATGACAAACGAATTTGTATCTCTGAAATATTCCACCAATTCATTGTCTTTAATGCGATAAATCTGCACAATTCTTTTGTAATAGTACATTTAGTATGCCTACCAGAATTACTAGGACGTTTAGTCAGAAATGACCCCCCCCCCTACTACAAGTAACTATAAAATTCAACAATATTTCTACATAAAATTTATCACTGTAAGCCTTTTACTGCATACATTTCACTGTATTCAGTAATAGATAGAGAAAATTAATCCTCAGTACAGTACTGAGCAACATTTAACATTCAGTTTGCTAAAAATGCCTACAAAGCATGATTAGAGATAAAATGAGGGATAAACACACCTCGTGTATTGCCCCTACAAGGGTTTACAGCGGAAAAATTCCATTATACACATGCTTAGCAACAGGTGCTAAGCTATCAGGTAATGCAGTGCATATGAAAATACAACAGGCTTACTAAGTATGCTGCAGAATACTCTGCACAACAATCACTGGTCACAATGTGGGAAAATTTTGACTTGAGGGTGCCCACACATACAAACACGGCTGAAACGGTCATAGTGCAGGTTCACGGACCAGAAATGCTAACAAAATTGATGAGTTGATGATTGCTTTTATTTTAGCTACAACCACCTCAAAAAGTCTGACAGACTATTATAATAAAGATACCTCAAAACCAAAGTGCAACCGTAGAAAACAAAAACTAGTAACTGTGCACAGTCCAAGGCTTTATTAGGTTGAAGATAAAAAACAGACTTCATAACAATGTGAAACAATTCAATAATACACATATAACAAAAGATGACCAAATCGCATGGCACACAAGAGAGAAAGCCTTCATGACAAGAATTGCATAGGCTCAATCCTACCTAAAACAACAATAACAACAACAACATGTTTGAGAAGCTCTGAAATTATCGAGAATTTTTTTTTATCATTGCGAATGAGAAGTAGTTGTCTTCAGTTGCAGTCTCTGCAAAGTGCTTACTGTGGACGTGATGAGTGATAACACAGGTACTCTTTGAGCTTGCGTGGAAGTGGCAAAGTCCGCACAGCACAGCTCGATATGTGCTGAAGAATGGCATCACGGCACGCACTCTGTAAAGATGCCACCACTGTGGCCAGCCCGCAATTAGAAACACATTTACCACACTGCTTACACTTAAAGAAACTGCCAGATGTGCTGCAGAGATTTCATTATTCTTTACTTTATTGAGTTTAACAACAGTGCAATCATCAGCTGAAAACTGACAAGATAGTGGAAGAAAAATTGTCTCAGAGTTGAAGAACAACTTATGGCTTGGTATTCTACATGCAAAAAGAAATTTAGACACACAAAAATGCACAGCATGAAAGACAAGGATACAGGTAGAAAGACACTGTGCCTTTTACACTGTGCTCATACTACCGTGCATTACTACCATGACCAAGGCTCTGGAGCCTTCGTCATAAATTTGTGTTGAGGGAACTTCAAGCTATTGAGTAGAATGAAGTTTTACACAATGCAGTGCTGAACTTACACTCAAAATGTTCCTTGCACCTTTCTCATGCAACCTCAATAAATAACTTACACATTTCCTGTAACTTATAACAAAGATAGCCAGGTATGCAATACATACTTGATATTTTATGTAACTTAAACAGAAATTTGCAAATGCATTTTATCTTGATTTTCTTTTCCCCAAGAATGTAGTGTAGTCATACCCTAAATGTAGCAAAAACATCAAACGTACGGAATTTTTTTTTAGTTATTAGATTAAACTTATGCTACAATGTATACCAAATTGTAGTCTAAATACTAGTCTTACTTTAAAAGTGAAAAGGAAGTAACCATCGAAAGCATTTCAACTGCTTACAAAGGCACAACAAAGACCACAAAAACATAATCAATGAACGAAAAATTTGCAGCTTTTCTGAGACCTACAGCAACAAGAATCTGAAGCACACTGTGCAATGGTTCACCCAGTATTCTAGTTTTGTGGGTGGGAAGCGGAAGGGGTATTTTATTCTTTACCTTCTACTATGTCAAAAACTATAAGATTCCAACATATGTACCACAAATTATACCATTTAGTTGCCCTCTGTGGTGACAGTGCGATTCAGTAAACTTCTACCTGTAAAGGTGGGCAGGTTGGCCTTTGCTAATGAAGCATAAGAAGTTAGATTTTACACTATTATCATCACTAATTGACAGCACAACTGGCAGTTCCATAAGTTTAGCAAATCCCCACACATACAGTTCTGGATACGTACATATTTCAATACTACCTAGTAATGTGTGCATGGATAACATCAGCACGCTAAAATCGGGCAAACAATGAAGTATGTCTTGGCAATCATATATTGCGTGAGAAATGAAAACTATGTCCACAACCTATCACATGTCACATGAGCCACCAATAATGAAGCATTGCGATTGCTGCTAAAAATAAATACTTATGCAATATAACTCGAAAGCATGACACTCTACTATTTTTATAAAGAGAATGTGTTAGGTACCACGCTCAGCTACATTCTTGTCTGGCATTTTATTTTTGAATGTTTCTCATAGTTCCAAACAACAAAAAATACAGCCAAAACTTACCACCATAAAGCTGCACAATGCGAACGTGCTTGGTGGTTCCATAGACGTCTACAACAGCATACAGCGGAGCATCTTGGTGAGGGATATCTGTAGCGTACAACTGGTCTTCTCCATTGATGATGAAGTGCATATCAGCTGACTGACCCCTAGTCACATACATAACACCAATTCGACTTCCGACATCTGTTGGAAGAATGCTTGACCTGCAGCAGGAGCAATAATGATAGAAAAAATAGAAAAGAATGTTGAGTAAACGCATCTCAAGCATTGTTGCTGTGAGACAATGAGTGAACCATACATTGCTGACAGCATCAACAGCATGTTTTTATATTCACAACAATAGACAGATCATATACAAATGCACTACTTCCATAGCTTCTATAATATAAGAACTTAAATAATCAAGTATAAGGCCACATTTCTCAAGCAGCTACATCGCAAGATGAAGCAAGCAAAAAACAGTAGTGTGCAAACACACCAGTAACAAAATCTATTGTTCTAGGCATCCATGAGGTTTTAGCTGGTTAATGAAATTTAAGCTACCAAAGAGACTTAGGCTATGAGAGACACCCCATAGTGTAGGGTTCTCGATAATTTCTACCCTTGGTGTTCTTTACAGTGCATTCATGTATATAGCCAGGAAGAGGACTGAGGTGCTCAACCCCCCCTCCCTCCCCAACAATTTTGATGGAGGGGGGTGTCTTGTAGAAAGTAAATAATGAAAATGGGCACCTTCCTAAAATAGTGAAGGCTTTCAGCAAGTTGCCCCTACCCCTTGGACACACAGTCTATCTATTGGCTATCATGCGCTAATAAATATAGCACAGGACATCTCTAGCATAAACACTGTACAGAAATGTGACCGCTATGGCCATGATCGAACCTACGTCTTTCTAATCAGCAAAGAAGCACACTGAGTCACTGTGGTGGCATTTATAAATATTAAGGGCATCATTATTCTTCACTTCAACTGCACAGCTGAACTGTTACACCTCTACAAGACTCACAAATGTACCTTCAGCAAGATTTGAGGCCCAAGAACAGAATATTGGAGACCCATGCATGTCCTTGAATATCAATAAGGCCCATTAAAAAAATAATAAAAATCGTGTTAAAAAGTGTTGAAAATCTCAGGATTTTATTAGATGATGGTTTGTCACATTACCAGTATCGCCCTATATGAGAAACATGAGCTAACAGTCTAAAATATGTAATCAGATTCTCCAAGCTATAACTGGTAACGACATTGCGTGTGGCCCTACTACCAAAGCTACAAAGCTAAAGTACATGTGTAAAATCTACCACAAGACATAAGAAATGTGATGGTAATGTAGAGCATAAAATTAGATATTTTTTCTTATCTACCTTTCCAAAAAGTACATAGGCTAGTATTCATAACTGCATGCAACCAAAACAATAATTTACAGGCAAAAGATGACTGCATAGTATGGACAGTACAGCGAACATGAAGGCACCCTGTCTTCTTGCCTCACCATAACTTCACTGTTACTCCTACATTACTGTACGTGGAACAGTGCCATAAGATTTCACCTCACCTAATCTTATCTCAAATGGAAAAGTTGTGAGCAAAAGGTATCTTTTCTGTGACTGCTATGATTTCGACCCCCTGAACACCTACCAAGAACAGTATATCCCAAGAATAAATACTTTCAAACATACATATGAACAAACCAAGGCTCACCTTTCATTACTTCACTTTGAATGCTACAATAGGTAAGAGGCAAAATCTTTTCAAAATTTCTTGCCAAAGGCCTTTTAAAAGATTTGGTGGCACTGCAGGCATCAAGAACTGAACCAATGGTGGCAGCACAAAGTGGTTCAATAGCAACATGTTGCACTGCATGTGTACATTTAGAGGAGATGTCGGCATATCCTGATCACGTACCCACATCGAAGGTTGTGACTGCACAATGCAGTCTACGTACTGCACATGAAAAATTCACCAATTCCTTGTTCTGAGCTGGACCTATGTCACTAAAATGCTCACTAGAGCAAAAATAAATTTGATGTTATTACTACTACCATTGATCATCATCATATAATTATCATGATCATCATCAATTGACATATCAATGTCAGACCCCTGCCATTAGAAAAATATCTAGATCTGCAATAGGTGAACCATGCAATGAGACATCTGTTAGGCCCACAATGTTATGCTAAGGCTTTTAAATGTTCATATACACTGGCATGAAACAAAGGGGAAGAGGTGGTGGTCCTGACCCCTTTGTGTCAAGATGAAGGGGGTCACCCTTTGCAAGTGTCCTCCCTTGAAGTTTTCCTTTTTTAGCCCTTCTAAAAGAGCACAAACAAAATGTAAAAGTGAAAGCTGCTTTTCATTTCAAAAGGCACTGTAGGACAAGAGCCCTGCATATTCTGAAATTTTATAAATTACTTCTAAAATAGAAAAATGTTTATTATTTAAGACTTTGAAGAGCAAAGTTAATCAATAATTCTTGATCATCTATGGTTGTTTGTTTATGTCGACGATTTTGTGTGAGACACGGACAATGAAGAGTGAATCCCAAATGCTTGACTGATATTTTAAGAAAATCACTGGCAAACATATACATGCTTTACAAAAAATTTTTCTTAGGAAAATCTTTAACTCTTGAAAGCCTATTTATAACAAGCACAGGTACAAATGGGAAATAAAGCTGTATGTTCACACCTTGTAATTAAACAGTGCTAAAAAGTTCTGTAACTATAAAACTTATATTTATAAAACAAAATGGCCACAATGCCAAGATGTCTTGTGATTTCTTATTGCTTTTTTTAGACTTATGTGCCCCTGTTCATATAACCTACAAAAATAAAAAGAAAAAATTCTTTCAGGGGGACACAAAATGTGACTTGAATGTCAAAGCAGGGTAGTGAAAGGTCAGAGATAAAAGTGAGCCGATAAGCAAATTTGACCTTGCATTTCAGCATTATGCCATGTTGTTACACCACCACATACAAGATTGCATGGTCGGTGCACCTTAGCTTAGCTACAGCTCACCAGCCAATGTGCTGAAAAGGTCATAGAGGCTGGTGTGAGAAAACATACAAGCCATAAGTGATAGTCTTACAACAACAAATAAAAAGCCACAGTTTGACTGCGACTGCACAGACAAATAAATGCATGAGATAGCAACAACCTGGAATATTATACAAAGTAAGGCTATGGACTAACTCCTTCAGCTTCAAACCTGTCATAACTAAATGAAACAATGGCGAAAAAAAAAGCACAACCACTGAAATGAGCCAAATGACGTTCATGCTGCCTATCACTCCATTGCAAAGCAATCAGGTACAATAGCACACACGAAGGTATAAGCCGTTTACTGATCCCTGTCAAGATAAAGTGTGGACAACTGCACCTGGCTGAGCAAAGAGCAGAGTGCCTGCTAGAAAAGTCCAGCTCACCCCCTCATGATGTTTCTTCTCCACTTGAGCCGCTGTCATAGGCTGTCTTCACACATAGAACATACACATGCAGGGTGATGTTATTACTGAGATGAACACCTAATACAGCACCTCAGAACGACACCAGTGGCAATGCCAAGAATGTGCTGGTAGCGTTCATATAACTCCTATCTCAACATGAGGAACTGCTTGCTTGCCTACTCCATGACTAATAAAAATCACATTTTTATTGGCAGAAGTGTCATCCAGTCCAATCTTGCAAGGGTATGCAAACCGGGCCACTGTATGATCACACATGCTGCTGCCTTTCACATACGTTCATCACATATACTGGCAGTGTTTTGCTTTGACATCTGACACCTAGCACCACCTTGGCGTCAGTGCAAAAAGAGAACACTGAATTCAGTATCATGCAGTAAACATTTTGGAACGACTCAGATACTAGAAAAAATAATTGAAAAAAAAAACACACTCGTAAGCTATAGGATGGTGGAACTAGTGTTCCACCTAAATAGGAATGTCCAGTCACCATTTGCAACTAATGATATGATGCATACTCAGAAGGTTGATTACACTGAGTAAGCATGAAATATTCCAAATGACAACTACTTACTTTCCACAACTTCCAGGACCAGAACTGATGGAAGTCCCTTCGCCAGAGAAGTCTGTAACACTGTCCTCGCCACCAACAGGCACCCTAGGTCGCTTTGTCGGAAGCAACATGCTTCGAGGGACAACACCCCTGCTTGTGTAGATGTGCTCACCAGTGCCTGTACAGAAAATTCAGAGTCCCACAGCACACTTCAATACACAAATCCGTTTTACTAATTTTAGACACAGTCAGCATATACCTAGAAAAGGCTGCCAGAAGAATACTAGATCTTTAAGTCATCACTTCATTAGAAAACTTCACGAGTATTATGAGTTCTTACTCAAACAAACTTCCACAAGTTCTATTGCATTGCTACTTATAAATGGCCATAACGTAACTGCCCAACTATGCTCCGTTAAACCTTTAAATGGAGACTAGACTGACCAACGTTTACAAATACACAAAAAACTGAGTGCTTGCCATGCATTCTCATCTATAAAGTTAACTTGTAATTGCTGCCTTTATACTCTTGTCATCAACACTTGTGGAAGGGTCATCCTAGCACGACTTTTGTGACATCAAAAGTGCATGGTTCAATGCCGCGCATGTTGTTAGCTCGAAAACACTTTACAACCATGTGCCTTGTATCCCCAACGGCTGCTGAAGTGCTCAAGCAGAAACTTTCCCTTGAAAATGAGCCGCATTTCATGGGTTCATCAAGCCACACACTAAGCCAGCAACATATTCCTTTGCACAATAAAGACAGCACAAAACAGAGAATGCGGTCAGAAAATTTCTCAGGTGACTGCCGAGATGCACATGTGAAAACAAAACTAGCAATGATGACCATGACATATCTACAGCTACTAGCATCACTACTGGGGCTTGTTGAAATATACATATGCATGGTCTTTGATATAAGCCTCCGTTGCTCTGATGCAGCCAACACTGCAGATGGAAATCGATTACATCATTCATTAGTGTTTCCAGATTGTTGTATACTTTAAATACAATTATCTGATGCCCATTTATTCTAGCCATGAAGGAGAAAAGTTGGTCAGCTTAACAAGTAGCCTGAAAAATGAATGCTTTCAAATTTTTTTCAAAATCAAGAAGATCAGAGTTTTTTTTTTTTGGACCCAATGGACAGCTCCTGTGTAACTACCACTCCATTGCCAAGTCAAATGGACACATTTCCGAAATGCGGCCTCGGGTAGTTTTTGCAGAATAATGAAATTTGCTCCATTTCACTAATGAAATGAAAATGAAGCTACTACACCCTAGCAGATGACAAGAATGACATCACTATTCCCAACAACTACTGTACTGGCTTTTCTGCACTCAACCTATGTGTGGCTAATGTGCAAAGGGCAGCCTGCACACTCACGAAGCAAAGAGGATTGGTGGTCAATTTTACCATGATCACCCATTATGAACACCTCGGAAGAGTATCGCAATCATACTTTACGGCATTTAAGTTCAACCAGCGAAATTTCCCCACTTTGCACAAATCACCTACAGCTGCTTCTAGAATGGGTCTTCATAAAAAGGGATTCCATTCTCCACTAGGACCCAACCTCCAGACTTCTCTAATTACAAGGTTATTTACTTAATTCACATTATTATTATTGTAATTGATGTCTTTAGTCATCTTAATACGTAAACATTGACATTTGGGGTTTTACATGTTAAACTCTGAATCTGATTGTGAGGCATGCCACTGTGAAGGTTGGGCTCCAGAAATTTTGACCATCCAGTGTTCTTTTATACGCACTGTTCTTTAATTGCCTCCATCGAAATGCGATTCCTATAGCCAGGATTGAAACCATGACCTCCGGGTCAGCAGCTGATCACCGTAACCACTACACCACTGCAATGGACATCTTATTATGTTTGCCACTACAAAAAGAAGTAATTATGAAGGCAGCAAGCAAATACAGCATTTCCCTTATTTTTTTAAAATTTTTTTGGACACACTTCTTGAAACACTCTATATATGCACATGCCTGAACACCCTTAAGCAAGCTTCTACTCAGTGCAAACATAGATGACAAGAGCACAAGGATGGGCCCCGTTTTCATCACTCTGCCTGAACATAAGCAAAAGAGGGGGGGGGGTTGTTCCCCCCTCACAAAAAATTACTGGCTATGCCCATGCTGTCATCAGCTTGCATTATGAGGTGCCCCACATTTACATGAACTATTTGGTCAGTGATGACCTTGGGGTTTACTTTCTCTAACACCATTAATCATCTTTGCTCTATTGTGGCTGTAAAGCTAGTGATTGGCGACATGTCAAGCTGTGACAATGAGCGCCTGTACAAGACAACAGCTGAATGAAAGAGCTGCATCAAATCAGTTCAGTAAATACAGTGAGAACAAAGTTCCCTGTAACAGATAAATGCCAGAATCCACACATTACAGTCAACTACATGCTGAAAGACAGCCCTCAAAGCTCTTGTATTTATGTTTACAGAAAAATGTGAGTTATGAAAAGAGTCATTAAAAGCACTTTGTTGAGAATGCCAATAACACGGCATATGAGACTCTCTGTCCTGTGGCAAAGTATGCATTAGTGAGATGGGGCATAGCATCAATGACCATCTCAGAGAGTACACAAAATATCTAGCTAACAAGAAGGGCAGACATCTTGTTGACCACTGCTTTGCTGACCCCAACTTTGACCCACTTTTTCCATAGTATGAAAATCATGGGCATAAGTAACCAAAAAACCACCTGTGAATTTTTAGAGGCCCTTTTATCAGAAGTGTGGGTCACAAGTGTGTCATTGACATATCAATGACAGAAAAGCAGAACATAAATTTCTTTTATGCCTGGTATGATAGCCTGCTGTTTGATAATTTTCATTGTTCCTTGTAACAATACACCAGCACACCTTCATGGTTACATACATCTGTGCTTCTACCTTCAATAAAATCAGTTGTCAGTTTACGTCTGAGTTTATCTTCCTTTCCATTGTTCCATTTCATCGCACTTTTTACAATGAATTGAACATCTATTTTTTTATGTCACTTAAAGGGGTGGTGCCATCAAATTTCGAGGCTAAAACAAGCCTCTTGTGGGTTTCCTCTGCAGGCTAGGACACTCCATATGAACGGTCGGACACAGCAAACGTTTAGAATATATTTTAAATCACCTCCAAAGTGTACCTAAATGCTCATTCTCCCGACTGAAGCCCATCGCAAGCACATCCAGAGCTGTAGTAGCTCTCTAGGAAGGCCAACAAAAGTTGCAGTGATGTCACACCACATCTGTAGGAAGCGTAGGCATGCACAGGTTTCTCTCCAGGGGGAACAAAGATTCATCGCTGACTTTGTGCCCCATTCCTGTCGCGGCACCCCCTTCTTATTATGTCAATGTTTAGGGCTATGTTTGCACAACCCCCCCTCATAGCTAGGTGACTATGAAAATGGCCACCCCCTGATTGATTGATATGTGGGGTTTAATATCCCAAAACCACTATATGATTATGAAAGCCAGCGAGAGCAGACAATAATCCGCCTTACACGCGTCACAGCCTTGTGTGGTCACGTGGCCAAGTTAAACTGCAACGTCACAGCCTAATTCTGTGCCCAGAAACCAAAACCAAAAATAGTCCGCATAAAAAAAAGGCAATATTAATTTATTTAGCGAGAATAAATGAATTTTGATGCATGTATCATGCTTCCTGGAGCTATAATAAATGGCTGCAGCAAAAAACGCGCAAGCCACAAAAATGATGGCACCACCCCTCTAACTAAAAATAAAAAATGTTCTCAAATTTACAATGCAAAAACAACTGTATTTGTAATGTTTGACAAAGATGCCTGCCACTACTGTGCTCACAGCCAGCTGTCCTACAAGCTTGCTGCAACAGGCAGTCATGATTGTCAAAGCTTGCACGCTATCTAAAAGGTCAGAGCAGCACAGAGGCACAACATTCACCCTTAGTTTTTTTTTTCCTGGCCAGAACGTCTTGCTTGTTAGATCGTTTATTCTGTTCAATATTTGGCATTTTCTTTAACAGTAAAGTACCTACTTCACATAGCATAGATGGCCAATGAGTTAAACGTGCAGGTTAGCTCACACTCAGTTGAAAATGCTATAATGAAGGATGGAAAGCTGCATTTCCAATACACGGAACAAAAATAGTGGCAAATACATTGCAGCCATTTTTCAGTAAGAGTGGCTTATAATGCAGGCTAGCCATTTGATTAGAGAGACTACCAAAGGCTGCCCTATTCACAAGAAGAAACTTTGGAGAGCATCAATACAAACAACAAAGCCACAAGGGCTCTAGTGGAGACATGAGACAGTTTGTCGGTACCTATGATTATTATGAGGCTTCTTTCCGCACAATAATATTGATGTTACTGATCCATCAGTATTAGCTTTACTAACCATCCTTACGGTCTGCAAAGTTGGAACCTATCTTTGTACTACCAGTTTAATGAACCTGCATCCACCTGAACAAAAAGAAATGGTTTCTCAATTTGATACATTCAATTTCGGCCAAGCCAGTGGTATAAGGGGGCACTTTTGCTCCCTTATAGGTGTACTAATACAACCAGCCTTCCCAGTAGAAATTTCTGGCATTTCCTATACACCTCACTCTAAAACACATCAAAAAATGCTGTTGGAAACACATCTGGCTTGAAGAAACTGAACAATCACTTAAGATATATGAAGGAAAATTTAGAGCATAAAGACAGGAAAAAGGTTTTTCTTTCTAAATGTTACATATCAAAGGTTTGGCTATAAACTCTTACGAATAACTAGAATCTGAAGACAATTCTGAATATGGACATGGACACTACTCCACATGGGGCATGCCTGATGGGTATGTTGCAGCTCATTTAAGAGATTGGAACTTTTCTCCACACAAAATGTTATTTCTCAAGGCTAAAACTATGGTTTAAGTTTCTTGGTCTTTTACACCCCCAATCGCCTATCACTAAGAGCCCTTAAGAATTATTAAGCACCATCTAGTGACAAGAATGCAAAATCAGAAATCAGCCCAAGTAAATAACAATGACCTATCCTACCAACTAAACATAAATAGGCTATAATGCACGCACCTACGCAATACAGAGAGATCAAAGAATCATGTACCTAGAACTGAGGTAGAAGGGTCAAGTCGTTCATAAGGGGAGCTGCCAAGATGCTCGGAGTCTAGTTCAGAGTTGTGAATGGCAAAAACCCAGGAGCGGCCCATGTTGGCTAAATCTGGCAAAGCATACTGGGGCAGTGGGAAGTGGCGACCTGGGTTATGCTGTGTTAGGCCAAGTCGCATGTGGCCGCTCCATCCTCGCTCATTTTGTGCTATCTCAAGGAGGAAGATTTCACCAGGAAGCAGTGGTTGCTCAGAGAACGCCAAAGCATGGGCGAAGCTTGTCTTGCGGTATGCAACCATGTTGTTGTCGCACAAAATGAGGTTACGCCCGTGGTAGCTGTGAAATCGACTGGCAGGCACAGTGGGTGCCCCATCTGGCATATCCTTCCACTTGCACTCTACCTGCAAAAGCATACAGTGCACCATTATAACCTCACCTGAACAAATCACTTTAATACACAATGAAGCAATAAATTATATAACTTAAATGAGAATGGCAATGTGGGCTCATTAGTATTGCATTCTTCTTGATGATAGCACAGGCTAAAGACAAGGGCAAAAGAAAAGATGCATTTGACATAGTGCAAACTTTCATTGAATGATCTACCGATGCATCAATGGGATCTGAAAAAAATAAATCTGCTCTTTAAAGTTAGCACTGTGCTGTGACGAGTGTGCCTTTTCTGTTGTCTCTGTCTTTAGCCTGCACTACCATCAAGAATACATATCATTTAGCTGTTCTTCTTTTGGCTCAATCTACATGGGTAAAACTACACACCGTGGAAAGAGGAAACATCTTCCAGGCAGCATACCCCGCATGCTACTTTTGTGCACACAGTCATTGTCCAGCAGGATATGTGTGAAGTGGTGCACTTCTGTTCAGCTAACATCTTAATTTTATCTGTCATTCACATTACATGATTGTTTTGAGCACTGCCACTCCAATTATACACCAAAATCTGCTTGCATAGGTAGTGTATAATTGAAGCTCATGGACTTGAGAAGCAGCGCAGTGGCATGGGATCTTTTATCAAGCTTCTTGGAGCCGATAAGTACCAATATCTTTGCAGGCTGCAGATGCAGAAATCCACTAGAATGAAACTTTACAGCCAAAAAGGTCAAATTCAAATACAATTGCCTCGTGCTGCACACAGAATTTAATGCAACATGTACTCGTTTCTCCAAATAATTTCACCAATCACATTTGAACTCATTAGAATTTAAAAAGGCGCTTCGAATGCTGTCACAAATATATGATTGCTGAAACGTTCGTCGAGTACCCCACAACAATTACCCGCAATTGCATATAGCATAAAGTTGACATTCAATGGAAAGACCATAAGCTTAATTGTAGACGTCTGTCTGATCACAATTTTCTCGTAGGTCACTTCTGGTATCTATTCAAATGAGGACTGCGCGAAAAGCACCTCGATTCATAGCGCAATGAAAATAATGAAACTGGCGCGCAAAGGCGTCGATATATTGCTATGAAGTAATACCAAGACAGATATATGAGCGAATATGTGCAACATGCAAACTCCTGCGTTCGCTAGAGAAGATACCCACTTCGTTTTCTGTCGCTAGGCTCATAGTCCCGCCAAACGAGATGTCGTTGCTGCTGGCACGGACATGCATTCCGGGGTTCTTCGGCTCGGTTGCGTGTCACGCCGGCCACAATACCAGCCTTAGCCGCATTTGCCACGACTTAGCAGCACTGCCGACGCGCCCACCATGATGTTGGCGGTGGTGGTGGAAGTGGTTAGAAGAGGAAGAAGGCGCCTAATTTCTGCAGCCCGGTAAGTAGCACGCACAGGACATGGTAACGATGGTAGCACAGTGCACCTGCACTTCGCGGTTGGTTTAGATTTCAGCAGGTACAGCTGCAGTCACAGAACACTACAGTCTGCTACAGTAGCTCCAACCTGCTACAGCATCATCGGCATCATCCGTGTATCCAAACAAGAACCATGGTGCCGTGAAGCGCGCTGCAATCGACCGGTGTGCTTAGCGCGCGAAATTCAGTACGCAGGAAGATGCATGCGGCCTTTTATAAATTAGACGCTCTCAAAAAATACTCGAAATTAAGCTAATACAAAAAATAAACCACATGAACTACTCCAATAAATAAAGCCGATTCTGCGTCATATTAGTGCGCACGTTTCCTATCGTAGATCATTGTCGCCGATCGTAATGTTGATTAAAAAAGCAAACAGATAATAATAATAATAATAATAATAATAATAATAATAATAATAATAATAATAATAATAATAATAATAATAATAATAATAATAATAATAATAATAATAATAATAATAATAATTTATTTGCATAACAAAGAGCCCTCCGGTGACGTGCGAGGCTAGACACAAAAGAAAGACCCTTACGCGCGGGCGTCTGCTAGCCCGTCACCGGAAGGCAAGGGGAAAAACACGAAAAGAAAAGGAGATTAAGCGCTGCTCTGCTTGTGGTGTGCATATGCATGCCACTTTGCTTATCTAAGTGCTTTGATGATACACACACACACACACACACACATATATATATATATATATATATATATATATATATATATATATATATATATATATATATATATATATATATATATATATATATATATATATATATATATATATATATATATATAATATTACGACGTGTATGTGCCGGATTGATAAGAGGGAATAGAAGTGTGGACTTGGGAAGAAGAAGATCTCTCGGCAGTTTTATCCGGTGCGGCCTCGCCATCCCAGCTTCCGTTCAATAAACCCCCGTACCCCTACTTCAGGCGTAACAGAGTGGTGGAGGTGCTGGGTACAGTATACGTCGACGAACCACGGAGCCACAGCTGTTCGAACTTCGCCGGAGCCGTCGTATTGCCGGTCTGCCACCGACACCAACTGCCATGGCCGAGAGCGAAGGTCACGCCTTCTCAACCACACAAAGGTCAGTGCCAGCTGCACCTCGATATCACTATATGGAACCCCGCCCGTTCGCGGGAAGAGCAGGAGAAGATGTGGATGCGTGGCTGACACAGTACAAAAGGGTGAGCCGGTACAACTGCTGGGATGCCACCGACCAACTGGGAAATGTCGCGCTGTTTCTCACGGAAACAGCTCTGATGTGGTACGAAAACCACGAAGATTCCTTAACAACGTGGGATCGTTTCACTGAAGAGCTCAAGAAATGCTTCGGCGACTCTGATTCAAAAAAGAAGAGCGCGGAGCGCACGTTGGCTCAAAGAGCTCAGACTCCTGGAGAAACGTGTACCACCTACATAGAGGAGGTCCTGATGCTCTGCAAGATCATAGACCCGTACATGACTGAAGAGGACATGGTCGGCCACCTTCTGAAGGGTATAGCAGAGGACGTCTACAACTTTTTGATAGGCAGGGAAGACCTCACTTCCGTCTCCGCCGTCCAACGTCACTGCCGTACTTTTGAGAAGCTAAAGACCCGTCGTATTGCCCCGAAATTTGGTAGGCTGGCAAATGTAACAACGGTCGCCAGCGTCGACGTGAGCCCGCCCGCCGACCTTGCCGCTACTATCCGGACAATAGTGCGGGAAGAACTACAGCGACAAGACACACTGTTCCACGACACCATCCGCCATACGCCTACCTGTTCATCCTACTACCCGGCCCCGTTCGCTCCTCTGCCACCATCAGTATGTGTGACAGACGTTCGCGAAGCTAGGGCTTCGTGGCCACGCCGAGACTCATTCGCGTCTGACCAGCGGTATGACCAACGTCTTCGTCCCGGCCCCGCCCCACAGAGGCGCGCAGCTCCCGTTCAGCAATCTGCTCCACCCCGTTCGGTTAGGCGACCCTACACAGCCCAGCGCTCTCAGCAGTGGTTCGGCGAGCGACCCCTACCCATCTGCTACAACTGTGGCGTCGAAGGCCACATTGCCAGGTACTGTAACTACCGGCAGCCGCCGAGGTACGACTGGCCACCGAGATCCCACCTGTCCGACTTTGCACAAGCACCAACGTTCCCTGGAAGCGCATCTTACGAGACACCAAGGCCGCTGCGAAACCGTTCTCCAGCCTCTGACCGCAGTCTGACACCCCCGCCAGCCCCTCGCTCCAATCGGTCGCCGTCTCCTAGGCGCCGCTACCCTTCGCCGCCTCCGGAAAACTAGGCAGCGCGGCCGCTGGGGGTGAGGTCGCTGGTGATTCGCTGCAAGAAGAGATACCTCCACCGGTGCTTATGTTTAAAAACAAAGTGCAAGTTTTTGTTGATGGTGTACATACGATGGCTTTGGTGGACACTGGAGCCGCTGTGTCGATCATGAGTGCTGCGTTCAAAGCTCGTTTGGGAAGAAAGGTGACCTTTTTGTTGGAGAAAGCGATAACGTTCTGTGGCGTGGGCGGCAACTCGTTGTGTCCGATTGGTGTTTGTACCGCGGCAGTGTTACTGAGTGATCAAGTGTTTGTGACAGAATTCACGGTTCTTCCGCGGAGCACTCATGACATCATTCTAGGCATAGATTTCTTGCGAATGTGCGGAGCCACTGTAGACTGTCGAAATGGCGAAGTTATCATAAGTGACGCTGTTCCTCATGGACTTATCGAGAATTCGGGTACGGAAAGCGGTGCGCTCCGAGTCTATGAAGATACCGTTATCCCGGCCTTCTGTGCTGTGCGCGTTCCAGTAGCTTCTTCGCATATTAACGACAATAAGACCAGTTTCGACGCGCTAGTGGAGCCTTTCCATCTAAGTTGTATAAAGAAGAACACGTTGGTACCCCACAGCATAGTTTCAGTGAGTGAAGGTCGTTCAGACCTTTGGACAACGAATTATTCAAACGAACCGGTGCTGCTACCAGGAGGACTTAAGCTAGCGTCGTTTAAAGAATACTCGCCAACAACAGTAGCTGTCCTCAGTGACGTTCGACGGGATGAACAAGTGACCGCCTGCTCAGACAGTTCGAAAGTTTTACCTATGGTTGATAAGGCGCTGACTGCCGACAAGCGCAGAATGCTTGTGGACGTTTTGTTAAAGTACTTGCAAGTTTTTGATTTCTCCCAGAGTGACCATACGCCTTCCATTCCTCCATTTCGTATACGCCATAGGATAAATACACAAACAGCACAGCCAATCCGACAAAAACCGTACCGAGTATCGCCGTCCGAGCGCAAGATAATAGACAATCAAGTGCGTGAAATGCTCCAAAAGGGCATCATTCAAGAATCATCGAGCCCTTGGGCAGCTCCTGTGATCCTTGTGAAAAAGAAAGACGGTACCTGGAGATTTTGTGTCGACTATCGCCGTTTGAACTCCATCACGAAGAAAGATGTTTATCCTCTTCCACGAATTGATGACGCCTTGGACTGTCTCCATTCGGCGTCATACTTCTCGTCTATCGATTTACGTTCAGGCTACTGGCAGATTCCCATGCATCCAGCGGACAAGGAAAAGACTGCTTTCATAACTCCAGACGGACTTTATGAATTTAACGTGATGCCGTTTGGATTATGTAATGCTCCTGCCACATTCGAAAGGTTCATGGATACCATTCTGCGTGGCCTAAAATGGAACGTCTGTATGTGCTACCTAGATGACATCGTGATCTTTGGGCGCACATTTCGTGAGCACAACGAACGCGTGGACATTGTTCTGGAATGCATTAGAAACGCTGGCCTTGTTCTTAATTCGAAGAAGTGTCATTTCGGCGAGCGACAAACCTTAGTACTTGGGCACCTTGTGAACAAAGATGGGATCAGGCCTGACCCGAGCAAGACAGCAGCTGTGAAAGCGTGCAAACCACCTCGCTCAACGAAAGAGCTTCGCAGCTTCCTAGGCCTGTGCTCGTACTTTCGCCGATTTATTCCCGCATTCGCCGACGTTGCCTTCCCCTTGACCAGTCTGCTACGTCAAGGTACTAGCTTTGAATGGACACATGACTGTGAGACGTCTTTCAACCAACTCAAGTTCTTACTCACATCGCAGCCCATTCTCCGACACTTCGACCCTTCGGCGCCGACCGAAGTTCATACTGACGCCAGTGGCATTGGCATAGGTGCAGTTCTAGTACAACGACACAGTGGAAAGGAACATGTCATTGCGTATGCCAGCAGAACTTTAAGTAAACCAGAACGGAATTACACAGTGACTGAGCAAGAATGTTTGGCACTCGTCTTCGCTGTACAGCGATTCCGTTCATACCTGTACGGTCGTCCCTTCCAAGTGGTCACAGACCATCATTCCTTGTGCTGGCTTGTAAGCCTCCGAGACCCATCTGGCCGCCTGGCACGCTGGGCCCTCCGCTTGCAAGAGTATGACTTCACGGTGTCATACAAGAGTGGCAGGAAGCACGCTGACGCTGACTGCCTTTCGCGGATGCCGCTTACTACAACACTTTGCGATGCCGACAATTTCGATCACCTAATTGCGTCAGTGACTCCAGTATTCCCGGACAAGACCACCTTTGAAAATGAACAGCGGAAGGATGTCAGCTTGGAGCCATTATTTGCTGAAGCACGAGCGTCCACTTTGGCCGGACGCTTTTGCGTTCGTGAAGGATTACTTTACAAGAGGACCTTCTCGGCCACGGGTTCCCGCTTCTTGCTGGTGGTGCCGCACACACTCCGTTCCTCCATTCTGCGCGCCATGCACGACGACGCAACTTCGGGTCACCTGGGAATGACGCGAACACTCCTTCGTACACAGGAGCGATTTTACTGGCCACGCATGCGCCAGTCAGTTGAGCAGTACGTGGCCAGTTGCACTCAATGCCAGACGCACAAATCAGTCACGACTGCTCCGGCTGGACTTCTACAGCCTGTGACGCCTCCCAGCACTCCCTTTGAGCAAGTTGGCATTGACCTCGTGGGCCCTTTTCCACGCTCGGCAAAAGGCAACCGTTGGATTGTAGTGTGCGCCGATTACCTGACCCGCTACTGCGAAACGGCCGCCCTGCCATCTGCGACTGCTGGCGAAGTATCCTCCTTTCTCCTGCACTCTATCATACTGCGCCACGGACCTCCTCGCGTCATAATAAGCGACCGCGGCCGTCAGTTTACGGCAGACGTTGTTGAGGAACTGCTCCGTATGTGTGGCTCGGAACTTCGTCATTCGACACCTTACCATCCACAGACGAATGGCCTTACTGAACGAACGAACCGGACACTGGTGAATATGCTTTCAATGTACGTGGCGTCCAATCACAAGAACTGGGACGACGTCTTACCGTTCATCACGTATGCCTTCAACACTGCCCAACACGAAACCACCGGCCACAGCCCTTTCTTCCTTCTTTACGTTCGACCCCCTCGTTATACCCTGGACACTATCTTTTCGTTTTATGACAATGACGATCCTTCATTAGCTGAAACACTATGCCTTGCAGAAGAAACTCGGCGTCTTGCCCGCCTGCGTACTATAGCATCGCAAGACCGCTCAAAGCTCCGCTACGACAGCAAGCACCGCCACGTCACATATGAACCGGGAGACCTTGTAATGGTGTGGAAGCCTATCCGCAAGCGTGGCTTGTCCACAAAACTTCTCGCCCACTACACTGGCCCATTCGTTGTCCTTGAGCGCCTCAGTGCAGTAGATTATAAAATAGCACGACTGACAGCTAGTGGGAGACGATCAACCAAGACCGAGGTTACCCATGTGGCTCGCCTCAAAGCTTTTAGACTGCGGGACGATGCATGAAACGCGCGGTGCGCTTCGTCTGCGAAGGGGGAAATATTACGACGTGTATGTGCCGGATTGATAAGAGGGAATAGAAGTGTGGACTTGGGAAGAAGAAGATCTCTCGGCAGTTTTATCCGGTGCGGCCTCGCCATCCCAGCTTCCGTTCAATAAACCCCCGTACCCCTACTTCAGGCGTAACAATATATATATATATATATATATATATATATATATATATGGGAGAGAAGTGTATACCTAAGGGCTCGTATTTCCGGGTTTTAACACAATATTAATGAGATATAACATACAGTAATGCCAAGGAATGTACAGGGAAAGTTATTAGAACCAATGGAATGTAAATAAGAAGAAAGAAAAGTGGATGAAAAATTACCAGCCCTGAGCAGGAATCGAACCTACGACCTTCGAATAACGCGTTCGATGCTCTAACCACTGAGCTATCACAGCGGCCGTCCCTCCATCCACCTTTTGGGGTTTATATGTCAATTTAGAAGTAGGAGTGACAGTCAGCGCCATCTATAAGCCAAACAACGAGTGTGAAAACACTCTTATTCGCATGCTTGGCGTCACCAGAGTCATTAAGGGACTGTGGCGTCACATAGCACGTGAACTTATTATGAGCGGGCAGCTGATTAATTGTCCCCCTTATACAACCTAAACACGCCAAGTCTGCCATTACGAGACCCTCGTTCAATGAAATAAGGGAGAGAAGTGTATACCTAAGGGCTCGTATTTCCGTTATCTCATTAATATTGTGTTAAAACACGGAAATACGCTCCTACTTCTAAATTCCCATATAAACCCCAAAAAGTGGATGGAGGGACGGCCGCTGTGATATATATATATATATATATATATATATATATATATATATATATATATATATATATATATATATATATATATCATGAGACCACGCAGTAACCAGGTTATCTTTTTAATCCAGACGCATGAGCCAGAAGAGACCCAGCCAGCGTGACCTATGATAATGATCACTACAATGGTTTTTGTCATACAGATGAAGATAAAGTACATAGTCAGCGCTCACAATATATTCAATTTCTGCATGTGTATATGTATACACACAACACATACAAATGTCTATTTTGCTTTTCCAGTGAAGACAGCATTATGCCCAAAATGTGGATCAGCAGAAATAAAATAAGGATCAATTAATTTATTATAGTGCACACATATATTACCTTTTTGCTGAAGATATCATTCTCAATTTTTTTCCTTTTTTCCTGTCAAAAAATTAAGAGGTGGCTGGGTTCATACAAAGTCAATTTGTTCACCTAGGCTGCATATTTTGATATATTTCAAAAGAAAATTTTTTCTGAACTTTTTTTTCTGAACTTTTTTTCATGCAATTATAAACCTGTGCATCTGATAAGGTACTAATGGTCATGTAAGGCTTGCAAGAAGCACATGGGAAGCTTGGGCATAGGGAGGAAATACGGAACAAACTTTGCATATACAAGGTACACCAAATAAGTCAAGCACCATTGTTTTTGTCAAAATGTGCAAGTGTATTTACAATTATGCATGCTTCATTTCAGCAGTATGCAATTCATATGTACAGAAAAAAATATGTCGGGGGTACTCTGTGAAATGTATACCCTTTCTTTTTTAAGCTTATGGGAAAGGGGGAGTGAGAGCACATATTAGAATGGAAGATCTCTTACACCATTTTCTTATCTGACTTTTAAAAGTTAAATATGAGTATTTTAATTGCATATATATTTGTATAAATTAACAGCCACCTAAAGCAAAAATTTGGCCGGAATTGACTTGTAGAGCCCTCTTCTTCTCCCCACGGGCCGTGCGGTAAAGCTGTTATGAAACTATATCTTAAAAAACAAGATAGAAAAACACCTCACTTTCTCACCCCACCCATCATCTAAATTTGTTGCTGTAAATAGTGCTGACAGAAAGAAGTGCTGTGCCCATATTCCGGCCATTTCTTAAAACAGCCTGAATTTTTCTGACAGAGTAAGGAAATCATACATGCATAGCATATATACAGAGAGTGCCAAAGGCAAAAAACTTACCAACAGTCACACAACCCTAGATCCCACCTCTACCTTTCTTTTTCTTCTTTTTATTTTGACAGGCTTGGGACACTGATCATTAAAGAAAGGCAACAGGAAATTTTACTAGAGCCACATTTAGCACTGCCTTTCACTAACATGCATGCATACATCACACCTTACCATACATCTTTATATTCACATGCACTGGTAAAGCACAGCATCGGTTCCAACTATGCTTCTGTAAAATGCAGAGGGAAAAATGGAATTAAATATGGCATATGCATACCTATGCAGGGTTCTTCTTTAGGATGGGGGGGGGGGGGGGCATCTGAAAGTTTGTGTTTGTTGCAGCATCCCTCTTCCTGTTATATGAATGTACGGGGCTGACTTAGCACCCCACTCCCCTTAGGTGACTAGAAGGAATGACTGCCCCCCCCCCCCCCCTGTGTGCATGCCTATGCAGTATGGCACCATACTTTTTACTAGAAAGGTAGAAATTTTTATAGAGCAAGGTTAAGTGAATAGAAGACAGTCTATATTATATTCAAGTGTGCTAACTTCACAATAAAAATTATATTTCTGCTGGTATTACTCAAAATTATTCTTTTTTTTTTCCCAACTCAAATATACTTCATGCCTATGTACACCAAGTTGGATATCTGCACACATATGCTCTGCTAATTAATAAGAATTCCTGTCAACTCTGACTCATGACCATAAATATTGATTAATTCTTAGCTGTTTCATCACAGAATTTCACCAAGCTACTTGGGCAACAGGTGAATGAATTTGATCATATTCTACCTTTTCCCAATTAACCTTCTCACTTATACATACCAAATTTTTTGACAAATTTTTTCTCATTCAATTTAAAGAGCCTTTTTTTTCTGAATAATTGGTACTTTCTTTAAATTCATGGGTGTTTCCTCACTTCATTAATTGCATAAAAAAGGATAACATAACCTGAAGGTGTCTTCACTACATGTAAATACAACCAACATACTAGTAATAAAATGAAAGCCGAGACACAAATGGCATGCCATGAACAAGTGCGGCCAACTATCGTCAAGAAATGATTTTGTAACAAGTACAGTCACCATTGATTCCACAAAGGACCGATTTTTGTTGATGACGATCAGTATGGTCATCATCGGTCATTTTGGTACAATATCTCCTCATGATGGCTATAACTGTAAATGATAGTGAAAGGGTTATTAAATGTTTTAGCACCTTTGATTTTTATAATTAAATATTTGGATTGGGAAAATATTATTGGTGGGAGAAGAAAGCTAATCCTTTTGCTGCAGTGATTAATAGGAGAAACTCCAACTATACTCTGTTTCCAGATTATTTACTTCATATACCACACCACCAAATGGCAGTTGCAACACCCACAAAGTTTCAGCACCTTGCACAGAACAGGGCGAAACCCTCAGGACCAGCGTGTAGTAAAAAGCTGATTTCTTATGAGCTTGCCAATGCCATTAGCTATAATTGTCTAATCAGTGTAGGCACCCTAACATTGTTAATTTAAAAAATATTTAATGAATCTTTGTTTGCTTGCCAAGCAATTCACCTAGAAGTTTTCTTTTGTCCATACCCGGTAAGAAAGACCACAATTTCGTCTCAGAATCTCCACTTATATACTATTTAATTTAGAAGTATCCATGTATGGAGGTAGATTTATTCCCCTTGAGATAAAATGTAGTTGACATACTTAACTTCACCAGTGTTATCGGTGAAAATCTGTGACGGCAACTTATTGGCTACCACCAAACTAGTCCCCGAAAACACTGCTAAAGAAAAGGCAATAGGTGAAGAATATAAAAAAAAAAGTTTTCAAATGTTTCGTGACTGTATTAATGAAGATATAGGTTTGAGAAAAATGTGGCACGCCACGCACATGGGCAAATGATATAGCAGCCATGGTTGAAAAACAAAATCTTACCGATTGTGCTCTCAGCATGATGTGTCAAAGAGAACAAAACAATTGTTTCCTCTGTTCAGGCATAATTGAGTGCTTTATTTAGTGCTGACATTTATGTGCAAGTTGGCTATTTTTCACAATTTCCTGTTTACATTGGTGTGCCTTGCTATACTTTCTAGTCCTAATAACAACTTCTAACTTACGCTGGAGTGTGTCAGCTGTTAAAAAAATTAATTGAAAAAGATAAATACCGACTTTAATTGTTCAGACCTCACACACTTTTTCAAGTCACCACGCTTATAAAATGTTATAAAAAATGGCCGGGTGCTGTCGCTCGGTCTTCAGCCTTTTGTGAAGAGTCTCAGAAGCCACCAACACTACCTAGATCCTGCACAGCAGAACTTTCCTGCATGATCTCAGAGACCGTGCTTTATTTATATCTGTATTGTATAGGACAATATTGATCGTGTCATATAGTGCATTGCCTCACTGAATCGAATACTGTGCCAAATATGGCACTTACCGATCGAATAGAATTAGAGGAAAAAGGAAAAATAAGTTTTCAAAGCCAAAAAATAAAAGTTTATCCAAAAATAAAAGTTTATCCAAAAATAAAAGTTTATCCAATCCAATCCAAAGCCAAAATATATGCCAAAATAATTTTGTCATGTCTCTGCAGCAAAAGAAAGTTGAAAAAGCAATCACTTTTGTTTGCCTGCCAAACATGTCGTTCACTGTAAAATCTTATTTCACGTCTGTTTTTAATACTGCTCTAGGGACCACAGCACTTTTGTATGTTAATTAGGTGCACACTACTATGGGAATTACGGACTGTATGAGAACCTGTAGAAATTACACCTGTAACACATATGTGTCACATAAATTGGGAAAATCCCTCCACTCACCACACTGTTTCAGTAAAAATTAGCAACAGAACACACAGGCAGCCAACAACGATTAGTGGCTGCACGTTCGAACATCTCTTGTTTACCATCTGTACAGAGGGCACGGACAGTCATTGAACGCAGGCTGTTTTACGATCATAAAATTTTGTCTACAACACAAGGCAAACCTTGAGCCTAACAGCTCTGCTATAATATTAAACTCTTGTGATTCATGTACCAAAACCATGATGTCATAAAAGGGCAACCCATAGAGGCAGGTGCTGGATTTATTTAGACAACCTGTTGTACTTTATTAACACTCATGTTTTTGCATTTCACCCCTATATAAATGCAGCAAAATAACTGTGTCAACATCTTTTCTGACTCACGTTCACATCATTTAATCGTTTATGTCATGAGGTAGAAGTAGAAACTTTTGAAGATGCACTTTTAAAAAAAAGATACCTTTTTTTTCTTTTTTGGCACAGCACAGAAATGCTTGCCTCAGTTCCTGTTCATTTTTTTTTTTTTTCAGCAACATGACCTTGTTTAACTGTTTAACTTGTTGACAAAACAGTAGCACAAACATCACCTGGTGAGAACGATGCCACTAAAAACACAGCAGGAAGCCATGTACATTCACTGTGTACAGCCGCGGCCACGTCTCTGTAGAGTGCTCGAGCAGCTGGTTTTTGCTCTGCGGGCCAAAATCTTGAGGCAGTTTCGGGCTCTGAAGTGGTGTATCAGGGGCATGCATGGCCTAGTTATCAGGCTGACCACGTCAGAGCCTGCCCCAATGTTTTGCCCCGCAGAGCGATAATCGGCTGTTCACGTGCTCTACACAGACGTGGCCGCAGCTGTACATGTCATGAAATGAATTAAAGACACAAAAGTTTGATAACAAACAACCCATAACTTTATTCAACCAATACAGTACACAATTCACCTTAAAAGAACATTGCTCACACTAGAGAGCACTTTTGTAAATAGATATGTAATGTATATAAGTGAATTTTTCACTGCAGGCTATGTCAACTATATGGTGTACGGTAGACTTCGCAGATAATTATCAGCTGCAATATGATCGTTTCATATCAACAGCAAATGTTGCCTTAGCTTCAGGTATGAGCACATCTGGGCTGAGCAAAATGTCAACACATGCTAAAGCCATTGCTTTAGCAGCAGTTAGTGTTGGTGGCTGGGCAGATGGATGGCCTGCAGCATCTGTGAACTCTTTTGTGTGGTTTGGTCCAGCTGTGTCAATGCGAAAGATAGGGTGAATGCTTGGAACTGTGTGGCACACATCACCCATGTCAGATGAAGCCACAAAAAGGTTGGCCTCATGGTTTCCATCATCAAACTTAACACCTGTGAAAGCAAGAGATACTTCAGGTAAGAGCACAAGTTGCATTGTGGTACAGAAAAAAAGACCCCCCTCCATAAAAACATTTGCAGCATAGAGCGAGACTATTTCAGCGCTTATGTGCTGTAATTATTGTACAGGGATTATTAACTGACATGCAAGAATTGGACCATATTGTGGCCAGCACATCTGAGTCACTGAAGAATACAGGGCGATCGCTGAGGGGGTCACATGCAGTCATTATGCACCATGATGGCTCTTGTTTTTATCGTACACTTGAACTCATCAGCTTAATGTCCCTAGCTCCCAACACTGGTAAAAAAAGCGCCACTAGCCATGAGTAAGGGATGTCACATTTCAATCACCCAGCAATGTACTTCAAGACCTTGAAAAGAATGACGACAGTGCACCATAAATTTTCAGCTTGAGCTATCGCACAGAAATTTAAAGGCAGTATCTGTGCTTGTATGTGCAAGCTGTCTGCCCCGGCTATGAAGAAATGCTTGTTCATTGAAGTGACCTACTAACTTTTATGGCAACTTTTAACGGGTCTTTATGGCCATTAATACACGTGTGCCTGACAAAATGTGCCAAATTTTTCTATGGCTTTTGCTGTATTAGTTGCCTGTGAATTGTTGGTAAACATAGCATTGTACAGTTAATAACAAAAGCTTTATTTGTAACGATATGTGAAAGTTCAAAATTATCCGTATGAATTGAACATTCCTTGCTATATGTTTCATATTCAATTCGAATATTTACTTGTAAATTTTTTAAACAGCAACAGTTTTGAATAAAAAATAATAAACAACGACATCATGTAAGCAGTGTCCAGCACTTTTTACCCAGTCAACACCAACCGAAGCTATATACAACCCGAATAGCCACCACTCTCTTCAGTATTTTTTTTTCCCTTTATTTATGTTTTGCCCCTTTTCTCACCCCATTTGACCCCACCCTCCCAACTATCATGATAGCCCCCTTTTGTTCTTTCTTACCACTTTCCCTTATTTTGTATTTGCTCTCTTCTCCACCACTTTCGTGGTAGCGGCAAAAGCAAGCAAAGCGTACGCACTAAGGAAGGAATATTTGTACAGAATTGTGAATTATTGTTACGCATTAAAATAACCTTGCCAGCACTGGTAGTAGATGGCTGTGCAAACAGCATTTGTGAGCATTGAACAATCGTGTAGGCAAACTGAAAAAAAAAAAAAAAGAAGAAAAGAATGCACCAAAATATCTTGGGCACGACTGGCCAAGATAAAGGCATCATGTTTCCATCAGAATAGAATATGTGCTTAAAGGGCCAGTAAACAACCCCAAGGTCTAAAAATTTTTGTAAAAAGAAATATGTACACTTTTACTTTGTGAACATGCTGCCACAAGAATTTTGCAAATACATGCTATATTAAGGAAGTTACAAGTTTAGAACATCGCGTTCAGCTGGTTTCAAATTTTCACATGGCCTCGCCACTCTTCTCCTTCAGAGGGAGGGGAAGGAGTCGCCCATCGTCGTGACTAAACCCACTTCAGCAATGTGACAAGACGTCAGCAATTGACATGATCGGAGAACTCGATCAGTCACAATGCACTTTCGCTTGCTGCGATGCCTCTTTTGTTTACTATTTACCTGGTGCCAATGCTTCTCTGCAACAGAGTCACTCGATTTGCACCTGACAACGATTTGCAGCAAAACTGTGTTCGAAAACCGGGACATGAAGTTGGCCCAATTTTTCAAGAGTTTGATTTTTTTTTAGGAGACTGTCGCGCTATCTGAGAGCAGCAACACAACACACAAATAATGCGCTTAATAGTGGGTGTGCTGATCAACAGGTGGCGCAACAATTTGCTCACTCCCAACAACATGTTCAGTGAAGTGTCCCAATTTCGATGCATAGAGCCTATGAATATTTTCCCAACTCGTATGATTGAATAGCTCTGTCGTAGCTGTGGGTGGAAACAGGAACTGTAGTTGACTTCACTACTGCGTGTTGAGACATAGTTTAGACCAATCGACAAGCTGCGTGCTGCGTCACGTCACCAATTACCGAGTTGTCACTGTGCGTGCAAGGAGCATTGGTCAGGCATAAGAAAGGAGCGCGAGAATGGTTTTTTGAAATGGCCGTTCTGCACAGCACACAGCTCTGTAATATTTAGAAAAAGTGATCGCTACGGTCTACTCTATGAATTACCGAGCTTGTTTGGGGGGGGGGGGGGGGGGAGTCTGAGCCTGTTGACTGGCCCTTTAAAGGGGGATGGAGGGCGAAAACGACTGAAATTGTGATTTTTCAATTTTAATGGCGCAATATTCGAGCACTACTTACAAGTGCTTTCACAAAGTGGCGAGTTTGTACGCACAGTGGAAAGCATTTGAAAATAGCCTCAAACACGCCTGATCCCTCTACTGCACCACGGCAACTCGACCTTTAAAAGGCTTTTTCTGCGAACACCGATTTTTGTCAGAAAAGGAACATTTTCTCTGTAACCGCTGAAGCTATCAAATTCAAACTTTAGTAACTCCTTTCTGAATACCATGCACTCTTTCTGAAGCAAAAGTATGCTGATGCCACCAGAACAGTATTTTTTACGAATGTTCTTCGTTAAAAAATGCCCTAGAGTTCTAGTCATAAAACAATTATACTTTTAACTGAAGAATAGTCATGCCTACAATTATTTTCGTTCAGGACACATTGGGCACTCATAATAACCATAGGAGATTTTATCATTTTACATAGAAAATCGTTATGACAAAAATAAAAACAGTCAAATAATTTTTTTTAAATTTTTAGAATGGCTTCATATTTTTTGCCTTTTCACAAAACATCTAGTAAAATCCCCATTCAATCAACTTTCAAAATGGTGTTAAGTTTGCATTAAAAATAACAATGATAGACAGTAGCAGTTGCACACGTGTCTGTGCTATCCATCCCCCCTTAATTCATTGATAGTGTTAACTCCTTCTGTAAAGTTTTACAAACATGTTTGAAGGTGACTCAAATTTTTTTTTAATAGACAAAAGGTCTCACAATAGGTCCCATGCTTGTACACAAATTTCATTTCAGTGTGCTTCACACTCCCTGCAGCTAAAGTCATGCAGTGAACTTGGTGGTGGAAAAACTTTATAATTTGGAAAAACCTTATTAGTTAACTTGGTATCAAAATTACTTCTATGAACATACTGTTGTAGTGCACTGACCGCTGAAATCGGCAGGCCAAAAGAGTGCATGCTGCCATATACTGATATCAATCCACTTGTGAACCAGATACCTTACAATCCATATGCTGTGCATTCTTTCATTAAAATAATGTGCAGTGCTATGCTATCATGATTCTTTGTTCAATATTAAACACAACACCAAATGTAGAAATGGTGATGTGCTGTTCACTGCTTTTACTACAGCTTTCACGATGCACTTGATTACTACAAGCAGTTCTGCTCTCTATATCCTCATTTACAAGTTACCATACTCAGTTCACTGGGCGTAAAATAAATGGCACTACATCCATGCACAAATAACGTAAATAACCCCTTTTTTTTGCATAAAATAAACTTCCCAACTTCCCCTTTCCCCCTTTTCTTTTGTTCAGAAATTAGAAACTTTGTGCATTCAATATCCAAAAACCTGTTTTCTCTAATATTTGTATTCAATGTCATATTTTGACCTTTCGAACAACATTTTTCATTTGCTTATTATGTAAAAAAAGTTTCTTTATTAAATTCTATAATTACGGCATGGCACAACAATATTTAAATTATTTGCGATTGCAAAATTTTTGCTCACAAGATATTTTATACGAAAAACGAACACTCAGGCACGTGGCCTTGCTGTGGCTTTTAAGCAACTGATAATCATAATATGGTTAGCTTTTCGGCACTGCAGCATCCGAATTTTACTTTTGCGACCATATAGGTAATTGTTTGTGTGAAATTAAAAATAGTGATGCTATTCTAAAACACATTATCAGAACACAACAAGTACATACCGAACGATTCAGCATGCTTCTTGTAAAGACGTGCAAGCACAGAGTTGGTAACAACTGGCTTGAAGCTAAAGGACCGCGTCTCCTCCACGGTACAGCCCGTGGCTTCAGCACCAGCAGATACACAGGACATGACCTTTTTGCGCAATTCAGTCATCATGCCCACAGTTGGAGCACGGTACAAGATGTCCATGGCAGAGCGTTCAGGAATAATGTTAACTGCTGCACCTCCATCAGTAAATATGGCTGCACACAAAAGTAAAAGTCAACACTCATAATATTAATTTCAATGCACTATTCTAGTTACTTTAAAATGTATGAATTTTGAGAAATGATTATAACTCTCAATCATACTATAGTGACTCTAACACAGTTATAACAATTTCATACAAACACAAGCTGGTAGAGCAAGGCCTTCAAATTGCTAGCAGATAAATGGAAGTGCCCTGCATAGAGTGCAATATTAATGAGAACTAACAGACAATGATGCCTGAGCATCAAGCTCTCATTACTCCATCAATCCTATGATTTGAGTGGAGGAGGCCCCCGCATAGTGCCAAAAGATTGATTGATAGATATGTGGGGTTTAACATCCCAAAACCACCATATGATTATGAGAGACGCCATATTGGAGGGCTCCAGGAATTTCGACCACCTGGTGTTCTTTAATGTGCACTCAAATCGGAGCACACATGACCACAGCATTTTCGCCTCCATTGAAAATGCAGCCGCCACAGCCGGGATTCGATCCCACAACCTGCAGGTCAGCAGCCGAGTACTTTAGCCACTAGACCACCACGGTGGGCCAATGCCAGAACATTACCACCACAGTTCCTGTATTTAAATTTGCAAGAGATTCCTGACAGAAAGCTTTAGATAGTCCACAAACAGCTTTTAAACATTTTTGGCTTACCAGAAAAAAAGCGGGAGTGGCCTGAGGCCAGGATTATTGTGGCATCTGGTGATGTAAAGCTCAAGGAGGCACTGGCAGGCAGTCACAATAGCTGGAGCCTTGCCCTGAGCACTGATATCCCATTAACCAAGCCACTCAGCCAGATTGGCGAATAAGTTGAGTAATATCTAAGTATTTGTAGCTCCCTCAAATTCAAGGAGCCTTACTTGAATTATGGTGCATAAAAATTCATAATATTGCATCTTAACCACTTCTACAATTAAAGAAATCACTGTTTGGGACCCTTCAAAGAGTCGAAAAAATAGAGCAGTAGTTTGTACCAGGGCTCTATTTGTATAATGCTCTTCTAATTTTTTTTGTTCATTTCTCCAGTTATAAATGCACTATATTTGTTAAAAGCTTGTATTTTCTAACTGCTGCCATGTATGTGGGCCCTCAGGCATTCTCAAGTGGTTTTTTTAACCACTTTTCACCGAAGAGACACCCAAGTGGTTGAAAAATAACATGTTGAAAATGTTGGAAATTAAAGAGACACTAAGAGAAATAATGAATTGATTTAGATTGATGAACTGCACTCTAAGAATTCTAATGCCATATGTTTCCCTATCATGAGTTCATTATTAGCAGAGAAAACCAAAGTTGAAGTTTCATTCTCAAATTTCGTGCCGACATCTCCATGCTGAACTTCAAAAATTTCAAAATACATTTTTCATATTTTCATGACAGTAGCTCAGTGAAATTTTCTGACTGAAATTCGAAAGCTAGTTCTATGGCAGCCACAAATGACAATGTGCTTCATATTTATCGATTAGAAGCTACGTAGTACTTACGAGGCGCCTTAAAAATCTATGATGTCACGGCGTTTGGTGTGCAAATCTCATGGTGGCATCTTCACCCGCATTTGCTTTTCCCGCAATTTTTCGCTTACCAAGCTAAGTGTTCCAGCAACAGTGGTGTTTTTGTGATTGGGATATTGTACTTTACTAAGATGCAAAAAATTGTTGTGCATCCGTTTAAAGCTGCTGTCATACCCGATTTATTTGCATATAGAGAACTAGATCCATATTCCATTCCCTATTGTCAATAAGTTTTATACTTATTAACATATACATCACTGTCAAATTACTTTTAGTAGCAAAGTGCACTTTTATGCTATCAACACCCTACAGTGAGGTACACCTGAACAAGTCAAAAGAGCCCCTCCTCCTGCTTCCCCCCCCCCCCCCCTAAATGATTGATACACAGCAGCCGATCACTTCCACGACTAAACACACAGACCTTCATGCACTCTGCGTGCATGCTGGGTGAAACGATTAACACAAAAACAAAAGGAACACAGCACTTGTGTTGTCCTCATGTTTTCACGTTTTTCGTTACACCCAATGTGCACTGCCATATTATGCCTTAATGATCTACCATACATTGAAAGATAATAAAATGAATACATTCTTTGAAATTTAAGCAAGAAAACAGCAGTATTAAGCGAGAAATTTTTTAAAGAGATTTCATATAAATATACACTTTTCTTTATGGCCTGTTTGATTTTTTTAAATCTACCCAACGCCATAAAACAAAAACTGATAAAAATGCCATAAAACAAAAGCTGGTATGATATAAGCTATTAAAATGCTCTGCACTGAATGTTGACATTAAGTACTATGGAAATATTCTACTTGAGTTATTATGAATCCAGATACATTCCCAAAATCAAGTACAAATGCATACCTCCTACAAAGCAGTTTGGCTTGATGTGCTGTCTAAGATATGACAGACCATTGTAACACATGACTGCTGCATCCAGTGCATTAATCCCATCCCAAGGAGCACCCGATGAGTGTGCTGGTTTTCCATGGTATGTTACACTGATCTGTAAAAAAAAAGAATGACCAAAGAAATGTATATTGATAAGCCTCTGAAACGTAATCAGTGGTAAACGAGTGTTTTCCACGATACACTACCACTGGCCTGTGAAGACACATTTTAAAAAACAAATATTGTTAAAGTAATATCCAGCATAAGTTGATGCATAAAAATGAAGATTTAGTTACATTACATGTGTAATTCTACACTGACATGAGATGAATAATGTTATTCAATGCAGTGTCAACCCTATTAGCTTTGAAAGCACAAGTCCCCAACTAGCCATTTATGTTTAGTAATATCTGGGGTTTCATGTGTCAAAATCACGATGTTGACAGAAAGATTGGGAATTTAAGGGCTCATTTTTTGCTCCTTCAGAGTGATGGTTTTGTTCTGGCAGATTTCATGTCTTTAGGTAGTTTGCGAGGAATTATTGGTCAGAACTGCCGGCTAATTGTCAAAATATCATGTGCTACATGACAATAGCAGGCAAAAAAAGGCCGAAAATATAGTTAATTAAATTATTTTTTAAATTAACAGCTGCAGTTTTACACTCCAAAACCACCACATGATTATGATAGATACCGTAGTGGAGGGCTCCGAAAATTTTGACCATCTGGTGTTCGTTAACGTGCGCTGCCATCGCACAGCATGTGTGCCTCTGCGATTTCGCCTCGATCGAAATGCGACTGCCACGGCAGGGGTTGAACTTGCGACCTTCAGGTCAGTAACAGAGCGCTGACCAGAAGGTCAGCGCTCGGCTGCTGACGAAAAATTATAATAAAACACACTATAGTGGGCAACACTGCATCAACTTTGACCACCCAGGGTTCTTTAACATGCCCCTAGAATTAAGCACACAGAGCTATCAGGATGCAATAGTCTGCAACTTCAAAGCTTATTGGCTACCTGCTATGAAAGATTGCATATTCAAGAACACAATGGCCCCAGAACAATTTTGAGAGAAACTATTGAAGCTTCACACAATGAGGTCTGTCTTCAATATAAACATTGTGGCAAGAATATGATTTTAGTAACTAAAAGATAATGCCAGTCACAAGCAAAAAGCTAGAGGAGCTCTGCTGTAAGATACTCAGTCTTTTAAAGACCTTTTCACGCTGAACATCTTTAGCGGACATTACAGTTGGAAACTAACTGAAGAATACTGTCATCAAGCACAAGGCTGTACAATTTAATACAACGGTGCCGCAACATTCCTATAAAGAGCCAAGTAAATTATTAACGTAACAATATCCAACGACTACATTTATTAATGAGAACTGATAGACAATTATGCCAAATAAATGACTGATTGATTGATATGTGTGGTTTAATGTCCCAAAACCACCATATGATTATGTGAGATGCCGTAGTGGAAAGCTCCGAAAATGTAGACCACCTGAGGTTCTTTAACGTGCATCCAAATCTGAGCACACAGACCTACAGCACTTCCGCTTCCATCAAAAATGCAGCCGCCATAGCCGGGATTCGATACCCCGACCTGCGGGTCAGCAGCTGAGTACCTTAGCCAATAGACCACCGCGGCGGGGCAATATGCCAAAGAAAGTATAAGAGATATTGTTAAGTTAATTTAATGTTAATATGAGCAAAGAAAAGTGGATGAAAAGATAACTTGCGGTGGGGAGGGACCGAACTTGCGGTATGCATGTGCATTAAACGTGGGAGTGTCAGTAAGCGCCGCTTGTTGCCATAGTGCAAGTGTGGGACACTAAATTTTTGCGTACTTTTGTCACGAAGTACGTGATCCTATCGCAAGCTGGCAGCTGATTAATAATCGTTCTCATGCCACCTGAATGTACTAAGTATGCCAGCACAAGACCCTTGCTATGAATAAAAGAAAGAAGCATTAATTTAAGGACTGATTTACTTTATTAGAAAGAATATTATTAATGAGAACTGACAGACAATGATGCCAAGGAAAGTATAGGAGATGTTATTAAGTAATTGTAATGTAAATGTGAAGAGAGAAAAGTGGATGAAAAGATAACTTGCTGCGGACAGGGGCAGAACCTACAACCTTCGAATGGTGGAAGCCAGTGTGGTACACAATGGCGCTTCAAGGAACGACGCTCCAGGAACTAGTTCTTTTTGGGAGGAATGGAGGAGCACCACCGTTCCTTTTCGGATCGTTGGAACTTTAATGGCAACTCATTACGTTTTGGAAGGAATGGCAGAGGGCACAGTGTTTCTTCTGTAAACGTTCCTTGATATTCAAATAGTGTATGCCCACAGCACCAACTAACTATAAACGGTTCTGGAAACGTTGCACAACACATAATGCAGAATACGGTGGACGGGCGACCGCGTAAGGCAAACAAATTGAACGCTCGCCTGTCAAGTCACTGTGATACATCCTGGTTTTCACTTCAAGGCACCCAACGGGGGTGCCGGGAAGTGAAAGACATCGAGACTGACCATGTGCGGGAGCAACTGTAGATCTTTTACAGCAGAGCTGTTATGCTCGAGGTTTGCTGCGTGTTGAAGAAAAAAAATATCATCATGAACCGGCGTGCACTTTCTTAGTCCTCCACTACATTCTCTGCTTCACTCTCAGTACACATGCACCGATTTGTCCAGCGAGGAATGCAATGACTCTGATGGGCGAGAGAAAGAGTATAGATAGCGAACTAAAAAGATATCGAAAAAGCTGAGTGGCCATTCTAATGAAGTGGGATGTTGAGGGAATGATTGGCTACCATTTTTCTGCAACATGCCTGCACTCTATAGCAGCGTATAGCATAGCCTCAATTGTTTAGTACAGAATGTCAAGGGGTTGAGCAAGGTAAGTATGGATGAGGTAGAAAGGAGGGATGGAAAATAAGTATAGAGACAGAAAGAGATTAGTAAAACGAGAGGAACGAAAGAAAAGAAAATATATAAGGTGAGAGAACGACTACAGGGAACAATATAAAGAGAGGTAGGGAAAGAAAGATATATAAAGAGAAAGATAAATATAGGGAGAAAGGAAAAAGATAAAAACTGAGAAAGAGATATCCCAAAATATGTTCGCTGACTGCAGACAGGCCACTTCATTTTAGTAGCAAATATGTATAATGTACATACATTTTTCTACTCACACTGAAATATTGATATGTGGTGTTTAACGTCCCAAAACCACTATATGATTATGAGAGACGCCGTAGTGGAGGGCTCCAGAAATTTCGACCACCTGGGGTTCTTTAATGTGCACCCAAATCTGAGCACACGGGCCTACAACATTTCCGCCTCCATCGGAAATGCAGCCACCGCAGCCGAGATTCAAACCCGCGACCTGTGGGTCAGCAGCCGAGATCCTTAGCCACTAGACCACCTCGGCGGGACCACACTGAAATATTGAATCAACGCTCATTAATTGCTTAGATACTGTGCCTTTTGATGTGGTTTCCTGTGCTAGAAATTTATATTAATACATTAGTGGAGATTTATATTCGAATATCTGAAGTGCTGATGCCTGATTGCGCTATTGAAATAGCGCAAACTGGCGTGGAAAGGTGGAAAGTCCCACATGTGAGACTTTGAAAGTGTCGAGCACGTAATTTGGAGTCAGACATGCGTGTAGTAAGTCTGGCAGTCTCTAGAAAATTCGTCTAGAAGCATTTATTTAGGTTTATTTATCTACATAGAAAATCCTCTGCGACGTTAAATTCATGTAAAATATGCAGCTCGGTGTGAGCTTTATATTTCTCACTTTATTTTGAAAAAGGATTATCGGACACTACATTTTCATTAAAGAGTCACACGTAACGTTAGTATAATAGTATGCCCCAATTTTCGCAATGCAACTCTGACGAGTTCCATTTACACTTGCTAGCTTCACATATACCAGAGTTGGTATAACATGACGTAAATGGATGACGAAGGTAAATGACACGTTCAAACATGATAATCATGACATTCACATGCGTGTCATGTGAAACATGATTACATGCTACGCTCATAGCGCGCTCGCAACCATTTCGCTAGCTTCACATATACCGAATTTGGTATTATGTGACATGAATTAATGATGAAGGTATATGACTGGTGCAAACATGATAATCACGGCATGCCTCGGGCTGTTGTAGTTAAGGACGGTTATAAAAAAGGGTACAAGTGGACAAGTCATTGACAGTTAAGTGTGAAGGATGCTTCTTGTTTGCGTTAACCTTCAGAAAATATGCGAATGATAAATAGGACTTCTGCAGATGGAGTGACCATTCATTCGACTCAGTGTAAAGGCTTTCTACGGGTCTAGTGCGAAAAGGGCCCGTAGATAGGCGAATGCCTAGATGATGGACAGGATCATGCATCTGCAAAGCACTTGGTGTGGTGGAATGATAGATTACTGCCCCGTAGTCTAAACAAGTACGTATGAGGCTTTTCTACAGATCTATCAGACACTTCTTGTCACTGCCCCCGTAGTGCATGACAATACTTTTAGGACATTCTTGTTTTTATTCATTTATTTTTCAAATACTTAATGAGTGATATTGTCTCAATGAATCACAAGTACTGCGGGGTTTATTAAGCCACCGAGTAGCTAGCTCTAGGGCGTTGCGTCAGTAGTGGCTGGCTCTCGAGCGGAGAAAAGCACGCGATCTTCTTTTTTTCTCCAGATTGAGAGCCGCTCTACCAGTAGACCCACTATGTGTGGGTGGCATTATCCCCCTTTTCGAAAACAAAAAAAAAAGTCGCAAAAGAGGGAAAGAAAAGTACATAGCCCCACCCTGATATTACAGCATAGGCACGTGAAAAAAAAATATTAAATTGAAAATTCGGATAAGGTAAAAGTAGAAATTAAAGAGCGTGCCAATATAGGAAAAGTCAATGAACGAAGAAGCAAGTTCACAAAAATAAATAACACAAAGAACGGTGTACGATAAAGAAATAGTTATGAACAACGCGCAATAAATGGTTTCATGTGCAACACATGCACGACGTCCGACCTCGGTCGTGTCCTACCCTATGCCTGCGGTGTTGAGTCTGAAAGCACTGACACGGCGCAACACTTTATATGGGCCAAAGTACCAGCTCAGTAACTTTTCACCAAGGCCACGGCGGCGTTTGACCAAGTCTATGCCGACTTGGTCAACCGGCGTGCAAGGTGCTTCAATGGGCTGAAGCAAACCAGCTGGTTTAACAGACCGTTGCTTTCGGCGCTGACATTCCCGACAGCTCTTGACGTACTTCTTGACACTTGCCGAAAGTCCTGGCCAAGAGTACCTCTCGCTCACTCTGGCAAGTGTCCGTGAGTAGCCCAGATGACCGGATGTGGGTTCGTCAGGGCAAGCGAAAAGGACGTCGTCTCGCATGTCTCGAGGAACCACCAGGAGGTAAGCACGGTTGTTCGAACGGGCGTTCTTGTACAGCACACTGTCTCGAAGGCAGAATGACATCAACGAGCGGGATAAATGGTGTGGTATGATGGCACCCTGGCCCTCTAAATTATCGATGATTGGACGAATCTCTGCGTCATATCGCTCCCGTTTGCTCAAGTCTGATGAACTGATTGCGCCCAGGAAGCCTTCGTCTTCTTCTGCTTCCTGACTGACATGAAGGGGTGCGCGTAATAGTGTGTCAGCATCTTTATGCTTACGGCCCGACTTATGCATGATGGTGACGTCAAACTCCTGCAGCTGCAAGCTCCACCTTGCTAGCCGTCTTGAAGAGTCGTGCAGGCTTGCCAATCAACAGAGGGCATGGTGGTCCTTCCCTATCTTGAAGGGACGAACATAAAGATACAGGCGAAACTTGGTGACTGCCCACACGACTGCGAGGCACTCTTTCTCCGTAGTGGAATAATTCGCCTCGGCACAGGATAGAGAGCGGCTGGCGTAGGCTATCACTCTTACGATGTCCTCTTGACGCTGAACAAGCACTGCACCGAGCCCAACGTTACTAGCGTCAGTATGGTCCTCCGTGTTAGCATCATCGTCGAAATGAGCGAGAACAGGCACTGATTGCATGCGCTGTCGCAGTTCATCAAAAGCTGCTTGTTGCTTGTTTTCCCAGACGAACGGCGTGTCGTCCCTCGTGAGACGAGTCAGAGATTCTGCTATCTGTGAAAAGCCGTGAATGAACTGGCGATAGTAGGCGCACAAACCAAGGAAGCGCCGCACGGCTTTCTTATCGACAGGAGCTGGTAATTCGGCAACAGCGGCAAGCTTGTCCGGATCGGGCCGGACTCCTTCAGTGCTAACTACATGACCAAGAAATTTGAGTTCTTCCTAGCCAAAGTGGCACTTCTGTGGCTTTAGTGTGAGGTCCGCCAATCGGATAGCCTCTAGCACGCTGTGCAGATGGTGAAGGTGCTGCTCAAACGTGGCAGAGAAGACCACCACGTCATCAAGGTAGTCAAGACAAGTCTGCCACTTGAGCCCTGTGAGGACAGTGTTCATCAATCGCTGAAAAGTTGCCGGCGCGGAACACAAGCCAAAAGGGAGTACTGAGATTGGTATAAGCTGTCTGGAGTCGCGAAGGCTGTTTTCTTGCGGTCTCGCTGATCTACTTCGACTTGCCAGTACCTGTTTTTGAGATCGAGAAAAGTGAAATAATGGACACTGGCGGTACAAGTGATCTGCTTCTCCGCAGTGAAGGCATAGAGGCCGGTGATCAGGTGTGTACCAAACATCAGACTTCCAAGGAGACGTGTGCCGATCATCGATGTACTGGACTGATATTTGATTGATATGTGGGGTTTAACGCCCCAAAACCACCACATGATTATGAGAGACGCCGTAATGGAGGGCTACGAAAATTTCGACCACCTGGGGTTCCTTAACGTGCACCCAAATCTGAGCACACGGGCCTACAACATTTCCGCCTTCATCGGAAATACAGCCGCCGCAGCCGGGATTCAAACCCGCGACCTGCGGGTCAGTAGCCGAGTACCTTAGCCACTAGACCACCGCGGCGGGGCGATGTACTGGACTGGTTGCACCGAACGATGGGCGACAGAAGTGCCACGGACAAAGGGCAAGGACGGTTGCGTGTACGTGCCTTCATAGTACGGTGCTGCGCTGACTGGAGTGAAACAGCAGGGACAGTATGAACGAAAAATGGCAGCAATCCAGCAGGGCGTTTCAAGGCTTCCGTGTAGGTTGTCCCACGGTAGTATTCAGCAGGAGCTGGCACGGCTGTATCGGGAGGCAAGGTGTCCCGGAGGGCCTGGTGCAGCTCATCCTTGATCACCATTGCAATAGAGCTAACTGCGGGATCAGGGGTTACACCAGCCTTTTGCAACTCTTCACGTACTATATTTTGGATGAGCTCACGAAGACAGTCATTGCTGGTTCCAGCGGCGGTGAAAATGTCAGCAGTGGACATGTCACTGACTCGCCTGTCGAATTGGTTCGATCGCTGCAGCAGCATTTTTTCCATTGTCACGGCTTCGGACAAGAACTCCGCGACAGTCTTCGGAGGGCTTTACACAAGGCCGGCAAAAAGCTGGTCCTTAACACTGTGCATCAAGTGACGCAACTTCTTGTCCTCCGTCATTCTTGAATCGGCCCGTCGGAATAGGCCCATCATGTCTTGAACATACGTGGTCACAGTTTCGTTTGGCGACTGGACGCGAACCAGAATAGCTCGTTCAGCTCGTTTTTGGCAAACAGCACTGGCATAGGTTTGCAGAAATCTACGAGAGAATTTGGGCCACGTCGTCAGCTGCTCCTCTCAATTTTGATACCACGTACGTGCCCCATCTTCAAGATAGAAATAGACACGACCGAGTTTCGCCGCGTTGTCCCACTGATTCAAGGTGGCTACGCGCTCGAAGTCCACCAACCAGTCCTCAACGTCCTCGCGCTGCGTACCATGGAACGTCGCCGGTGCCTGTGGGCTTTCCAACGTATAGTGGTTCGACGTCGTGCTTCCCGTGCCAGTTGGCAAGGTTTTCACCGAAGCGCTGGTCATGTTTGTCAACGTGGTGAGAGCAGTATCGTCGACTTCCGGAGGCTGGTCCGATGCACGGGAGTATTGACTGGCACTGGACTCACATTACAGCTCCCTAGGGGGGGGTCTGCAGCATCCGTAAGACTACCCAGCACTTCCACCAGTTTGTCACGATAAATCACAAGTACTGGGGGGTTTATTAAACCACCGAGTAGCTACCTCTAGGACGATGCGTCAGTCGTGGCTGGCTCTCGAGCGGAGAATAAACATGCAATCTTTTTTCCTCCAGATTGAGAGCCGCTCTTGCAGTCGACCCACTACGTGTGTGTCGCAATATGAATGTTAGTTTATTATCTAAAATTACGCCTAGGAACTTGTGCTCCATCTTTACGGAGAGATGTTGACCATGCAGGTCAATATCCGAGTCTAGATGAATGCCTCGCTTCCGAGAAAACAAGATGCAGGTGCTCTTTTGAGCATTAAAGCTGAAACCATTTTCTTCTGCCCATTTTGTCATCTTGTTTAGACCTAGCTTGACCTGCCGCTCACACGATGAAAGATTCCATGATTTAAAACCAATCTGCACATCGTCGACACATGTGCAATAACACATAATTTGTGGGATGCCAAGGTTCAAAAAATTATCTTGATAATGAAAAGTGTATATAAGCACACTACCCTGCGGCACTCCTGTCTCTTGCACAAATGTTTGGGACAACACATTACCCACACGCACACGGAACGTGCGGTTGGACAAGTAACTTTCGATTAGGGTAAACATTCTGCCATGCACACCAAGGTGATGCAGGTCTCTTAATATAACAAAGCACTATGTAGTATCGTAAGCCTTTTGATTTGTGGGGTTTAACGTCCCAAAACCACCATATGATTATGAGAGACGCCGTAGTGGAGGGCTCCGGAAATTTCGACCACCTGGGGTTCTTTAACGTGCGCCCAAATCTGAGCACACGGGCCTACAACATTTCCGCCTCCATCGGAAATGCAGCCGCCGCAGCCGGGAATCGAACCTGCGACCTGCGGGTCAGCAGCCGAGTACCTTAGCCACTAGACCACCGCGGCGGGGCATTGTAAGCCTTTTCCATATCGAGGAACACAGAGAGGAAGAATTGTTTGTGGACGAAAGCCTATCGGATCTGTGCCTCGATACGTGGTAGATGGTCGATGGCGGGTCATCTTTCTCGAAACCTGCACTAGTACGGGTCAAGTAGACTGTTTTGTTTCTTTTCGGGGAAGTGTATCAGTCGTCTTAAAGAGTTTGCAAAGGCAACTTGTCAGTGCGATGGGCCTGTAACTCGCCACGCAGGATGGGTCCTTGCCTTGTTTCAAAATCGGAATGACGATAGCCTCTTTCCAAGAAGTAGGCATCTCACCCGAGAACAATATAAGCATTGTAGAGGGAAGGTAGGGTACCTTGTGCTTTGGCAGGTATGTTCTTTAACATTTCATATACTACAAGATCAGAGCCTGAGGCAGACTTATTGCAGCGATTAGGCGATGCCATTAGTTCAGGTAAATAAAAAGGTTCATTATATGCTTCATATTTTCTGTTTCTGTTTTTCTATTCTTGTTTTGTAGCGTTGGAAGGCCTCGGAGTAATTCAATGAGCTAGACACCTGTCGGAAGTGTTTGTCCAGAGAGTTTGCCTGGTCTTCCAGGGTGTCACCTTGGGTGTCTATAAGTGGAAGTGAATATGCCTGTCTCCCTATTATGCTATTGACCCTATTCCAGAATTTGCCCTCATGTGTATAAGAAGTCCGCCTGTCTTGTGACTTTATGTTCTTAAAGTTTGCGAGGTTCTCCACAGTGGGAGAATCCCGAAGCAACCTCCACGCTTTATTTTGTTTCTTGTGTGCATTTCGGCAATCGTTGTTCCACCATGGGACACGTCCTTTGGCGGGCCCTTTGCGAGATGCACCGAGCTGCAGCGTCGGTTAGAAAGGCAGTAAGATACTGTCTAGCTGCATCTATGCTCAAACACGATATGTCAGTCCAACTTAGGTGGGTAATCTCGTACAATTGTTCCTAATTAGCTTTGTCTATAACCCATATTGGAACCTGTGGAGGGCATTGATTTGATGGTAGTGAGCTCAAAACTATGAAAAAGTGGTCACTTCCAAAGGATTATTGATCACTTTCCACTGAAGTAAGGGCAGAAGTGATGGGGATACAATGCTGAAGTCAATGGATGAGTACATTTTGTTGGCAAGACTATAGTATGTGGGTTCTTTCTGGTTCAACAGACATGCACCAAAAGAGAACAGGAACTGTTCAATTAGGTGGCCTCGTGCGTCGCAGCGAGAATCACCCCATAAACAGCTATGTGCATTCAAGTCCCCAAGAACCATGTAAGGTTCTGGTAACTCATCTATCAAGGACTATAATTCATGTTTTTCAAGATGACACTGTGGAGGTTATATAAAGAAAGCGGATGGTTACGAGAAGAATTGCTCGAACAGCCACTGACCCAAGAGGTGTTTGTAGTAGATATCTACATGCTACACCTTGACTAACTACACCTTGGCCACCAGATGACGCGACAGCATTATCTCAGTCCTTTCGGAATATCAAATAGGAACATAAAAATTGTGTGTATTTGGATTTAAGGTGTGTTTCCTGTACACACAGCACTTTTGGCGAATGTTCGAGTAAAAGTTCTTGGACATCGTCGAGGTTTCTCAGCAGTCCTTTGATGTTCCACTGTAGTATTTGAGTCATTTTAATATTTTGTGGTGCTGTGTGTACAAGAAGTGTTGTCTTAGGTTACAGGGCATTTCGGGGTCCCTGTAATTTGTTTTTTTTTTTCTTTTATGGCACGCTCCAAAGAGTTGCGCCTGTCCTTCGGCGTCTGAGGCGCCGGAGGAGTGGGACTTGTATCCATCACCTTTTGCGAGGTGGCGGATCAGGCACACTTGCAGTGGTTTCGGACCTGACTGTGCTTGCAGTGGCCTGGGGTCTGGCAGACACGGAAGTCTGCCGGACCTGTTTGTCAGGTCACGGAGCAGTACAGGCTGCTGCAGGCGGGGGCGCTGATGGCGCGACCGCGGTCACACTCTGTGTGCCACCTGCAGGCACGGAAAGGTGTGGCACGGCGCCCCGGCGCACCACATCGGTGAAAGAAGGATAAGATGGGTTGTGCAGAGAAAAACATTTGCATGCCTCTTGGAAAGACAAGTTGAATTTAATTTTTAATTCTACTATTTCCTTCTCTTTTTTCCACGAGGGGCATGATCTGGAGTAGGAGGGGTGGTCCCCTCCACAGTTCGCACAACAGGCTTTAGAGGCTCAATAATCAGACAAGTGTTCTTTAGATGAACATTTGGCCTATGTGGCATGCCCTCTGCAGCTTTGCGATCCGTGCCCAAAGCGCTGACATTTGAAGCAACCGCGTGGATTAGGTACATGCGGTCGCACACCAAGGTTACAGTAGCTGGTTTCGATTTATTCAGGGAGATTATAGGTTCCAAATGTTAGAATTATGTGCTTGGTTGGAATTTGTTTGTCATTTGGCCTAATCACGATTCTTTGTACTTTAACAACGTTCTGGTCTTGCCATCCATAGAGGAGATCACGTTCATCGAGTTCGAGAAGGTCGTCATCAGAGATGACGCCGCGCACTGTATTCATAGATCTATGCGACCTGCGACACTGGGATGTTTTCAAAAGCTACACGTTTTCACAGTTTCTCATACTGGAGCTTGTCATGAACTTCCAGCATATTACTGCTTCCCATCTTGGTTACTTTATATTCAGGGCTGATCACCTCGATGACATGGGAAACGGCGAGATTGTTCGGACTGTCTTTGTCTCATGTTGGTTTGGATCATGTGGTACTTAGGAAAAAAATCTTTGGGTTGGACAAATGTAAAACGTTCGTCACTGCGTCACCTTTTCGGGCAGCAATTAGGTAAGGCGGGAAAAGAGTTGGCCATAAAAAGTTTTCAATTTTGGTGGGGATGCTGGCCACCCACCACTGAGCCCAACAAGGAGACGCTACAAGGTTGAATAGTAAACACTTGGAGACGCCAGCCGTGCATCGCTGCTATCACCGAATATAACTATCTAAGGTTGGGCAACTACACGCAGTTCACCCTCGCTGCAAGGACAGATAAAAAGTGAAAGATAAAGACGAAGACTTAGGAAGAGATAGATAGGAAAAGGTGACTGCCAATTTCCCCTGGGTGGGTCAGCCCAGGGGTGCCGTCTACGTGAAGCCGGGACCAAAGGGGTGTGTTGTCTCTGCCGGGGGGCCTTAGAGGTCCAAGCACCCAGTGTGGCTTAACCCCCAGGATTCCCTTTTCCTCGGACACAGCTAAGCCACGCACGGTGAGGCGTGGGAGGGAGTCGAAACCCCCCGTTGGCTCGGGTCCGTGGTGTGCCCCATGGTCACTGAGAAGGCCCAATTAATTAAAGGGACAGCAGGTAAAACAATTACTTGGTTTACATTAATAGTATATACTATGAGGACTCTAATGCTCTAAGTTTCACGACTGTAAATTCATTATGAGAGGAGAAAATCAAAGTTGAAGTTTCATTTTTAAGTTTCAAGCTGAAATCTCCGCACATGATGTCACGAATTTCACAATGTGTTATCCGTATTTTTGCAATATTAGCTCAATGAAATTTTTTGAACTTTCATACGTTGGGTCTATGGCCCCCCAGATGAGAAGGCACACATATTTCACCAATTAGGAACGATGTAGGACTTGTCAGACACTGTCAAAATATTCGTCAGGGTGTTGGTGCTGAAATTATAAAGTGGCGTATCGAATTGCATTTTATTTTCGCGTGCTTGCTCGCTTATTAACCATCTCGGTAAGAGTGGCATTTATGGGATTACAGAATTGTACTTTACTAATGTGCGAAAAATCATTTTTCTCTTCAGTGACCATTTAAGATCACCAGGACAGTTCCTTTGCCCGACTACAAAATACATTAGGGGAAAGTATTTGGGTAGCCTTGACAAAATCTGAGGGGGCACGGGTCGTCGCACAATACAGAGAGTTTGGGTCTCAATATGATTAGTTCAAGAACTGTTTCCCTCCACTCAACAGCTACTTAGTTCTTACAGGTAAGACTATAACTATCCAATAAAATAATTTAGAGTTAAAAACTGTAATGTAGTTAGTTACAGACAAACATTTAAAGGGTCTCTGCAACACTTTTTCAGCATGGTCAGAAAACGCTGCTCCTGAAAACATGCAAGTCAAACATTATAGTGCAGCACGCGGCCTGGAATTAAAAATAAATTTTTCAAAGTGAGCTTGGAATCGTTCCTTCTTCAATCAATCAATCAGCTTTTATTTCTCCTTAAGAAATATGGTGATAGCGGACAAAAAGCCGCAGTACTGCGGCATGACAAAGCTCTGGCCCCCTGCAAAGTCCAGCAGCCAAATAGTCAAGTAGAAGAAAAAAAAATTTGCTGGAAATATTCAATGCACAAATATAGGCAGTGGCAACACATAGTGGAAACTAGGTCCTACACCAAATATTTTATTTATGACACATTACATATAATGAGACACATTAATGTGATTGAGAATAATAATGGGGGGAAAAAGAAAAGAAAGGCACATCACAATTGAAAATATTACGACGATCGATTGTAACCGCGCATGACGACTCAGTGTATTCTTGAGAGCAAATAAGCGCCACGGACGTGAAGCAGCACACACTCGAAAAGTGATAACTGCTCCTCAAACGAGGATGAAGTGCGTGATATATGCCCACACTCATTCCCACCATGTGGATGCGGCTGGCCGCTGCAAGTCAAGGTGACAAGGAACGTTGCGTGAAAAGCTTTATGCGGGAGACGTGGACAACTTTGGTGCTGCAGTAACAGCAGTCAGTTGGCATGACAAGTGTCACGCGATAGTCGACCGGAAAAGTTTGCTGCAAAACTATGTATGGGCCGATGAACCAAGGTTGGAACTAGTCGCGCAGACCTGGTGTGCGAATGGGTGTCAAGAGCAGCACCTCGTTCTCCTGTCGGAATGAGACACTCTGTCTGATGAAAAGTGTCATAAACAGCCTTCCTTTGCTGTTGCGTGGCTTCTGTGTTCATACGAGCATGCTGGCGACACTGGGAAATACAAGAAATATATTCTTCGCAAGAAGATGTGGATGGAGTGATACTCCCGGTGAAGAAGGAAACGTCGATAAAGAATGTTGGTGCACATCCGTAAACGAGATTAAACTGCGAGTAGCAGATTGTGTGTTGAACGGGGGTATTGTAGGCAAACGTGAGGAGTAGTGAGGAGTAGTAGTTTATACCAGTTTTTGTGGTCCGATTGAATATAGACAGCGATTATATCGGGAAAAATTCGGTGAAATCTCTTGGTCAGTCCATTCGTCTGAGGATGGTAGCTAGACGCTGTCTTGTGTGTAGTGCTGGAGACGCGCAGAACTTCACTTAGCAGTTGGGATAAAAATGCTTTTCCACAGTCACTTAGGAGTATGCGGTGAGCACCATGACGCAGAATTATGACCTGAAAAACAAATTCCCCAACTTCCGCAGCTGAACCAGTAACCACAAAAGTTGTCTGGGCGTAGCGCGCCAAATGATCAATGGCAGTCACTATCCATCGATTTCCAGAGCCAGTGATGTGAAGAGGTCCATAATGATCAACACCTACAATCTCAAATGGCGTTGTGGGGCACGGCATTGGGGCCGGAAGGGGCAGAAGTCGAGAGTTTGTGACGCTAGCATGGAGAGCAGGAACCTGCGTACCGTGCTACACTGCTAAAAAAAACCAGGCCAGTAAAATCGGCTTCGAATTCGGTCGTAGGTTTTGTGAAAGGTGAGGTGGCCAGCCATCGCATTGTCGTGAAAGGCGTTAAGCACATGATGTTGAAGAGTGCATGGTAGAACAGGTACCCAGCGTTGACCGTCAAGGTGATAAATGTGACGATATAGTATACCATCTTCCATCTTAAAGTGGTCGTCGGGTTTACGACGAAGCCCTGCATTGGGTGAACGCGAAGCTCCAGAAAGGTGGTCTATAATGCGTCGACAGTATGGGTCAGCCAGGTGGCGAGAGCTGAACGGCTGTTTGTGGTCGGCGGCCATCTGGTCCAGTGAGGCAAGCAAGGCCACCGAACTGGAAGTGATGCCTAAACTGGTGTTGTTGGGAACGGTTGTGGGAGTGCCGGGCGGTGCCGTAGGCAGAGGCTGAAAGAGCGTCAGTGTCTTGATATCTTTTGCCAGATTTATAAATAATTTCAAGCTGATACTCTTGTAGCCGTAAAATCCACTGACCAAGACGCCAGGACAGGTTCTCCAATATAGAAAGCCAGCATAAGGCATGTTGGTCTGTTAAAATAGTGAATTAATGGCCGTACAGATAAGGACGGAACTTCCGTACTGACCAAACCACCACGAGGCACTCCTGCTCAGTGATTGTATAGTTCTTCTCAGCAGCGGTCAGCACTCTATTAGCATATGCAACGACCCTCTCCCGTGAACAGCCGTCCCGTTGCAGAACAGCACCTATACCGCAGCCCCTGGCATCTTTATACAAGAGTGTAGGGGCGGTCTCATCAAAATGACAGAGTACAGGCTCTGACGTGCAGCACCTATACCGCAGCCGCTGGCAGCTGTATACAAGAGTGTAGGGGCGGTCTCATCAAAATGGCAGAGTACAGTCTTTGACGTGAGTGCTTCCTTCAACAGGTCAAACGCCGATTGAGACTCTTCAAACCACACGAAGGGTACATCAGAGGCAAGCAGCTTGTGTAGAGGCGCAGCTATTGAAGCTAAGTTCCATATAAAACGACGAAAATAGAATGCGAGCCCAAAAAAATTCCTAAACCCTTCGGCCTTCCGGGGCCCGAGAAGCGAAGGACGGCAGACATCTTGTGGGGGTCAGGGCGAATTCCGTCTTTGCTCATGACATGACCAAGAACCTTGATGGATTTGCTGGCGAAACAGCATTTCTTGATGTTGAGTTGCAGACCAATGCCGGCGAGGCATGTTAGGACTTCATCCATGCGTTGCAGGTGCTGAGAAAACGTGGAGAAAAAGTCGATAATGTTATCAAGATAGCACAGGCAGGTCTTCCATTTAAGGCCACGCAGCACGGTGTCAATGATGCGCTCAAAGGTCGCGGGCATTGCAGAGCCAGAAAAGCATCACGTTAAATTCGTATAGCTCATCTCGAGTTGCAAATGCAGTCTTTTTTTTTATGGTCTTCATGCATCAGAATTTGTCAATATCCCGAATGCAAATCAAGGCTTGAAAAGTATTCCGTGTCTTGTATGCTACCAAGGGCGTCATCAATGCGTGACATGGGGTAGGCGTCCTTACGTGTAATCTGTTAAGTGCTCGGTAATAGACGCAAAAGCGAAGCGCACGTAACATTCCTTTTTGCGTACCAAAACAGGCGATGACCAAGGATGGACGAATCACCTCTCGTTGGAGCATGCCAGCGATGTTTTCCTTGATTTATCGCTCAGTGAGAGACACGTGGTATGGGCGGCGTTGCACAATAGATGTTCCCTGTGTCCGAATGTGATGCACTGCAGTGATAGCCTGGCCCAACGTCGAAGAGCAGGTGTCAAAAGTGTCAGCGTGTTTTGTTAGCAAAGCAAGCAGCTGTTGCGCCTGAGTAGTCATCACGTCATCGCTGATAAGAGCTGTGAAGGAGAAGAAAGGTCTAGGCACACAAGTAGAAAGATCTTCGGTGGTGACAGGCTTAAGTGGCGCGACGCTTACAGGCTCAGCATAGACAACGTAGGCTACTGTGGTGCCCTGTGGAAGTAGAATTTTCTCCGATGTAGCATTCATGGCAATGACGAACAGAGAGCCATTGCGAAAGCGTGCCACACCTGACGCAAGAGCTATGCCTTTAGTAACGCTATTGAACAAAGGGGACACCGAGACGTCACCATGGTCGATGTCCTTAGATGTTAGGGTCATAAGTCCCTCTTGACGTGGCACTAGTTCGATATCTTCCGGCACGAACAGGCTAGGTGACTTGTAGATGTCTTCGTCGAGCATAGAGTTCATATAAGTAAGGCGCAGAACACGTTCTCAACAACATATTGCAGTTGAAGAAAAAGACAGAAAGTCCCACACTAGCATTACTTGGTGAGAGCACCGGGTGGGCACAGTAAACTGAATGTAGTGAAAAATATCGTCAATAAAAACTCTGGCAGAGCAAAGCGGAAGGGCGAACGGTGTTTCCCTGTGCTGAGACTAGAGTGGGTCCATTATAAGGTGTCATAATGTTCTTGAGACATTTACAAAAATCATAGCTAATCACAAATGTTGCACCAGTGTCCACCAAAGCATCCACAAGAATGCCTTCCACTAGGACAGACACCATATTGAACGGGCGTGCTGGAGGAATAGCAGTTCTACTCTTACATGCAGTTTATCCTAGAAAAACTGCATCACTTAATTTTCCGATCAGTGGTCAGTTATAAACGTGGCACGGCAAAGCGGAGAAGAGGTGCGACGACAGGGCGAAGGCGAGCGGCGTCGGGTTGAACAGTAAATGTTCCGCGCCTCAGTCGATGCGGGCGCGGAACGGGAGATGAATAGCACAGGGCATAAGAACCGCTACTGGAAAAATCCCGTTCGTGCATGACGTAACCTCAATGCTCATCCTGCTGGCTCTTGCGGCAGAAGTGGGATATATGGCGCAGTATTCACAGTAAAAGCATAATGAACGAGATGGGCGCCATGACGGGTAGCAGAGGACGTTGGGCGCACCGGGAGATAGCGCACTTAGATGGGCAGATGGAGAGTTGGACGGCATGAATCGGAAGTGAACCGGTGTTTCAGCAGCAGCAACCAACGCCAACGATGGCAGCGGCAACGTGGAGTTTCCATTGGGAGAGGTGCGGTCGCAACTTGCGCGTACGTTGGCAAACTGGACGCAGACGATGGTACCTGCACTGAGCCTGTGAAGGATGTTAGTTCTTCTCTGATGATGTCATGTAACGTCATGTCTGAAGGCTATGTGTTACAAAAGAGGGAGGTGGCGAGAGGCCCATTGACTGGAGTTCTTCGCGTATAATCTCCCTGATCAAGTTCCGCGGGTCCCGGTCCACCAGTCAGTGTTTGCTTGTGCCTGATTGCAGGCGGACAAAGTCCAGTTCATCGAGGCGCTGACACGTGGTGATGACGTCAGTGACAGTAGACGGAATCTGAACAGCCAGGGCATTGAAGGCAGTGGTCCCTACGCCTTTCAGAATGTGGTGCAGTTTGTCCAACTCAGACATTGATGAACTGACACGCCGGCAGAGGGCAAGGACATCCTCGATGTATGAAGTGTACAACTTGCCAGGCTGTTGTGTGCGAGCATCAAGGGTCCTCTTTGCAAAAGCGGACCGAACCACTGGCGTGCCGAAGACTTAGTGAAGCTGCTGCTTGAAGCCAGGCCAGTCGGTCGAGTCAACCTCATGGCTGAAGAACCATGTCCTCGCAACACCCTTGAAATAAAGGGAGACGCGACTGAGCTTGTTAGAGTCGTCTCAGTAATTAGTTGTGCTAACTCGCTCGTAGTTATCAAGCCAGTCCTCCACATCTTCGCCATGGAGACCAGCTAAGATCGGAGGGTTGCGCTGGTGGTTGACGATGTAAAGAGGAGGGGCTTGCAGCACAGGGATGGGAGCATACTCGGTTGTCATAGTCCTCATACTCGGTTGTAACCGCGTATGACGACTCGGTTTATTCTCGGAAGCGAACAAGCGCCACGGATGTGAAGAAGCATATACCCGAAAAGGGCTGATGACCGACTGCTCCTTAAATGAGGATGAAGAGATATACGCCAACAATATTGTTCTCTACACAACATAAGTTTAAAATTTAAGTCAACTTGAAGGCAATAAAAGCACAACAGGAAGAAAAAAAAATAATTAAGGCAACAAAAATGTCATGCACCAAACAGATATGCGTCTGATCATCACAAAGAGGTGCTAGTGGAAAACTTTTATCTTCACCCGATAAAAATAAGCAAAGGCTGCATATTGAAGCCGTCTCAGCAGATATGCCATATTTAATGTATGTATTTAAGAGTACAGCTAGTTGGAATGATACCGAATGATTTCCATAGTTAGTTCAACATTATGGCAGGAGCCAAAGGTCCCGATTTATTATGTCGTATGCGTAGTGACGTCTTGTTAGGCGAAATTAAGTGATGAAGTCTATGTTGTTAGTCTTTATGGTGAGGCCATATGCAGAGGAAAGATGAAATGCAGAAGTCAACTTAACTTTAAGTATATTGAATGCTTCAAAATAAGGGGCAATGTGAGTAGCACACAGAACGTTGGCTATAGCACAAATTGCTCGCTTTTGGCATACATAGAGTTTTTTCAAGTAGTTAAAGAATGTGTTATAAATGATGCCTTATACCCAAATTCTCGGCCACTGACTTATTTCAGCATCATGAGCACCATAGTGGAAAAGGCTGCTGCGGAAGGCTGCCACGTGCTCACACACACGCTCGCAATCACCCTGAAAGTAAGCTGCACATACGAAGATAAAGTGCTCAAGCTCATGATACTTGGGTGGCATAACTTCTTTCGCCCATTCCATCCCTCCCTGCTTAGCTTCCAGCGTGTTTGTTGCGATGAGAGAAGAGAGGAAGCAATTACAGCGTGCAACAACTTGACGGATTCTTAAAATTTTTGCGGTGGTTAATGCATGAGGCAATAAACCCCTGTAGCAAAGCCATTTGATGGTTACTTAGAAAAGCGTTGCAGGGCCCCTTTAATAGAGGTAAAGAAGTTGCGAACTGAGTGCAGTCAGAGAAACCTGACAGCATTAAAGTCTATATACAAGGCAGCCAAGTTTGGAAAAGGAAGTGAGCACAATGAGACTATACCATGCTGTGTGAAAAGCATCAGGCTAGAAAAAAAGGATGTCAGTAACATAGAATTAGAGTGAGCTGCACAGAAAAGAGGACTTTGGCAATTGTACAAGTGTCACTTAACTGCTTCAATGACAACATTAACACAGACTTTTAGGGCGAGATGGGACCTGCCAGAACTTTTACTACCATGAAGCTACAAGCAACTTACATGGCCAACACCAATAAATAATGGTGCCAGTTCATTACTTCTGCTGGGATGAACCATCATGGCCACGTCTATGTCGGCAAATGCACCTGCATTGATCAGGTCAATTTTGCCACCTCCACTTTCCTCTGCTGGTGTCCCAAGAACAACAATCTAGAGAATCAAAAACGGAGTGTTAAAAGTTTGTTGCAAGCACTTTACAAGAACTGACACAGAAGCAGGACAAAGAAACCACAGCAAGCACACGGCAACATGATGGTGGTTAAGCACTTTAGCAGTGAGAAGTATCGGCAGAAACAAAGCCCTTTTTTTTTTAATGAAAGATGAATTATGGTCTTACTTGGTGATAAGGTCACGATTATATATATATATATATATATATATATATATATATATATATATATATATATCCTCAATGCAAAGAAACGGCAGTGGTGTACATAGTCTTCTATGTGTATGTGCAAGAACAGAAGATTTAATAATATAGTGAGCCGGCATATGCAGTGTGTTACGCCCCGCCATCCTTTCAAGGTGGCTTAGTGATCGCGTGCCTCAAATGCTGCAGTTGGCTTTCACTAACGACAAGCAGCTAGAAAAAAACCGTACTGCAACAAATAGGTTCGAGATCATCGAGCGCAGAATGAAGAAAACTGTCAAAGCACGTGAAAAGCAAGATAATGAAAGGGCGACCCGAAGGTGGGCGTGCAATGCAGCGCGAATGGTACCTTGCCCTTCAGCTTCGGATCGGACCGCAACGCTTCCTTCACGGCCACTCCAGCGGCAAACCCTGCTTCAGCTATTAAGTTGTGCCCGCAGGCATGTCCAACTACAGGCAGCGCATCGTATTCGCATATGATGCAAATCACGGGACCACCTGTATTGCACACACACACACACATACGGCAAAACAGAGTTATGCTCGAAGGCAGTACAGAGCAGCAGTGCTTCGCCTCCAGTGATAGCGACGCACTTCAGAAACGCTATAAAAGATAGTCACTAAATGCAAAGTACAGAAAATTACACAGACCTGACCCAACTGAATACTCAGCTCTAAAGGCAGTGTCCAAGTGATAGTTTCGTTGAACCTGGAAGCCTTCGTCTTCGAGTGCTTGCGAGAGATAATCATGGGCTTTCACTTCACGGTAATATAACTCGGGGTTTTTCCATATTTCTTGGCTCACCGAGTTTAGTTTATCACGGTACTTATCGATGGTGCCGACTACGATCTCCGACATGTTTGTCATCCTAAAAATTTTGCACACGCGCCGACCATTCAGGTATGCCCAGGTGTTTGAGATGTCGACGACCCGACCTTCGTACCGTGTCGTCTGCGCGGTTTTCTGTGTGGACAGATAACTAAGGAAGTTGAAAGACACTGAAAATAGATAAAAGATAGAGCTGTTGATGATGATGACATGCCTCTTTCCATTCTGGTTGTTATCTTCTGCGTTCTAGTGTAGTTCTAGTACACCATAGTTCTAATCTACGCGACTGGTCATGGATCGTAAATGGACTACAAAAAACGCGTTCTTTGTTGAACTTCTGGGGAAGGTGGTACATGCATATAACTAGCTTCAAACGAATATTTACTCAAACACCAAATAGGAAAAAAAAGGACTTTATGCTCTTTTTTTTTTTTACCACGACTCTTGCCTTGAAATCACTTGTAAACTATATACAAAAAAAAATTTGAAAAAAAAAAAAACTGGAGGGGGGGAGGGGGTACAAAGGGTAGGTAGTGAGCGACGCACCTATGCGACGCACGGAGGAATAGCGACGTTACCATAAATATGGTGGCTAGAAGGGGCCACCTTCCTCCGTGGGGCCACCATACCATAAAGTTACCCGACGTTACGCATACACAAAAAATGAAATCTTCCCGCTGACGTCCATCTGCATAAATTTTGGCGCAAAATTTCAATTTAAACTTTGAGAGAGATAGATGTAGACTTTATTATAATAATTTCCGGCAGATTGCTGGGATGGGCTCCCACCTAGGGGCCAATGGAGATACCGTGTCTCCCGGCAGCACGGAGGAAGGAAAGGCCTGGCCTCCGTAAGCCCGGCAGCCTCCTTGGCACTTTTCCTTCCTCCGTGTTCCTTGGTAGGGTCCCTATCCTTGGCCTGCTGGATCGCCCAAAGTTGCTTGTCCAGGCCCGAACTGAGCAGCGCAGTCCGCCAACGTGCCCGAAGGTCTTCATTGCAGGCCGCGACCCCAGAATTTGACTAATGCTGGACATTCCCATAGGATATAGTCGAACTTTGAAAAAAAAAAAAAAAAAAACTTTTTTTTAGACTAATGGTTCTATTGTGGTGAAAAACGGCAGTACAGTTTCCAAATCCTGCTGAATTAATTCAATGCTTTACTTTAGTGTCACTTAAAAACAGCTGAACACTCTGTGACGGTTATGAATTACGCTCGCATGCAACATAATTCTTACCTCGTGCAAGCGCATCGTGCCTGTAAGATTGTTTTCTAAGAATCTTACAACCTGTTTTCAACCAAAGAAACCATTTCTGTACACAACTCGAAGTATTGGGGACCTGGCTTCAGTAAGATGGGTAACCTCGTGGTTCAAATGACCTATTTGGGAAGAACTTCAAATGGGTTAAAGTGGTAATCAATATTGATGACGGCAGCACAAACCAGCACAGACAAAAAGAACGAAAAAACAGACTCGGTTCAAACAGTCAACTGAAGATTTTATTCAAAGCAGACATAAGTACACTGAAAAGCATGTGGTCACCAAAAGATGAAGAAAAAAAATTATGCAGAGAATCTTGCACTTCACACACTTCAATAGTGGTGTGCATTCGAACTTAGTGGCATGCAGCACAATGAAGAACTTTGTAACACATTTAGCCTTTTTATAAAGACGTCTCTTCAACCTTTCATGCCACATTTTTTTTTTTTTTTTTGAGAGAATCCTGGTTTTTGACACTATTGGTGGGCAGATGCATTCTTTGCAACAAAATGATAAACTAAAACATGGCAGACCCTTAGAAGCAGCTTTTGCGGTTCAATAATCAGTTATTCGGTGACCTGCTTGTCCTGTATAACACCTTCACAAGATAACAGAACAATACATACCTCTGTTTCGCTCAACTAATCATTCACTGTGACGAACAGCTTGTCCACAGCCGTGGGCACTGAAAGCTTGTTTGCTAATAAGGCCACTTTGCACCTATGCCTATTCCTGCCACTTTTTTAGACAATGGGATGCTCCTTGAAGATTCATATGTGGCCCCAAACATCTCACTCCAGTCTCCGTTTTGCAACTCTTTGGCCCAGAGGAAATTATCTTAGTTCTGCTGGAATGTTGCAGGTTTCATCTTTTGTGCAATTGGCACAGTAATAGCATCCCTCATATTGACATGCATTTAATTAAGCCTGAATATCACAATAACAAAAGAGTATGCAAGGACAAGTTGCTGCTTGTTTGCCAATTAAGTTACGTGCAATTGAAGCAGAAACAAGAAGTTTCAATTCTCATGAAGAAAATACAGGTTATAAACTCCTCGCAGCTAGTGCAGGACTTTTACATGTAGCTAAGGCTGTTCGAAATTTGATGTATTGCGCCAGATAAGCGAGTGGCAGTTGAAAGTGCAATGCTCGTTTTTGCCAATACATCTTTGCTACAGACACATACAAAACTCCCTGGGATATATTTACATGACAGTTGAACATATTTTGTCAATAAAAATGTAGTAGCTTTTATCACTGGGAAGTACTGTATTATATGCACATCTTAACATTCTTTGGAAGTAAGGTATGTGCAAACATGCTCATTCTTATTTTAAAATATACAGCAATTTGCATACTTCCAAGCTGTACCATCTAGGGTGAATGTGCACATGTGGGTATCTGCCATGCACTGAATACAGAAACACTGGAAAATGTAATCTCATTGCAGCACTAAAAATTACAGCCGAGGAGGTAAGAACAAATTATAGCAAATATCTGCAAATCTGACCTCAGCAGGACATGCTAACGTGTCTTTGAATTAAAGTACAAATTTATATTAAATTCAAGATCCGCTGAGCGGAAAGTTGATATGTTTTATATTGCATGCTCTTTCTGGGACGTACACTACAAAACACTGTTACCACGCGTGAACCATTGCCGGTTTGATGATGAAGCCCATTCAGCAGGGTTGTGATGATTTTAACCAAAATTTGTAGTCATGAGTGACACGTGGAATTTACAAGCGGAGTGCAAATTTGAAATAGCGACTGCTAGCATCTCCCCCTTAATGACAATAGGCTGATTCTGACATACATCTGCCATTTTCCAAAAATATTTTGTCTCCATACAGCATGTTTTGATCACCACAATCATACCTAGCATTACTGTTTATATTAACAGCCAGAATTAGGTAAACCGACTACAGCTACATACATAATGAAAAATGTTTCAAGCTTTGATAGCAACTGTATACTTTCTAGAAAAACTGTGCGTTGTCTGCTGATGCTAGGTCACGCCCCCACCAAGAGGAATGAAATGCACTGCTGTAGACGAGGAAACATTATCTGCAGTCCCCCATTGTTTCAGAATGAAGCTAGTTCACTGCAGATGGGAAAGAAGTACACAGTATATGATACATTTAGCACCGGTTTCCAAACACCTTTTGCTAATATATTTCTTGGAGACATAGTACTTGTTCCAAAGCATTTTTGGCATTTTGAAACAAAAAAAAAACAGTAGTTCAAAGCCCCTTAAGGTTTTACCAATAAAGTGCGATGGGAATAGCATTTTTTTTTCATATTAAATATTTTACGATACATGAAGCACATGGTATTAATGGCATACAAGAGGCCCCAGCACTATTTTAACACATTAAAAAAATGTCCCCAATACGTTAACAAAACAAGCAATGTTAGCAAACAGCATGCAGCACAGAATTTTCAACACCACACCTGAAATAGTAAAACCGTTTGCTCTCGTCCTCACCAGCTATGCAGCAAGAGGGCTGAAAACGCATTGGCTGCCCTCATGTATGCTTGCATAAGGCTGTTTCACATGTCGCAACAACAGCAAAAAAAATTGTTCCATTCGCTCCATTCACTCTGTTTGCAATCATAGCTAATGGCAGTTTGTTTCACATGAACTGCAAACATTCAGTGATTTTTGCTCTGCAACTTGCACAATCAGCAACTCTTTCTTGCAACTGTTTTTGTGACAGACACTGCAGAATTTTTAAAATGTAATGTAATGGTCTGTGCGTTATTATATTATTAAGTTTTAATGAAAGGTAACAAAGAGCATGCATCATTTAAGAGCACTTTCCAGTCTAAATTAACTTTAAAGAGCACAACACTGGCCATTAACAGTCAAACACGTTGATGCAATTTCGACGGCTTGGCCAGCCTGACCCTATTTCGATAGGTCCCGACCGAAAAATTATTCTGCTGCTGTGAACAGAGTGAAAAATTTCCAGCATGTTGATCATTCGCAGGTGGCCACTGCGGTGAAAGCAAGTGGCCCCCCCCCCCCCCCCTTTTTTTTTTGCTGCAAGTGAATTCAGTCTGAAAATTACTGCTTTTTTGTGTCATGTGAAATGGCCTAAATGCAGGATAATTCTCTTCCGCACATCTTACACCTTGCTGTGCCTTGTGAGCTAGACATGGTGATCAACATCGCTTCGTATTGTGAGACAACCTGCAGGCAGCAAGCCACCTCTTTATTGACTCATGAGCCTCAGCTCCACTACTCGGACCCAAGCAGTGATGATGATTATCTACAAGTGATAGGATGAAGTGCACGAATAACGCTCACTCTATTATAATAACACCAGAAAATGTACAATTAAGATTTGGCTATGATCCACTGGTAAAAGTGGCACAGGAAAAAGCCATGCCACACCACATACCAAGTTGGGCCAGACTTGAGCACACAAATAAAAGCTCACACTTTAGGCCAGACATGTAATTTGTAAACAGTATGCTATAATATGGCTGCTCAATGAAAATAAGGTGAAGCCTGCTGAACTCTCTTTTCTGACAGTGAGCACGATTGTTCTTGCTCTGTTTGTCATGTTGGCACAGGCACTCAGTACTGGCGAAAAAATGCCAGGCTTGCGCAGAACACACAGCACGGTCACAGCAAAATCTTGAGAAGTTGCCTTCCTTGAGCCCTTAGTAAACTCTCTCAGGGCACTATTTCTATTGCAGTTGCAAGATACCCACTATGCCACTATTCATCATTCTGAGGAAAAGTGAGGTACCCGCTACGCGTCTGTGAGGCATTAATGATTATAAACACTTCATTGTTGCTGTGGCCAACAATGAAGAATTTAGAGTCCTTTATGATGAATGGGAAGCTTTAAACCACCTACTCAATACAGAATTTGTATTGCAACACCTTGTGTTATTTTACTTTTCTGCTATCGAAGACTTAGAACGAAGACTTAGTGGTATTTCAATGAGGCACAACAGCGGTGACACGCGAGCAACATGTCACAGGCTTCTCGAAACTTATTTCAGTGTGGCATGATTTACCCACTATTTCTGGGTATATGATGATGATGATGAAAGCTTTATTTTTGTCCAGAGAAGACTCGGAAAAGACCCCGCACCACCTGTCCAGACCCAACTAGAGATCACCAAACCGAGCTTGGTGACTCGTTCGCGGACACTCTGGGTGGCCAGGGTTTGATCTAATGAAGAAATTATTAAAGGACAGTCTGACGGAGCTCTTGATACATGCAAACCTCCAATTGGCAGTAACTCCAGCAATTTTAGTAACTCCAGATATTTAGTTATATCTGGGTTCGTTATATCGAGGTTTCAGTGTACTTATTTCCTTGATCGTAGAGCCAGCTTTTCACTCAAGTGATTTTCTAACCTAATGGCAAAGCAGCAACATTACTATATTATTTATTTTTTACCAGTGAGTATGCACTGCTAGTAGTAAGTTTTGTAAGTTGGAAGGCATACATACGCAAGTCCCTGGCAAGTCCCTGTACAGATGGGGCACTGTTAGAGGGAACACAAGAGCTTTAAAGAGGCACTGCAAAACTTATTGCTGATGGTCAGAAAATGCAGCGAATACATAACACATGAGCTAAATATTACAGCATAGCACATGGCCTGGAATTCACAATAAATTCTCAAAGTCAGCTGAAAATTGCTTTCTCTTCTCTCGACAAATGACGAAAGAAGCTCAAAAATCACTTGTTACAGCCCTTGGACCAGCCATTGGCCCATTTGAACATGGCACACTCGGTCGTTACAGGGATCGCCACGGGAAGTCACAACTCGTCCACACACGCGCAATCGTACTGAAAATCCGCAAATTATAAGAAAAAAAAGCAAAAAAGTGCTCTTGGTTGCAAAGCGCCCATGATGCATTTGCTTTCACCGTGCCATTCCTTCTTGTTTAATTTCCAGCACTTTTGTCGGAGTGAAAGAGGAGAATGCAATTGCAGCATGCGACAAATCTTCGTAACTCCAGTCGTATTGGATGAATTCGAAAATTGTCGCGGCGGTGAAGTCGTGAGACAATAAACTCCTTTACAAAATACATTCTATGGCTACTTGAAAAAGTGTCACAGAGCCCCTTTATAGGATTCCTAATGCCAAATTTGGAAACTTGCAATGCCTGTGTTGTTTGAAAGTTTGGCATACAGGCACTTCAGACTGATTATTAGGGACGAGTATTGCCCATAAGATATTTTAATTTGGTTTTAAAGTAAGGGTGAATGCTCATCTTAGTTATAGGCAAAAATTGACATTTTCTCTGGTTTGAAGTAGACAAAGGCCTGGCGCGACGTTCCACAAGCAAGGTGAGTACTGCCAACGGCAGAGAACGTTTGCAGGGCACACACAATACTACGACTGACACCCGGCAAGTACTATTGTTTGTCACACCTCTCGCTCTGTTACCAGGCTGATCTCAAGGTGATTTTGGCTCTTTGGCCAAGAATGCTTTTCTTATTTTCTGAAGGGGATGCACTGAAAGCACCTACATCGTTCCATTTACCACCTGCAGGTCCCCCAATTTGAAAACGGTGCGTTCAGTGTCATTTAAACTTGAGCACACATAGTCTCAGGTGCTCCCCCACTGTGGGGCGCTATTTCCTTATAAATTTAGAAGGGTCGAACTGACGAAAAATTGTTTCGAGTTAGCAATGTTAGCAAAAATTATACATTGCATTAGAGCAATCACAATTCAATTTTGTGATTACCTGATGCAAAGCTACAAATTATTGCAAAAAGAAAAGTTGCAGACGAAAACTTTCGCTGTCAGGGGTCCTTTAAGATAGTGCCCAGAGTGCCACCAACGGAACTTTCAAAGGCTTGTGGTGCAGGTGCGTGCTGCCAGCACAATCAAAGTGATAGGCAAAGTGCCCAATGTGTTGTCTTTTATGATTCCACTTTCCAGTGCTTACACTCACACTTATAAATGGCAACAAAGACAACACTCGGTTTGCCAACTGCTTTAAACGTGCCCAAGCTGCACTGTGAACCCCTTTGCCAGATGCTGGTGGCGACGCTCTGTGAAGTGCTGCCACGGGTTCATTAGTTTTCTCTAACAGCGGCAGCGTCTGTACAACAGCCAAGTCATGGCATGCATGGTCTGCAATCAGCCTTCAATTTCATTTGAAAACTGATTAAAACTTTGTTAGCATGGTAAAACTATATTTCAGTGAAATATTTTGTTTTACACTATGTGTGTGTGTATGTGTGTACGTATGTATGTACAATAAGGGAAAGAAGTGTATACCTAAGGGCTCATTTTTCCGTGTTTTAACACAATATTAATGAGATCTAACAGACAGTAATGCCAAGGAATGTACAGGGGAAGTTATTACAACCAATGGAATGTAAATAGGAAGAAAGAAAAGTGGATGAAAAAATAACGTGAGCAGGAATCGAACCTACGACCTTCGAATCGAACGCGTTATTCGAAGGTCGTAGGTTCGATTCCTGCTCACGGCTGGTTATTTTTTCATCCACTTTTCTTTCTTCTTATTTACATTCCATTGGTTCTAATAACTTCCCCTGTAGATTCCTTGGCATTACTGTCTGTTAGATCTCATTTATATATATATATATATATATATATATATATATATATATATATATATATATATATATATATATATATATATATATATATATATATAAAAGCAATAACTTGCTTTCGATAAAGACAAAGGCCTGACAAAAAATAGCAGTGACTCTTTTATCAGTCATCAGTCCAGTTATCTTTTGCCCATGATGGCCATTCAGCTTCGTACACCCAGTTTGATCCCTGTAATGATAACATGAATACCGTATTAAAGCAATTGAAGCAGCAATTATAAAATAAATTAAGTTAGTAAATAAGTTAGCAAAGACTTTTTTGTTGACACAATCAAAGCGATTATATCAACTGAGTAAGACACGCTCACAACCAGTTTTCTAAGGCGTCATGAAACAGACAGACTTTTCTGGGGCACTCACCAAAGAATACTTGCAAACTAAAATTTCACTCTACCAACAATACCACCTCTGTTAACAAAGCTGATTCACCAAGTGCAGTGACCACTTGTATTCCCCATACTATGTATTGGTGTGCATTGGTCAGGAAAAAAAAAGGGAAACTTACTCAGACTCACTAAAGAAATATACCGTACGCTTTTTGCACTCACTAGGTCACGAACTCACCAAAATTTCCTTTAAGCTGGACTGACCCGAACTCCCACTAGCGAAAATTTTCTTCAATTGAACTCACCCATGCTCACTAAGACTCGGACTCACGGCTACACTCAAACCACTACACTCAAACCTCGATATAACGAACCTGGATATAACAAAATATCGGTTATAACAAAATAAATGAAAAATAGTCTCACGATAGGCTCAGTGTAAAGAATAAACCTTTATAATGAATTTTCAGATATAACAAACTTATTTTCATATGTAAGATGCAAGTTTGTTATAATGAGGTTCGAGTGTACTTACCTTGTCCAAGTCATCATTTTTTGCTTAAAATTAGGGAATGAAATGATGGTTAATGCTCAAGTATGGGTAACTGTTACAGCAAACAACCTTAAAAGTGGGCTTAATACTAGTTCATCTCTTGCTCCAAACACAAAGGCTACATTTTTTAGAAAAGTATATTGCCTAAATAACGGATGTTACCTTGTAACGTAGGCAGTGTAGATATATAAGAAGATCCTTTGGCTCAGGGTCTTTGTATTTGCAACGACACTCCAAGCATTCATGGCGGCGGACAAATTTCGCTTTGTCAAAAGCTTGCTTCTCCATCATTGCATGAAAATTGGCTGATTCGGTACCTTCCAAGTAATGATTGAGACTTCCTGGGAAATGGTTGGTGGCAGGCTCCTCAAGGCATTCAGATCTAGTCATTGTGTCACCGCCATCGAGGTGTTCATCTGGCAAACAGCCATCTTTTCAGGAAGGAAGAAGCATAAGTTGCATTCAGGAGTGCCACAGCTCAATTTCACAGACAGGCATCTATTTATTTTCTATTAATGCAGGTTGAAATTCACTTGAGGGAGAAAGTAAGGCTTTGTATCTAATGGCATAGCTAGGCATACTCGCCCATGAGTACACTCACTCATCCTCATTTGAACGTGGTAAGTGCTGGTAAGAGAGTATTCATGAGTGTGAGTACATCAGTAAGTAACAGTGAATGTGAGTAGAAGAGAGTATGAACGTGAGTGAGTACTTGTGAGTATGAGTAAGAGTGAGTATGAATGTGAGTGAGTACTGTGAGTAGGGTAGAAGTGAGTATAAACACGAGTGAGTACTCATGAATGTGAGTAGGAGTGAGTATCAACATGAGTGTGGGTAGGAGTGAGTATGAGTGTGAATGAGTACAAACATAAGTGAGTACTCATGAGTGTGAGTAGGAGTGAGTACTGTGAGTAGGGTAGAAGTGAGTATGAACACGAGCGAGTACTCGTGAATGTGAGTAGGAGTGAGTATGAACATGAGTGTGGGTAGGAGTGAGTATGAGTGTGAATGAGTACGAACATAAGTGAGTACTCATGAGTGTGAGTAGGAGTGAGTATGAAAGTGAGCACTGTGAGTGGGGTAGAAGTGAGTATGGACATGAGCAGGTACTCATGAGTGTGAGCAGGAGTGAGTATGAGTGTGAGTAGAAGTATGAACGTGAGTGAGTGCTCATGAGTTTGAGTAGTTGTGAGAATGAACATGAGTACTCATGAGTGTGACTAGGAGTGAGTATGAACGTGAGTGAATACTATGAGCAGGGTAGGAGTGAGTATAAACATGAGCGAGTACTCATAAGTGTGAGTAGGAGTGAGTACTCATGAGTGTGAATAGGAGTGAGCATAAATGTAGGTAGAAGTGAGTATGAATGTGAGTGAGTACTCATGAGTGTGACTAGAAGTGAGTATGAATGTGAGTGAGTACTGTGAGTGGGGTAGGAGTGAGTATGAACATGAGCAAGTACTCATGGGTGTGAGTAGGAGTGAGTATGAATATGAGTAGGAGTGGGTATGAGTGTGAATAAGTACTCTGAGTGTGAGTAGGAGTGAGTATGAACATGAGTGAGTACTGTGAGTATGAACATGATAACGTACTCATGAGTGTGAGTATGAACGTGATTGAGTACTCATGGGATTCAGTAGAAGTGAGTATGAGTGTGAGTGAGTACTCTGAGTGTGAGTAGAAGTGAGTATGCACGTGAGTGAGCTCTTATGAGTATGAGTAGTCGTGAGTATGAACTCAAATGAGCCCTCGTGAGTGTAGGTGGATGTGAGTGAGTACTCAGAGTATAAGTAGTCGTGAGTGTAAACATGAAAGAGCACACGAGAGTAATTGAGTAGACATGAGTATGAAATGAACGTGAATGAGTACACATGAGTGTAAGTATTGAGTGTTGATATGAGTGAATACTTACGAGTGTGAGTTGTCGTGAGTGTGAATGTGAGTTTATTCATGAGCATGAGTCAGTGTGCCGCACAGAGAAAGTACCTTAATGGTGCTTACGTTGTTGTCTAGCGGCAGTTGACTAGACAAGCGGTATGAGGCCACATACACTAAAAAAGTTTTATTGTGTTATCATGTTAACTCGATAACAGACGTTTCAAGTAGGAAGAAAACAGGAGACAGAACTAGCAATCAGATAATGAGATTTGACTTTACTTCGAAATATAACTGTATCTCGTGCAGCGCATTATGATCGGCTAGAGTGTACAAAACGATTCCGGATACATGTAACATAACGCGGCTGGCATTCTGATGCTGCACCATTCGTGTATGCTGTGTGTCATAGAGTTTTCTAAAATTAACTAGAGGGGACTCTGGCGCTACGATCGTTCAGCGACCATGGGAATTATGTGTATGACCTGGATTTGCTTAGTCTTTGTGCTTCTGGATGGCGAATGCACTTGTGCCTTCGTTTATTGCTGTGTTTTGGTTTTGTTTCGAAAGAACAAACCGTTTTTTTGCTTCATGACCCAACTTGAAGTGGCAAGCCTAAAAGATTGAAGTGACAAAGTGTAACTGTCGAACATTTGCCAATTGTTGTTTCATGACAAAGCAGCTTCAAGCCACGCGAAGGCAGAATGAACGTAAAGTACGAAGACTAGGCAAATCCATGCCATACCTATAATTCCCGTGCTCGCTAAAGCACTATGCGTTGCAGCTCCCATGGACACTAGCGCTAGAGTTCCCTCTAGTGTATAGTTAGGAAACTCTATGCCGTGTGTCCTGGGGCCACGGCGCACTATTGTGTCAGCGACTGTCTCGACGCAGCAGTGACTGCGGCGACGGCACCTCCTCTCTGTCTCACTAAGTGCACTGCTTGTTTGGTAGTACTGTGTTGAAGAAAGTTCTAGCAGGTTACGAAGTTACAGAACTAAAATACGGTACGGGACATCGGTATCGCTTGTCCTCTCAAGCTTGTGTTTTTGACACTCCTAACTCCAGTAAATGCACCCAAACAACCCACAAAAGACTTAAAAAATTTTTCTGTGCAAGGGGCATGCACCCGTCGTCAATGTCAATGCCTGTCAATGCACCTGTCGTTTTAATAAAATACTGCACAAGCACTTGTACAGTCACCTTTTCGTGTATCTTGTGATTTTGCGCTCAAACCAATTCCAGCATGCACCTCGAACACAACGAGCTGGAAAGGAGGTGTGCTACAGCAGTCCCATGTCGTATTTACATAATGTGCAGTGGCATTGCAAAGTGCAGAAAACTGTGCCCATACCCCCCCCCCCCCCAATTTTTTCACCATGGTATACAGATAAAAAACAAAAATTTTAAGGTGTGTCCCTCGTGCCCTTGAAAAAAATTTCTGCCTACAACCCTGGCAAAGTGCTTTTACTCTCTAATGTGTGCATCTTCGGCACCGATCGCACTGTATTGTGAGCAGAGGCTCTGTGTTCAAAGTGACGCTTGGAGGTCGGCATATTCGCCTTTTCGGCCGGGTAGTAATAGCAGCACGTGCTGCTACTTAAGAAACTTCCGGTCACTCCATTGTGTGTAAGTTGTGCTAGAGTAAGGAAAGACTTTTTTCTGCTTTCAGGTAAAAAGAAGGTGCTCGAAGTTAAGGACTAACCCTTACCATGCTGTATCTAGTTTAAAAGAAACTGTATTTGAAATATTTGACAGGGAGAAAACTCTTGAAAATGAACTGGCTAATTGTTAAGGCTTCTGTTCCTCACCAATACTGCTAGACTACGCCACTCAAAACTGGAAGCCATACAGCCCCTGTATTTTAAACAGCGATAGGGTCTATACATGGAGCTATAGACACGAACGTGCACCCAGAAATTACATATACGTACGCCTGTTATTCCAAGGGCAGCCTGTGCACACAGGCTTGATTGATTGATATATGGGGTTTAACGTCCCAAAACCACCATATGATTATGAGAGATGCCGTAGTGGAGACCTCCGGAAATTTCCACCACCTGGGGTTTTTTACCCTCCGCCCAAATTTGAGCACACAGGCCTACAACATTTCCACCTCCACCGAAAATGCAGCCGAGTACCTTAGCCGCTAGACCACCGTGGCGGGGCGTGCACACAAGGCTGTTGTGGATTCCGATCTAAAACTGTCTATCGATTAGCTTAGAGCGCTTTTCGCGTCTTTTCATACGCTTCCTCAATATGAGTGATGTAATCATTTATCCAGGGCGATTCTTAGTTGATTGCAGATTTTGTCTATACTGCTCAAGACACAATATGTTGTGATGATAGTTATAGCGCGAGAAAAGAATGACGACAAAGAGACAAGAAGGACACTTTGTGTCCTTCTTTGTCGTCCTGTTTTCGCGCTATAACTATCAAAGTGTCCTTCTTGTCTCTTTGTCGTCGTGCTGTTCTCGCGCTACAACTATCATCATGTCATACCAACTAGCCCAAGCTGCCACACTTCTAAGCAATATGTCACTTTAAAATGCGGTTTTCTGTAAGCCCTAATAACATTTGCAGCGATATATTCGAGGTGCAATCTGCGTCTGCTCACGCAAATGTTGAAAAAAATCAAACGCGTGCAGAACATCCCGACACACTAAATAAATCTGATGGCTTTAGTGTATTAAAAACTAATGTGAGATGCAGATATAGTACGCCGTTTACAGCACGACCCATATGGCGCTTAGAGGGCCAGTCAACAGGTTCTGATTTTTTTTCACACACCCCAAACAAGCTCGGGAATTCGTAGAATAGATCGCAGCGATCGCGTTTTCGGAATATTACAGAGGTGCGCACTGTGCAGCTCTGTACAGCCCTCCATTTCGAAAAACGATTCTTGCGCTCCTTTCCTACATCTGAGCAACGCTCCTTCCACATGCAGTGACGTCGTCAACTCAACGATCGATTGTTCTAAACCAGGTCTCAACAAACAGTAGTGAAGTCAACGACTGTTCTTGTCCCCACCTAAAGCTATGACAGAGCTATTCAATCATGCGAGTTGCAAAACTCCCCATAGGCTCCATGATGGTTGGTTGGTTGGTTGTTCCTCAGAGTCTTGGCGTAACCAACGACGAAGGATAGGCCATAAAACGGGCGGCACTATGTATGGAAATTCGAGCATATCACTGGCCCAGTTTTTGGGAGTGGGCAGATTGTCGTACCATCTGTTGATCAGTACACCCACTATTAAACGCATAATTTGTGTTTTGTGTTGATGGCGCAACAGTCTGCTCCAAAAAAATCTAACTGTTTAAAAATTCGGCCTACTTCATGTCCGCAGTTTTATATCCGCAGTGTTTTGTACCGCAGTTTTGCTGCAAATCGTTGTCTGCTGCAAATCAAGCGACCAAGCTGCAGAGAAGCACCGGCACCAGGTAAACAGTAAACAACCAGGCATTGCAGCAAGCGGAAATGCGTTGCAACTGATTGAGTTTGCAGATCACGTCATTTTCTGACGTCACACTGCCAAAGTGCCTTCCCCTCCCTCTGTAGGAGAATGGTTGAAACTAGCTGATACGAATTTTTCAGCCCCTGTAACTTCTTAATGTAGCACGTATTTGCGAAATTCTTGCGGCAGCATCTTCACGAAATAAAAGTGCACACTTTACAACAATTTTTGGACCTTGGTGTTGTTTTTACTGGCTTTTTAAGAAGTGATTTCTTAGATGTCCTTTGACTAGTGCACAGTGTATTCCTATTACAAAACGTGGTTCCCACCTTCTCGTTCGTTAAAATGTACGTTCAGAGATAAAGTATTGAAGTGGGATGCGAGAATAAAATAGGGATTTTCGAAAAAAAATATGCTCGTTCAAATCATAGCTGTTTTAGATTGCTTGTTCATAAAGGAGATGCTCATCACGTTTGGTTGTTATCTTCAAGAGATGGTTGCGTGCATTTGCTGGGTCGATTGATTGATATGTGGGGTTTAACGTCCCAAAACCACCATATGATTATGAGAGACGCCGTAGTGGAGGGCTCCGGAAATTTTGGCCACCTGGGGTTCTTCAACGTGCACTCAAATCTGAGCACACAAGCCTACAACGTTTCCGCCTGCATCGGAAATGCAGCCGCCGCAGCCGGCATCCGAACCCGCGACCTGTGGGTCAGCAGCTGAGTGAGTACCTTAGCCACTAGACCACCACGGCGGGGCGTGCATTTGCTGGGGATCGTGAGTCTGAAATCTATTTTTAAGAGGCGGCTCCTACAGACACGGGCAAAGAGGTCGAATGTGAAGCGAATGCCCATGTACATTCTGTGGACACTAAACTATAGAGGACAAACAAAAATAATTTATGAAGGCATATTTCTAGCCTTAGCGACTGTGGTGCCACTGGAACATAGAAGCTGATGCTCGAATTGACAAAAAATAATCTCATAAAAAATGTCTATACACGATCGCATATTGACAATTAATAAAGGCACCTGCTTTTGCACCAATTCTGTACTGTTATCCGGAACCGTTATCTGAAAGGTCATGATACCACTGTTTAGAGAGTGAAAATACTATTGCCGAAAATGCTGCTGAGTCTCAAACGACACGCACTGCAATGGCAAGTGATCCTATCATTTAGATAGGAAATTTAGACCACCTGGGGTTCTTCAAGGTGCCCCTAAATCTAAGCACACGGGCATCAAGCACCTTCACCTCAATCGAAAATGGGGCCACCATGGCCAGAGTGAGTGCCGAGTAGGCCTAAGTATAACATCAATGAGTGCTTACGAGTGTGAGTGTAAGTGAGTAGGAAAGTGAGTGACTGTTTATGAGTGCAAGTAGGAATGAGTATGAACGTGAGCGAGTGGTTATGAGTTCGAGTAATCGTGAATGAGCACTCATTAAGTATAGTAAGTGCGAGTATGAATGTTAGGTAATACTCATTGGTATGAGTAGATGTCTGTGATCCTTAATGACCAGCGATTATTTGCCTTTGTGCTACATGCCCTTCCCAACAACATTTCTTCTTGATTTCGGCTATGATGTCCTGAACACCCCTTTGTTCCACGATACGTTCTGCTCTCTTCTTGTACCTTAAGGTTACACCTATCATTTTTCTTTCCATCGTTCTCTGTATCGTCCTCAACTTGAGTTGAACCCTCTTTGTAAGCCTCCAGGTTTCTGCTCCATAGGTAAGTACAGGTAAGATGCAGCTGTGTCCTCTTGAGGAATAATGACAATCTACCATTCATGATTTGAGAATGCTTGCCGAATGTGCTCCACCCCAGTTTTATTCTTCCAGTTACTTCAATCTCGTGGTTCGGCTCTGCAGTTACAACCTGTCCTATGTAGATGTACTCTTTTACAACTTCAAGTGTGCTGACACCTATCCAAAGCGCTGTTCTCTTCCAAAGTTGTTGTACATCACATTCATTTTTTGTAGATTTATTTTCAGATTTCAAGAGAATACAAGCGAGTGAGGGGGAGACAGAAAGCTAGGAGGGCAGATGAAATTAGAAAGTTTGTGGGTATAAAGTGACAACAGCAAGCACAGGACCAAGTTGACTGGCAGAACAGGGGACAGGCCTTTGTCCTTCAGTGGGCATACTCAGGCTGCTGCTGCTGATGATGATGAGGAGATGTGAGTATGAAAGTGAGTGAGTGCGTATGAGTGTGAAAAGGAGTGAGTGTGAACGTGAGTGAGTTCTTATGTGTGTGAATAGGCATGAGTGTGATCAAGAGGGAGTTTCTGTGAGTCTATGACTGTGAGTAGGCGCGAGTATAAACGTGAGTGAGTGATGATATGTGTGAGTAGGTGTCAGTGCCTATGAGTGTGTACGCATGAGTTGAGTGTGAGTACTCATGAGTGTAAAAGGGCGTGAGTGTGAATGTGAATGAGTAATTATGAGTGTGAGTAGTCATGAGTAGGAAAGTGAGTGAGGGCCTATGAGTGTGAGTTGGCGCGAGTATGAACGTGAGTGAGTGCCTGTCAGTGTAAATAGGCGTGAGCATGAAGTGAGTGAGTGCTTATGGGTGTAAGTAGTCGTGAGTATTGTTGCGCCTTTGGGTAGCGTGGTGCGGACTCGGGCCATCCGAGTCCCCGGAGAGGACGAGTAGAGAAGCCGGAGAAGGAGAAAAAAATGTTTATATACAGTATTTACATGGTAGCGTGGTACAACATGAAAAGAGAATCACACACGAGCGCCTCTGCGCTAGCGTTTTTATACATCGTCCGCCTTCCCAAGATCCCTTGCAAAGAAAATTTATGCGCAGGATACTCCAATGAGATCGTCGTCTTCCTCTCCGTCCCCGAAGAGGGAAAGCCAAACACCGCCTCCCTCTGAACCTAGGAAAGGGGCAAGACATGCCCAGTTCGCTGTTTGGTGAGGGAGACCCCACGCGCCAGCGTGGCACCACAGTGAGATGACGTGGAATCCCATGCGCAAAGTCGCTCCCTGATGCAGCCAGGTTGACTCAAGCAAGGCAGAATACCCCGTACAGCTGCTGGGTCGACGCTGCTTCGGAGTGTTGCTCTCGGCGGCTGACAAAAGCTTGGCCAACGACTTTTGTGTCAAGAGGAGCCGGCGACGTGGTTTTTCCAGATTGTCCGCGTCCGTCGCCGTCCCAGTGCAGGGTTGACTCATCAACAGCTGCCAGGTGCCAGCAGGCCGCGAAGACCACGTGGAACTTGGGCGAGGCACAACAGCACCCCCGCCGCCAGATGATACATCGGGAGGTCGAGTTGTTCCATGCAGCTCGGCCGGGTCGATGTCGGCGACGTTCCGGCAAGGCTCTTGCTTTCTCGAAGGGCCTGGTCAAACTGGAATGCTCCAAGAGCTGGCCTCTGCGCCCCGCTTCGGTGAAAAGTGGGTGACAAGCTCCAAGAAACGACCTTTGTCAGCCACACACAATGCGACAAGCACCGCGTGCACGCCACTCTCATCGCCAGGCCTCCGATTTTACAAAGCAAACATCTTATCTTAATAATTTAAGCTCAAGGAAACAATGTGCATACCAATCGGGACAAGTGTCCAGTAACTCTTTCATACGTAACTCCATTTGGAATCGAGATAACATTATAATCAAGCTAAACAAGCAAACTGTAGAGCTCGGGACAACGAGGGAGTCAGTGAAAAATTTCTCTACGCCCTCACTGTAACACATTGAAAAAAAAAAGTACACATAAACTAGGTAAAGGTAAACAAAAAAAATCAAACAAACCTTCCGCGTCTTTTGACGAGTCAAAACGCTCGACTTAGGGCGTCTGCATTTGTATGAAGGCCACCTCTCTTGTAGCGCACCTCGAAATTGTGCTGCTGCAGTGCTATGCTCCATCTGAGCAAACGACCATTCTTAGGTGACATTTGGTGTAACCAGGTTAGTGGAGAGTGATCAGTTTCTATAATAAACTTAGAGCCAGCAACATAGCAGCCTAGTTTTCGTACGGCCCAAACAATGCAAGCACATTCTTTTTCCGAAGTGCTATAAGCCTCTTCCCTGCTGCTCAATTTGCGACTCAAATACAAAACCGGCCGCTCCTCTCCACTCTGGTCCGTCTGACATAGCACTGCTCCTAAACCGCGTTCGCTTGCATCACACTGAATAGTGAAAGGTTTTGCAAAATCCGGTGCCCTCAAGACGGGTTTCTCACTCAATGCGTGCTTCAGCTTCTGAAAAGCGTCTTCCTTTTTAGAGTCCCATTGAATGTTCACAGGTTCGGTCTTGCGTAAACTATCTGTCAAAGGGCTGGCAATCTCGGAGTAATTCGGGACGTAATGCTGATAGTAACCTGTGAGGCCGAGGAATGCTCTCATCTCGGTCTTAGTGCTGGGACGACGATAACCGACCACCGCGGCTACCTTGAGTTCGGACGGTCGACGACGCCCATTTCCTACAATGTGCCCTAAATAGCTTACTTCAGCACAGCCCAAATGACATTTCTCTCTCTTTACCGTAAGACCTGCATTTTTGACCCGTTCCAAAACCATCCGAAGGTGTTCAACATGGTCTTCCCATTTGTCCGAAAATATCGCCACATCGTCTAGGTAAGGCAGCGCAAATTTCTCGAGCCCGTGGAGAACCTTATCCATCAGGCGGCTGAAACAATACGGCGCGTTCTTGAGCCCAAAGCTCATCATCAAAGGACGAAAAGTGCCCAGGGGTGAGATAAAAGCAGCGTATCGACTCGCGCGCTCTGTCAAAGGGACCTGCCAATACCCCCTAACAAGGTCTAACGTAGAAATGTATTTCGCCTTAGACACTGTCTCTACCCTCTCTTCAATGTTAGGAATAGGGTAAGTCTGGTCGACTGTTACAGAGTTCAGGCGGCGATAGTCCACGCATGGCCTTGGATCACGGCCCGGAATCTCAACCAAAATCAAAGGCGAGGTGAAATCACTGTCTGCTTCGATGATAACACCTAGGTCGATCATGCTGCGAATTTCGGCCTCTAGTATCTCTCTCTGTCTAGGTGACACCCGATACGGCTTACAGCTGATCGGCTTGTTAACCGTCAGCTCAATGTCGTGCTTAATCACATCCGTTTTGCCTGGCTTCTCGGAGAAAACGGTAGCGAATTCCTGTACTAAAAGCTCTAAATCTTCCTCTTGAGCCTTACTTAGGGTGTTCCCTGTGTCTACCCTATCGGACAATGTGCTGCTGACCGTGCCATCGGAAAGACAAAGGATTTCCGCGCCCTCATCCTCAGGAACATTGAGTGCAAGGTTTACTACTGCTTTTCGTCGCATGTAGGGTTTCATTAGGTTACTGTGATACACTTTGGGGCATTTCCGGCCCCACTTTACCTCGTAGTTGGTGTCTGAAAGCACTGACAACACTGTCGCTGGTCCCTCCCATTGTACGTCCAGCTTGTTTTTTCTTGAAGGGCACAACAGCATCACCTCATCGCCCACTCTAAAGACTCGCTTTCGAGCTGACTTATCGTAACGGGCCTTGGAAAGCGCCTGTGCTGCGCGCATGTTGCTCTCCACCACTTCGCGTGTAGTCCCCAGTCGCCCCAATAAATCCAGTACATAGGAAACCACATTAGGGTCCTCCCCATATCCAGTCCATGACTCTCGTATTAAGTGCAGCGGACCTCTCAAGTTCCTGCCGTAGACAAGTTCAGCCGGACTAAAACCCGTACTCTCGTGTGGGGCCGACCTCAGAGAAAACATCGCAGCTGGTATACACCCCTCCCAGTCACTTTTATGCTCAAAGCACAAAGCTCGCAAAACGCGTTTCATGACCGAGTGCATGCGTTCCACAGGGTTCGACTGTGGATGGTGAATAGAGCTATGCGCGATTTTTATCCCGCAGCGTTCTAGGAATGTAGTCGTAAGGCAGCTTGTGAACACACTTCCGTTGTCACACTGTATCTCCGAGGGAAAACCCACCCGAGAAAAAATAGACAACAATGCGTCCACCACGCATACTGAACTCAACTCTTTCAGTGCGATTGCCTCCGGGAACTTGGTGGCAACGCACAGCGCGGTCAGGACGTACCGATATCCTGATTTAGATGGAGGCAGAGGCCCCACGATGTCAATCACGAGCCGACGGAAGGGTTCTGTGACTATTGGCACTAGTTTCATTGGTGCCTTCCATTTGTCTGTTGATTTTCCTATCCGCTGACAAGTGTCGCATCCACGGACAAACATCTCTACATCCTTCCAGCACCCGGGCCAGTAGAACTCCTGAGCCAGCTTAGCTTTCGTTTTCTTTATACCTAAGTGGCCCGCCCAGGCGTTGCTGTGGGCCAGGTCGAGAATGTTCCGCCGGTATTTTAGTGGAACTACCACTTGGTTGTAGACCCGCCCTTTAGCGTTCTCATACCTGCGATGCAACACCTCGTTTTGGGTGTAGAACGAAACGTTCTTCCTAGAGTTACCTTCCTTATGTATGGCATCTAGCAGCATAGAGAGTGCGAGATCCGCCTTTTGATCGACCACTAGCGTTGCACGGTCGGTTCTGGCTAGCTGACACCAACTGGTGGACGCGGGTGTTAACACCGAGCCTGTCACCAAGTCCTCGTTTTCGGGCGTTAGAGATATTTCCTCGCTGTTGTCGACCATAGCCCCAGTTTCCGTCTCGACAACTCGCATGGCAGACTCATTTTCCGTCGCAACTACCTCAGGTTTTCCTACACTGCCCTCGGACGTCTGTTCCCCAGAGGGTGAGCTGCTCAGCTGTTGCGTCAGCTCGCGCGCCTTCGAACGGGTAAGGGCCATGCAAGCTATTTCGGTGGCAAATGATTCTCCACGTGTTTTTAACATTTCCTCAGACTTATTTGAAAATAGGTAAGGGAAGTGCTCCGGAAGGTTGGCTGAAATTGCTGCTTCCGTACACAATTGGCCGAAAGGGCCCTCGATTACAACCCTCGCTATCGGTAGGCAGACGCTTTGCTTTTCTGCCACTTGCCGAATCCAGGCACACTCTCCTATATAGTCTTCGGAAGATACGCAACTTGGATGCGCTACATCCATTGTGGCCGCCGAGTCCCTCAATACCCTACACATTCGGCCGTTCACTGAGAGTGTCCTCATGTAAGGCTTCAACAGCTTTAAGCTATCCTCTGACTCCTGAATTGTGGCAAATGCCATGTGCCTCTTACAGCTCCTGGCCATGTGGCCCTTTTCTCCGCAGCTGTAGCAAACAACTGGCTTCCGCGCTTCTAACGCATGCGCTATGTCACCAGGCGCCTTTGAACCTGATGAAGGTGCCGCCTTAGTCCCCTCACTGTCCTTTCCCTGCTGATTGTCTAATAACTTGGAATTTTCGGGTTTCCAGTTATTTCTTGCAAACCTCTTGCGTCCCTGGTTTCCCGACCAGCTTTCTACCTTTTCATTTTTTTCCGAAGTTCGTGGTGTATTGCGGAGACTACGGCGTGAGCAGTAATCTTCGGCGAGTTCTGCTGCCCTGTTCATGTCTACGTCTTTCATCCTATCCTGCACCCAAAGCCTTACCTCCTCGGGAATTCCCCGGTAAAACTGCTCAAGTACCATCAACTCAATGACCTTGTCATGGTTGCCATAGACTTGCGCGCTTTTGAGCCACTCTTCAAAGTTGGCTCTAATTTGGTAGGCATAGTCTGAATGAGATTCGTTGCCCCTCTTAGAGTGCCTGAACCGCAGGCGGAAAGCCTCTGTCGATAGGCGACATTTTCGTAGCAATGCAGCCTTTACCCTGTCATACACCTCGGAGTCCTCTTTATTCATTCTTGCGATAACATCGGACACTTCGCCTGGTAGTACGCATATCAGTTTTTGTGGCCAAGTCTCCCTACTAAACCCTGCATTTTCGCATGCTCGCTCAAAATGCACGAGGTATAATGCAATGTCGTCACCCGCCTTGAAGGTGTGGATTAGATCCTTTATCTTTGATTCTCCACCCCCTGAATTTTGATTTCCCACGGACATACGAAGCTCCAGTTCTTTCAGACGGATTTCATGTTCTTTATCCTCGCGATCCCTCCTTATTTCCTCCTCTCTTTGTTCACGGGCTAAGCGCTCACGCTCCTCTTTCTTTGCCAAAATGGTTTCTCTGGCCTCAATGGCCTCTTCTAAACTCACTTCCTCTTTTCCCAAGTGCTCCAAAATTTGTTGTTTTCTTTTAACCGAGCCGACCGAAATATTCAGCTCCTGACAAATTTCGAGGAGTTCTTGGACCTTAAACTTCTCCATCTTAGATATGCACACCGTTTCTCTTCTAAGGTAATTTTGCCCACGAGCCACCCAATTCTTGGTCTGCGAATCAAAATTTACCAAAATCACCCTACCACGTTACCGACCATCTGCGCTAACGAGTCTGGCGAAAAGAAGAGCAAACACGCGGCACTCACCACTTCGATGCAGCCGACGCAGGCGAATCCCATAAGCTGCCAGCCACTGTTGCGCCTTTGGGTAGCGTGGTGCGGACTCGGGCCATCCGAGTCCCCGGAGAGGACGAGTAGAGAAGCCGGAGAAGGAGAAAAAAATGTTTATATACAGTATTTACATGGTAGCGTGGTACAACATGAAAAGAGAATCACACACGAGCGCCTCTGCGCTAGCGTTTTTATACATCGTCCGCCTTCCCAAGATCCCTTGCAAAGAAAATTTATGCGCAGGATACTCCAATGAGATCGTCGTCTTCCTCTCCGTCCCCGAAGAGGGAAAGCCAAACACCGCCTCCCTCTGAGCCTAGGAAAGGGGCAAGACATGCCCAGTTCGCTGTTTGGTGAGGGAGACCCCACGCGCCAGCGTGGCACCACAGTGAGATGACGTGGAATCCCATGCGCAAAGTCGCTCCCTGATGCAGCCAGGTTGACTCAAGCAAGGCAGAATACCCCGTACAGCTGCTGGGTCGACGCTGCTTCGGAGTGTTGCTCTCGGCGGCTGACAAAAGCTTGGCCAACGACTTTTGTGTCAAGAGGAGCCGGCGACGTGGTTTTTCCAGATTGTCCGCGTCCGTCGCCGTCCCGGTGCAGGGTTGACTCATCAACAGCTGCCAGGTGCCAGCAGGCCGCGAAGACCACGTGGAACTTGGGCGAGGCACAACAGTATGAAGTGAGTGAGTGCAAACGAGTGTGAGTAGTAATGAGTATGAATGTGAGTGAGTACACATGAGTAGGAGTACGTGGACGTGAGTGTGAACGTGAGTGAGGACCTGTGAATGTGAGTAGACGTGAGTATGAACGTGAGTGAGTACTCATGAATGTGAGTAGACGTCAGTATGAACATGAGCAAAGAATGAACCAACTAGCCCCTCGAGACGTCCCGATTTACGTCTCTAAGCAATTAAAATTTTTCTTTCAATAAAGGGACACTAAATAGAGAATAGTTTTTTTATGTTATTAAATCACTATTTTGCAATACCAAAATTACCATGCATTACCATGACAAGATACTTGGTAAGTGTTTGAATACGCAAAAAGAAAATGTGAGTGGCAATGCCAAGAAGTTCCCGTATGAATCACCACGGCATCAGAAATTTCGACAGCATCTACTAGGACCTACGGAGTTTCTAATTAGTGAAAATGAAGTACACAGTCATCTCAGGGGCCCAGAGACTTAACATACCAAGATTCAGGAAAGTTTATTGGGCCAATGTCACCAAAATATGATAAATGCACTTTGAAATTCATGACTCCACGCACAAAGACTTCGGCACAAAATTTAGAATGAGACATTGACCTTAGTTTTCTCTTTCATTATTAATGCCATAACAGTGAAGTTCATGGAATTGAAATTTTCAGTGTAACATTTATCAATCTAAATGTATTAATTGCTTCACAGTAGTGTGCCCTTAAAATTGTAGCCCAAAAAGTTTATTTTTACAGTATTTGAAATTTTTGCATAGTTCCAGCATTTACGTACATGCTGCAACCAAGATATTATGCCTACAGCAGAGGTGGAAGCGACCTTCAGATTCTTGGAGCAGATTGGGGAGGGGGGGGGGGGGCTACTGCTTTGAAGCAACTTTAGTGCTGCAAAGAGTGAGCTTTAGCACAACACAAGTTAATTTAGGAGCAGATGTCTAGGCTAGAAGAACACTTTTGACATATTTTATTTCTGGCAGGGGCACGCATTAGTGCGCCACTTTGCGGATAAGAGTGGCACATGAAAGCCGCTTTGGAGCAATTTCAGGGCAACAATGTGTTTTAGAGCAACATGGCACGGCAGACAATAGCAGGCACAGTGTGGCACAAATGGTGCAGCACTTTACCTTCGCAACAAAGATGGCCTTCTCTTTTCATATTTATTTAACCACAGACCTTTACCTCATTATGCGCTTCTTTGGTTTAATTCTGAAAGCTCACTTGTTTAGCTGAGACATGCTTGTGATCCCACAATGACTTAAATGTGGCCGTCTGCACAATACACACCTCACTTGTGCAAATACCAGCTACAGTAGAATCTTGATGATACGAATTTTAAAGTTGCATCAAATGGACTACATTATATAAAACACGCCATGATTCAGCCTTATACGAATGGTTTCTCCAGCAACCACGGATGATACAACCGCACGATTGACCACTGCACGCAAGCGGTGCAGCGCGTCTTGTCTGTGGCAGGAAGGCCTGTTTACACTTGGCCTTAAACAAAACTCACCGGAATTCCCCTCGCTTCACCGCCAGAATTGTGACTGGAAAACGATGCCGCAAGGCCGACGCGAAAAAATCGGTCCGAGACCAATTTCGCGCCACGCGATAGCGAATCACTTTTCTGCTACTGTTTGCTTACACTGGCTTCACTAGCTCTCGAACCACATGATGTAAACAACCAGCCGTACATTCAAAATGACGGCCAAGGCGTCAGCAGGTGCAGTGGCTCGCATCAGCGCAATGGTAAACTACCCGCGTAGCACGACAAGGCTCACGGCTTTGAAAAAGACGCGTTTTGATTACAATCGCTGCGAACACTGGAAGAAGAAGAAGGGGCAGCAGAATAGAGTCGGCACACCCTAATGTGTCTCTTTTTTGCACTGCTGGCTGAATCCGTCACCGCCAGTGCCACTGCATCTGCTCGAATCGTTTGTTCTAAAATATCTCCCAAAACAATGTTTTCAAAGGTGTAAGTTGTTTCTTGTCAGTGCTTTGCATGCATAACTAGAACTCGGTGGAGATTTTAATGTTCAGGAATAAATTCTCATGTGGCGAAATTGGCAGCGTTGGCATGTATACAAGGGGCAGAATGAATGTCAACATTTTCAACGGACGGGGACGTGATTTTGCTGTCACTCTGGCGCTTTCGCTTCAATTCTTGAGTGTGAATTCTCTTGCAATGATTTTTTTTCGCATTGACTTTGCGGCAAAGTTTTACAATCACTTAAGCGGCAAAGCACGTGAATTTTCAATAAGTTTTGCCGCTTATGCTCTCTTTGATGCCAACTGTGAACTATAGCACCAGCGGCCTGAGTGAGGAAACTGCGGCACTTTATTGAGAGGCAGTGAAAACAGAAAAGTTAAAAAGAACATCATGGACTTTTAGGTAGTTGACAACAATAAAGTTCTCGTTCATCTTCATGATCAGCTTTAACTTGTTTTTTTGGTGCATACGAATTCACGATATGAATATTTTGCGTGCTCCATTTGAATTCATATCAACGAAATTTTAGTGCATAAAACAGAGGTGTGACATTGAACGCACATGTGCCGAGTACTTCAATGTACACAGTGCAGAACTCAACTTAATGGAACAATACCTAACAACCAATCACCATAACCTATACTTTATGTTTAACTAAAGGCAGTGTCAAAGCTACAAAATCGTAAGTGTTCTCAAGACTAGAATCCTGATTGTACGAATGTTTTATGTTCTACCCCCCCCAAAAAAAAAACACGCTTTTCTCTGTCATAAGCAGAAGTGTGCTCCACCTCTACTCTCGTGTAACAGTCACAAAAGAGCTGTGTTATGTCTTGCTCCTCCAAGGTGTTTTCTTACTACTGCAAAGAATCAGCCTGATAAACGTTCTAAATTGTACATAATACTACTGTGCCTTGCTAGTGGAAGCTGTATCTTGCGCGTTACCGGAAGACATGCTTTGTATTATAGCCAATTTTCTGAATTTTTAACATGTAAACTTATACTATTAAAGATCAATAACTTTTTTTTTTTACCTGGAGTCAAGTCCATTTCGGGACCCAGCCATTTTTTAAGATTATGTACTTCCAGAAGGTCCTCCACCAACTGAAATCACATCACACAGCATCACGAAGGGCCAGAAAATATAATCCAAAAAGTACTATTAATCTGCACATGAATGTTTACTGGCAATACCTGTTCTTTTGTTTTCTCTGTAATGCCACCTTTAGCTTTCTGAGACCCAAAAACTGTGTCATTGTAGAGTGGATCATTAACGATTGGGTAACCTGAAAGCAAAAAAAAGCGAAACAAATTAATATAAGAAAAGTGTAATCACATGTGCGTATTTATGTTCTGAACTTTCGTTAGTCCTTAATGTGCCAGGGCCCCAGCAATAAATAACAAGCAAGTGTTGGCCTACTATCATTTTATTTCTCTGATAATATGAGCTTTTATTCATACAGCAGAATGCACATATATATCGAATTTGGATATGGGTAATTTCATGCCAACTATCCCAGCCTTGGCGTTCAACCATCTGCAACTTGCTTGAAAAAAATTCAAGACTCTCTAAAAGTGGACCCTAAAACATTATTTGCAAGAAAATTTTTCAAGTACTACAAGCCTCATGTGAATATTTTTAGAAAGCTTGAAACCATGGCTCGTAAAGCACGTTGTCAAAAAATACGTTTTTCTTAAACTAGGTCAAGACATAATTGAAGTTTTTGCGCACACACACAAGGACACAGAAGAAGGGAACACAAGGACCAGCGCAGATCCTTGTGTTCCCTTCTTCTGTGTCCTTGTGTGTGTGCGCAAAAACTTCAATTATGCAGCAGTACCAACTAGCCCGTCTTTCCGTATTATTGCAGGTCAAGACAAATTTTTACCTTTAGAACAATGGTAGATTTTTTACTTTGTGGGAATCGAGACTAGCCCGCCACCTTTGCGCGGGCTTTGCCGCCTTTTTCTCCATTCTCATGTCCCGTCATAACCCCTTCCTCCGTGGTCTGGCGCACTGGGAGAGCGAAGAGTGACGTTTAACCCCTCTCACCCGGTAGTGGATGTCGACTGTGGCGCCGTGCGCGAAGTCTCTCGGGACGTTTCGGTGCACACGTCGGGAGTGAGAGAGACCTTTCCGGGGACTACATGGAGTAAGCAAGCATTTCTTTTCCGTCCATCGGCTCCCTTTGATTGGGGCTCATTCTGACTTCGTCAACAGTGCCTTGCACCCGTGACGAACGCTTATTTTTTGTCGGTCCTAGTAAAAATACGCCCAATAGCAGATTTACTAGCAACCTTCATTGGCTACTCACTCAGAAAGTTTTATCAAATTGTTCTTTGTTTTAAGCAAAAATATTTTTGAATTTGTGAGTTACCGCTCTGTGTTTTCACATGTTTGTACATTGTGGCAACGCGTCCTAGCGGTAAGTATAAGCAGCAAAGATGTGGATATTATATAGACAACATAATCAACTTTGTTCGTGCTTATTCAAATTATTTGCTAGCTAGTTTTATCCTGAGTCAATAAGAAACACGAAACCTACTAGACTGCATTTAACCCGATGCACCTATCTGCTGGCAGCCTGCGTAGAGTGCTTACTCAGCACCGAGAAGTGGTAGTGATGTGTGCAGCACATCGTTACCTATACGGTAAAAAAAAGTAATATGAACATCATCAAGTAAAGGATCCATTGAAGTAAAAAAATATGTGCTGCACGGCTGCTAAGTTTTAGTTATGCACCAACATATGGTCACTGGTGCAATTTGGTCAATTACACAATTACAAATGGAAGCTCAAGGGACCAGATGTGTTCCATTTAACAGGAGCTCCGTTTACTGAGAGATCAATAAGGCTGAAAATTACAGGTACGAAACCAATCGTGTGAGAGACAGCTGTTGGTCTGATTAAGCAGCAGATCCATTTAAGAGATTACATTTATGGAGAGTCTACAGCATATGATTATGTTGGTCTTAATTGCAACTTACCCATAAAGCGAGCCAATTTTTTTATATAGATCATTTTCTTAATCATAGTGCTCTTCCTACTTCCAAATGTTAGCATATAGATAACGGTGTATTGCACACACGAGTAGCACTTCCTGATGCTGCATAAGCATACTACGCAGGCTGCCAGCAGAGAGCTGCATGTGGTTATTAAATGCAGCCTAGTATATCTCACCTTTCTTGTTGACTCAGACTAATACTAGCTCGTAAATAATTTAAGTGAGCATTGACAAAGTTGATTATATTGTCTAGATTATATGCACGTTCATGCAGCTTGTACTTATCGCCAGGACGTATTGCTACGATGTATGGATTCGGGCATACACAGAGAGCGGCAACACACAAATTATAAAATATTTTTGTCACTTAAAACAAAGACTAGTTTAATAAAACTTTTCAGTGAGAAGCCAATGAAGGTCACTAGTAAATCTGCTATTGGGATAATTTTACTAGGACCACCTCAATGTTGAATTTATGACCAATTAAGTCCAAAAATAAATATTTTTGCAACTTTGATACCACCTGTGCATTTTATTTCGCACTACATATGCTTGAAACTATTCTTAGTCTACAATCACATTTACGTTGTGACTCTATAAAAAAAATCCCTAATAAGGACCATATTCTCTGTGTTCAAGGCTGCATAAAAACCCACGAAAGCGTGAAGTTCCATAAAACTTATTTTAAGTAAGAAGGCTACCATTGTTCTAACAGTGAAGACTTGTCTTGACCTAATTTCGGAAGAACAAATTTTCTTACAAGGTGTTTTACTAGGCATGGTTTCGAGCTGTCCGAAAAATTTACATGAGGCTTGCGGTACTAATTTTTTTTTTTATGAGAAAAGTTTTGGGGGTGCACTTTCTTCAGGTAGATAGTCCTGAATTTTTTTTCAAGCAAATCGCAGATGGTTGAGTGCCAAGGCTAGAACAGTTGGCATGGATTGACCCACATATCAAATTATTCTTTGTATTGAAATATTTCTTGGCAAAAAAAACGCTTCAATAAAGTAGTTCATAAAAGAAAAAACACTTTGTACATCAATCAAGCAGTCGTGAAAGTCTAAACCAGTTGGCTGTCCCTCACAAGAGGTTGGCTTTTCCACGGAAAGGGGGATATTACAGTGCGCATTTGGGAGAGCCGGTGGTGTGATTAGAAGGGAGATACACAAAGTTAGTATAAAAACCACTGATTGCCATACTGCTTTCTATCACATGCATCCAGCCACGAGCTGGAAACCTGCCGTCATATTTGATGGTAGGTAAAAAGCTTTTCTGCTTGACAGTTTAGGCATGGAGTGCTGAAAAATAGAATTATCTACGATGAGTACCACCTTTCTGATAAATTGCTCAATATTTTGGTAAACTCTAATAGCCACTTCTAAAAAAGTTTTCGTGTTATTCATGCGTTGTGGTTGTGATGGCAGTGCACCAGCATCCCTGTGGCACCACAGAAGCATCTGAGATTTTTTTTTGCTTTCCAATGAAAAGTGTGAGACATACGCTGCTTGCATGATTGCATTCATGTTGGCACACATAAATACGGTGAGATGCATGCAGCTTGCCATTTTTGCAGTGCTTACAAATGTCTCCCTAAAGTGCATGCGCCTTGGACATAAACATCTGAAAGATTGTCCCATTTTATTGCCATAATATGATGGCTCAGATACATACAGTTGAAAAGAACAGTGAGAATCCTGTGATTGTAAGTATAGTATCGTATGCATATGCAACAAAAAGAAGGATGACGTTTCAACTGGTCTGGCCCAATGCGATGTACACTGTCAGCACCGAGAAAGCAAGTTGGGCCATTTGTTTGCACGCAGACAATATGCTGTTGTCAAGAAATGAACAATTTTGCACCGAGCGAGCAAGGCTTGCAAAGTATCAAACAGGTAAGAACGGCCTCTGTCGCTTAAAAATTCGCATAAAGCATTGTGGTCAAGCTGAAAGGGCAATGTACTGCGAGTTGGCAATGAGGAGCATTAGTCCCAAGAGTGATGTTGCCGCCATTCTTTGTCTTGTGGCATAGGCTCCTGAAGATTACGGAAACGGTGGCCTGCATGTCAATAAGTGCTGGCGGAGAAGTTTCTTCAACATCGACATTCAATGTATGGCAGCGAAATAGACGGAGGCCTCAAGCAGTTCGATTCCTGTGCAGCTCTTACTTTACAAATGCAGCAATGAGTTTCCCTCTTCTGTAGTAGGTCGACTACACATGTGTGACAGTGAGTCTCTTCACAGAGAGGGTGAACGGTGTTTGGAATAGGGTGTTTGATCGTCAGGGGTGTACCTTGGTGGCAAACAAGCCTGCCCACTATATCAAATGAAGAAGGCGGACATCTTTCACAGTGGCGGAAAACACGTTCAGTACCACCACAGGTGGAGCATACGGGCTTATATACCAGCATTCACCGTGTATCTCGGCGGTGGAAAAACAGAGCCAAAAGTCTCAAAAAGCTAAACAGCAAAGCATTAATGGTTGTTGGCAAGACATGGTTCAGCGTCGCAGGTGGAGCACTCGCGCAAGATGTCAAGAAGGCTGAGCTGCAAAGGCAGCATAGGTGGGCAACTTAGTGACAGGTGGCTGTTGGTGCATAGAATAAATGGCCTCAGCAACCTGAGTCTAAATAAAATGTTGGAGGTCCACAAAGACTGGGCAGGCTCGTGCATGAGATGCTGACGAGGTACCTGTGCACTGATAAAGGTCATTGATTATAGATAGCAGCGGCTGTTGATTGGAATGGTGGGCAGCTTGCTGCAAGCTTGATATAGCGTGCCGGGTGCCATATAAGATGACCGCGCACTGACTACACAACTTATCAGAACTCTAACACATTGAGACAAGTATAGCAATCATGGTGAGATTTCGCGTAAGCAGTACATGAAAAGTGTCACCTTAGATGCAAGAGCATGCTTGATTTTCACCTCCTCAGTTATAGTGGAGAGATGTAATGCAACGAGGAATGTCTAGGGCGAGTACAAGAAACGGTAGGCTTTCCGCAGCCAGAAATCCAGGCAAAAACAAGCTCAGGTACACATGGCTACCGCCAACACGCAGCATACTTGATTGACTGCGTTGTTGTCATCTTGCTTTGGTCCCACACCAGACAGCGGCATACCCATTGCAAGTTAATGGCTCTCCAGAAATTGGCACCTTACTCGCATCTCACAAGTTCTGTCAGGCATTCGTACACAGCAAATAACAGAATTGTGATACCCTAAATACCGTTCAGTGTCATGTTGTCTGAAGCTGAGAGATGAGTGGTTTGTCTTTTCATAATTTTTCTGTTCTTTCTCATGTGAGTCATAGTAACACGTGTTTCTCATGGATGCATCTTCACAGCGGCCACCCACTATCAGCCACATCAGCTGGCATGACTACTTTAGATTGCATTGGCCAAGTGGCACCCTGCTGTTTATCCTGAAAAAATTTTCACTGGAAGTTCATACTCTCTTTTTTGTAACTGTTCATTGTCTTCATTTTGTTCATCATTTTTATTATCACTTCATGCACCAAATGCACTTCCCAATTTCTCAGTGCAATTACCATTTCTCGGCAAAGTTCGACAACTCAAACTTGTATAACATTGAAGGGGCCCTGCAACACTTTTTGCGCCTGGTCAGAAAACGCTGCTGATCGGTAGTAAAGGCTCCCAACAAGACATGAGCCAAATATTTTAGCACAGCACGCAGCCTGGAATTCAAAATAAATTATCATAGTCAGCTAAGAATTGCTTTCTCTTCTCTCGACAAATGACTGAAGACGTTAAAAAATCACTCGTAGAAAGCCCATCTATCAGCCATTGGCTGATTTGAACATGGCGCGCTCAGTCGTTACAGACATCGCCGCGGGAGGCCACGACTTATACACGTGTGCGCGCACGATTACATTGAAAAAGCCGCGCATTCGAAGAAAAAAAAAGAGAAAAAAGTGCTTAAGGTCATAAGGCGCGGATAACATTTTTTTTTGCCCCTGCCATCTCTCCCTGCTTAGCTTCCAGTGCTTTCGTCAGGACTAGAGAAGAAAGAATGCAATTGCAGCATACGACGAATCTTCCTAACTCCACTCGCAATGGACGGATTCTTAAAATTTTTGCGCTGTTGAATTCGTGGGGCAATAAACTCTTTTAGTGCATTCATTTCATGGTTACTTAAAAGTGTTTCAGGGCCCCTTTAAACCAACGCAAGGATTTTATATCTTGTTTTTTGTTGCATTAATTGGCTAATGACCCACTTATCATGGCTGGAAACCTTGCTCGCTTGAGCATACATTGTTCAATAATTTGTAGGCATTTTCATAGTGTCTAGCCTCAGTTTTAGATTCAGAAAGCATTATTCTGTTATTATTATTATTATTGTTATTATTATTATTACTATTTTGTTTGCATACACGAATACGCAAGGACACTGAAAAAAGAGGGAAATAAGAAAGTGTTGAGAGATGGGGAACCAAGCATGGTTAGTTTCACTCAAGCAAAGTTGATGTAAACGTCACAAGGTGCTCCGTTTTGCATGCCTAGCATGGCACACAATTTAATATTGGTTTTGAATATGTTGTGGCTATATTTGCCATAGATACTTTGTAGATAGCGCGTTCTTTTCACACAAATCTATTTTACAAGTTATCTTGCCTTCAAAATTTTGTGTTGTACTCCTTTAAGAATAGCCAGCCTGTAAAAGTATGTACTCACCTAAAAACTGGAGGTGCACACGGATTTGATGCATGCGGCCGGTGTGTGGCTTGCCTGAAGCAGAGAAAAAGATTTACTTTCACTAAAGCAGAACAATTACACATGAGCACCGTAGAACACCACAATATCTGACTGTGAGCCAAAACACAAACCTTGCACAGTTAACACAGTAAGATTTCCAATAACTAATCACAACCAACATGTCAGCATTGCAGACAAAACACTCTGTACAATCCTTTATATAAGATTTTACTGTAGAAAATTATAATGAACATCACTGAATAAAAAAATTAGAGGCCTAAAGAATGGAAATTAGACCATAGCAAGCAAAGGCTCACCCTAGCAACATCATTACATCCGTGTAAAATTGAGCAAAATAAGGCACTAATCAAAACCTTGAGGAATGTCTTCCAAGCCTTGTTGCAAATACAGCACTAAACACATCAAGTGCAACAATAACTCATCAACTTACACAGCAAAACACTGGACTTCCCATTGTAGCTAAGCTTCTTGAACTCTGTCTTGCACTCCTTCCCATGGGCGCTCACACCGCAGACTCCGATCTTGTGAGAGATGACCTCGATTGGCTCACAACAGATCACTGTGTCACTGCAGAACATTTCAAAATGAAATACCACTAAGAACATTGCTTAAAACTTAAAATCTGGCAAATTGGAAGGGAAACATTTTACAGCTGTAAGCTAGCAGAAAAACCAACACACACAAAATTGAGGAGATAACTAAGCAATAATTGTAAGAGCTAAAAAATCATTCTGAAGAATAATTTTTAGGGATGAGAAAAGTGCAACAATATTAACAATCTACAGGATCATAATACAGTCGAACCCCTTTACAAGAGACACTGATATAATTAACAAATGGGTATAAGAGACACCAGTGTGCCCAAAGTAATATATGGGTTAATTTGTAAAATGCATACCAGGTACCCTGCTTAAAAGAGACATCTTGTGTAAAAGACAAGAATTGCTGCCTGGAGCATGCCTCTTATAAAGGGGTTCAACTGTAGTAAAATGCTGAGGGATGCTGATTATTTTGCTCATAATGAGGTACACCATTGTGCCTCATTGTGCAAGTCTAAGTGGAAAGACATGTACTAGGGCTTTATGAATTTCAGAAATTCCGTTGTGAAGAAAATTCAAGCATTGAAGTATGATGCAAATTTAATTGAATATTTTTCTCAATTCTGCCTAGTGATATTGACAAAAATTATACTGAAACATGGCGAAAACAGGATAACTTATTGCACTAGTGGCCACCCACTTAGTAGTTCCTGGAACTAAGACCAGTCCAATATATAAGATAGAATTGTGCCATAAATTTAGCTTAGTGATGAACATATTTTGATGATGATGAAGATATGTCTATGCTTTCACTGGTGTGTGACTACCATATTATTTACATAATTTCAGGTTAACTTGAATGTGAAGTTGACTTACACTTGACACCATTACGCATACTGCCAGCAATGGCATGACAAATAAAAAATCAGAGATGCTATGGCATGGTTACAGCCTTTTGATTTTCAGCACACGCTTTGAATAGAAAACATTTATGTCTAAACTTGTTCAGGATTTTTTTTTTAGCAGCAAAGCTGTTCTTGGCAGACGTTTTCATGCCTGGGGATAGTCATAAATCATACATGTATTTAGGCACACAAAGTCGGCAGATTCCACTGTATGTGCCACTCCTCCCACCACTCCCAAATTCACCACTACTGCTCCTGTCACTACTCCCACTTCAGTCGCCAACTTCATGCCACATGATTCGAACTTCATTCAACCCCACTGCACGCCACCAGATTCACTGTTTCAGCAGTGTCTGCCAAACGAAGCTGGCTGAATCTTTTTTTTTTCCATATTTTAGTGCACACACAATAATCATAGAGTTATATCGCATGCAAGGTTCTCAAGGAAATGTGGATATTTAATGGAAGAGCCACTGTTACAGTTATTAACAGCACTCCTGACTGTGAACAGTGGAGACTTGTAGTGGGGGTCATACCTGCTGTATGTTGAACACAAAAACCTATGCATCTATTGCATGAACATCATCTTCATTTAAACACAAAAACCTATGCATCTATTGCATGAACATCATCTTCCTTATTTAATGCCACCATACACCCGTCCTCATCTTCAATCATATACATTTGCCCAGCTGGGGGGAGGGGGGAATCCTATCACTAGAACAGAAAATAGTCCCAGAGATTCAACGAAGTCATATTCAATTATGCCCTCTTCCGTGATGGTTGTCTGGTCATATTGCCCATCAGTGAAGACGGCTGTGTACTTAATGTACTGTCGCCTTGTGCCACAATCTCTTGCGTGATGTAGATGGAACAGTCAGCATGATGTTCACTCGCAGGAAATGCACAACGTTGAAGAGGCTTGTCAGATAAGGGTAAAGACCAATCCAGAATACCAGGTCAATTACTTGTCAACTTCTTCGCAACTTCTGGGTGTATCACTTGAAATTTGTAAATGTTTATTTATCTTTGTTTTTATTGATTCTCTCAAGGCCAAAACCATTCAAAATACAAGTGTTATGTCAATGGGTTATACAATTTTATCTACTGGCAAAAATGAGAAGGCAGTACAGAGCAAATTAACACATTATTGCTAGTCTTGGTATACTATGTTATAATTATTATTAGGAGCGAGCAAATATTTAACAATTTCAAATAGGAAATTGAATAGTGTTTATTTGATGTGATATAAAATTGAACAGTATATACCTGACATTCCAAATATTTTTTCATATAGTTTTCGAATAATCAGCTATGACAAAAATGCTCAAAGAAAAGGAACGTGGGAACGGCGAGGGGCCACTTTTTTGCTTTTAACATGCAATTACCTAGATGCATGTAGGCCATATCCTTACAGCACTATTGGCACCGTAATGATCAGAGGATGAAGGCATCTTTCTTGAGGCGGCGTTCTCACTCCGGCGGCCCGAACACAACGTTTTTGCGACTTATCTGATGCGGCAGCTATTTTCCTTGTTTTGTATAGTTGAATTATAAATCATTGAAAAGCTTGACTTTTGCACTTTTCAAATATGTCTAATAAAATCAAATGAATCGCTACCGTTTGGGGATGGCAAGGCAAGAATAAGTGCTATTAACGCACTATTTACAAAGTTTGGGCTGACTATGCCTCACTAGTAACCATTTTCTGAAAAAGCTGCTACAGTTACAGCACTGTTTCTTGCACAGCGCATTCAGAACATATTTATCTATTTCCTCAACATAGCAAATTTATGTAGGACTTCTACTTTATTGTTGGTTGTCTTTTGAAAACAGTCAAATTTAGTAACTTTACCTGTAGACTGGCCGTTCACTACTCGCTAGAGGAGGTTCATTTTCTGGACGTACAAAGAAAACAACATTCCCTATCTGTGTGTTTTTCGCTCTTTTATGCACTCTGGTTTTTTATTTATAGTGATTCGAATTTGGCAATTTTCTCCATACTAGGACCCATCTCTGCCCATTTTTGTGGAAAAATACCAAAGTTCGGCGGCTGATTTTGCACGAAGAACTAGTGAACCTCATCAATTTCCTCAACACAGCGTTTTTCAATAAAGCTAGTAGAAATGAGAAACGGAGCTCCTGAATTGTCCGAATTTATCATGCCTCTAATGCCACCAAAACCTCAATAATTTTTTAACTGTGTTCATATTTCAGCATGTATAGCTTACCATACAATAGTTCCCGTCTCCCTATATAGGTACACACATAAATCATCCACAAATGCTACATAATTACTGAGAAATCTACCTTACTTTCACCATTACAACGAAAATCTTTGTCTGGCACCATCTAGATGTACAGAACGAAAGCAGTGCATCGAAAACCTACTCGCCTTCTTGAGGGTGGCGTGTAAAAACATTTTACCTCAAAAGACAAAGTTTTATAACTTGAAATCATGCACCCCTTATGTCCCCATCACACTAGCCCCCGACCGCCCGCTCCTTTGAACCCGTTTTTTCTTCTTGCCTCCCCTTAGAGGAAGAGCTTTAATCTTTCAATGCTTGTTTTCAAACCAACACGTGTTTCGCGTGACTGTGCGAACGTCTTAGACCTTATACTAACTAATCACCCAGACAGCTTATCATCTTTAACCTTTCTTCCTCCTATCAGTGACCACAAAGTTCTTCACGCCACATTTTTATTTTCCGCACCACCACGTGCAAAATGTAGCAAAACAATCAGCCTATGCGATAGAGGAAACTTCCAAGCCATTAATGACGAATTAGCTGCCTTTTTACCTAACTTTGTGTCTCAATTTCACGAGCAATCTATTGATAATAACTGGGTGCTCTTTAAAAGTAAAATAATTCAATTAGCAGAGAAAAATATACTGAAAATTACCTTCCGTGAGAATCGGCAGATGCCATGGTTCACGAATCACTTAAAACGTTTAGAAAATAAGAAGAAAAGACTTTTCCGAGCTGCTAAACAGGGTACGAATGCTAACGCTTGGAAAAAATATTATTCTGCCGAAAAAAATGTATCTATCTGCTGTTCGTGATGCCAAGCATGCTTTTTTTAACAATGACTTGCCCAAAATACTTAGAGAAAACCCAAAGAAATTCTGGCAAGTAATAAACCCAAGTCATGTTAGCGCCTTAACACTTGCTGATGATTCGGGGAACACTATGTCTGATACTGACTGCACCAAAACTTTTAACAATGCCTTCGTCTCAGTTTTTACTAAGGATACTAGTGCTCCTCTGCCTTTACTGTCTAGCAACATAGTATCCAGTATGCCGGCCATTACGTTCAGCGTAGATGGTATCCAATGTGATTGATAACCTAAAACTTTCCTCCTGTGCCGGTATCGATGGTATTAACTCAAAACTGTTAAGAAACACTAAAGATATATCCTCGTCATTTTTGTGTCTGTTGTTTGCTCAGTCGCTTTCAGTAGGTTGCATGCCTCACGACTGGAAAGTGGGAAAAGTCATTCCCATCTACAAAGCAAGTAAGAGGCTTCACCCGCTAAATTATCGCCCCATTTCCCTCACGAGTCTGCCAAGTAAAATCATGAAGCACGTCATTTACTCACTCATTATGGACCATTTGGATGCCAATCATTTCTTTCATCCTGCACAACATGGATTCCGCAAGGGCCTTTCTTGCAAAACGCAGATAGCTCTTTTCATTCACGACCTTCATACGAATCTTGACTGTAACGGACAAACTGACGCTATCTTCCTCGACTATGAAAAAGCTTTTGACAAGGTTTCTCACCGACACTTGTTACAGAAACTTTCCTTCTTAAACCTAAACTCCAAAGTATTAAAATGGCTTGAAGCGTTCTTAGTCAACTGTTCGCAATTCATCAACATCAGTGATCAGTCCTCCGTCCCACTTCCGGTTACTTCAGGTGTTTCCCAGGGGTCTGTTCTTGGCCCACTCCTTTTTCTGGTATATATCAATGACTTACCCCTTCATGTCACTTGTAAAATCCGTATGTTCGCAGACGACTGCGTGATTTATCATACCATTAACAATATTACTGAAGCAGATACATTACAGCAAAATCTTAACCAAGTGCAGTCTTGGTGTACCCGGTGGCTAATGACTCTCAATCCAAAAAAATGCAAACATATATCATTTACCTGTAGTCACAGCCCCATTACTTCTCCTTACATGATAGCCAATAGTCTCATTGAAACAGTCCCATCATTCAAGTACCTAGGAGGCTTACTTTCATTTGAACTGGGGCACACATATAAATAGCATTCTGTGATCGGCGAACCAATCACTCGGCTTCTTGAGGTGCCACTTACGTCATGCCCCACGCGACGTAAGATTACTAGCGTACATAACACTAATCAGGCCTAAAGTTGAATATGCTTCACCAATCTGGGACCCATATCAAAAATACCTTATCAACGCACTTGAGTCTCTTCAAAATCGCGCAGCAAGAGTCATTCATTCATCCTACTCATATGACGTAGGCATATCCGCCCTAAAAGAAAAATTTAAACTACAATCCCTCATACACCGTCGTACGATATCCAGCCTTGGTCTTTTTTTTTATAAGTTTTTTTTACAGTTCACTTAACCGCATGCCGTACATCACCCCACCATCAAGAATATCGCAACGCACTGGTCACCCGCTACAGGTTTCAAAACCGCGCACACACACTACTACCTTCTCTACTTCATTTTTTTCTCGTACAGCGTCAGAGTGGATTGCCCTTCCGCACCATGTTGTATCTACAAATAACCGTCACATGTTCTATGCTGCTGTGTCTTCTGTTTTACCAAATTAGTTGCCATTGATTGTACTTAACGCGAGTATTTTTTTCTACAGTGTTCATTGTTTGTTATTGTTGTATTTATTTGTAGTATTATTTTTGTGCAAGATTTTCAATGAGTATTACGTTATAATGCCACATCACGTTGTTTCTTTTAATGCTACCAAATTAATTACTTAGTGCGTGTTCTCGTTTTACCAGTATATCAACATTTCTTTCTTTTACTTTCTCCTCTTTTTCCAAAGTTCTATTGGTTTTTCTTTTTATTTGGATTTACCCATTACATGTTGTCCCCGCCCCTTATGTAACACCCCTATAAACGGGGCCTTTAAGGAAATAAACTGAACTGAACTGAACTGAGCGAGAAAGCAGGTGTGCAATTCTGAATTCTTTGAAAGGTTGGGGCGAGAGTCGTCAGGTGAAAAAAAATATATATATTTCTGGAATGTCCCTTGTGCGTGTGGGCGTTTGTTTGCAGCCCTACTAGGGCTATATTTTGAATGCGCGAGGAATGATCAACGACAGAAAAAAGAAGGCATAAACGCTGGAAGTGCATGTGGATACAAGTGAAGTGAGTAGACGTGCGTGGTGAAGTATGTTTTGAATAACACCTCAATTTTTATTTTTGTTTTTTGAAAAAAAGTGCAGTTTTCAAAAAGTGTGGTTGGCTGGGCTTGTTGGTATGAATCACATAACTTACAATTGACGTGACTGTGGTCACTATATTCAGGTACTAGCTAGCTGAGATGCAGCGTGAACTCCTGCTCAACTGCACAGAGCAAGTAACAGTGACATCTGATTAGTGTCAGTGTGCCTCCAATTTTCTTTTGTCCTCCCTTGATGCGGCTGGCGAACAGAAGGAAGCGGGCATAGCACCAAAGAATGCGAGGGGTGAACGATTCTGCCATCCTTTACACTGGCACTCTCAAATGCGATGAAGTTATTGTGGCTGCCATCTTCATGTACCCAGCGCAGAAAACCTGTCTGAGACGTCACGTGCAATAAACAGCATAAATACAAGACAAGCCACACATAAAGGAATAACACAAAAACAGTTTTTTACATGCTGAGTTCCTTTCTGTCATCGGTACGAACCAAACTCCTCAACAAATATACACAACCTCCGCGTCAATCCAATGTGGGCCAGTCGAACTACGGTGCCGCAAGAGAGCATCTCGTGAGAGTAACTCATCACTGTCAACTGTGCTTGCTGTGCTCTAAACTTGATAGGTTAGGCTGCAAGTGAAAATTTGGCAAGATACGCCCGCTCCAACCAGCCATGTGTTGGTATACCTTAGAACGTCATGCGTTGCACTCTTTAGCTGGAGGAGGCGGGTTTTATTCTCAAGTACAACAGGTGCATTACCATTGCAGTGAAACGCAGACGCCCATATGTATATGTTCTAGCACTCCAAGTATTCAGGGATACCCCATGACGGCGTTCCCCATAGGTTGATCAAACTCGCTCCAACAGGACGCGGCCGTTCGCAAAAACTTGAAGCCGGCTGTGCGTATACATAATTGGTTTCAATAAACCACAGAACCGAATTGTATTTATTGAGTTGATAACTGCATAAACACAGCGTTGGTTCTTGTAAATATCAGTCAGTAATAACGAAGCGAATTAGCATGAACTTCTCTAAGAAAGGTACTTTGCGGCAGGAATAGTAAGGCAGTGCTAGGGTCATTTCTTTTTCTTTTTTTAGTGGAGAGCAGCCTCAATAAGCCAGTTGCTTCATGATGACGGGAAGGAGGGGCATTTATGCGCTGTGTTTTGACTGTGTTTCTTGATGCAGGGAAGGAGAGAGCAAAGTATAGGAAGCGAACATGTTACCGTAGACAAAAACTGTGCATGAATATGTACGTGTGTATTCGTTTATGTATGTATATGTGTGTATTCGTATATGTATGTTAGCGGCGTGATAGAGAGTGGTCGAAACCAAAATGAAAACGTGATTTTTTTATGATGGCCCGCTGTCTAGCTCAAGAATATTTATTTATTTATTTAGTCAATACTACCGACTTCTATGCGATGTCGTAGGCAGGACAATATCTCAAGTGAACGGTAGCCAGCATTGAATGAGGCAGGAGTAAGCGACAGCAGAGGATTACACATGTACACCGAAGGATGTCGCATGGTTTGATTGAGACGTGGCTTCCGCGGGAGAGTTTGTCAGCCAGCCGCGCATTCCTCCACCAAGTGTCAGAGCAGCTGGCCAGTGAGGAAGAACTGATCGACAGCCTGCTAACCAAAAGTAAACTTCAGCGGTCTGCAGCACCATTGTTCCTCACGTGAAATGCAGAGTGCCGCAGCAAATGCGAACAGGTGAGCATGGATTTTAGAGAGAGAGATACGGGTTTTGTTGACGGGGAGAAAGAAAAAAGCCGCTGCTGAATGCCTCATTTCTCCGAACCATGAAAGCATGTTTCCCCCCTCCTAGGCACGCCAGCAAAAGTGGTGTTAGTGGTGTTTGACCTACGAAGCGTTATCCTTCTATTGCTGACTAAGTGGTGGCGTCTGGTGTCGTTTTCGGCATTACTGGCAAGATGGCGACAGTGGAACTGCCACTTTAAAGGGCCCTTCACCAGGCCCCATAACAAATTGTATTTAGACCACGGAAAATGTTGTGTGTCTGATGAGGAGCATTATGCAACAAAAACTTTTTCAATTGGTTCACTACAAGCGGAGAAAACTTTTTTTTTTTTTTGAAGCGGTGTGAAATGAGGATGAGAGAAGGCGAGCTCAAAAGCCTTGCCGCTCCTCCGCTTAGCCTTCACAAGACAAATCTGTTCCCTACCCTCCCTGGCATCTGACCAAGAGGTCACGTTAGCATGATGTGCCCGAACAAGCCCAACCACCAAGCTCGCGAGCGGCGTTGTTTTGTTGACCAGCGTTATTTTGTGGTCTACTGCCTGTTTCTGCAGGATGGTTTGAAAACGCTGGCTTAGATGCGGTAAAATAGATGAGTACAATGAGCGCTCGAACGCGCAGGAGCATTAATTTCTTTTCCTGGATAGGCATTTGCTTGATGCGTTAACCACGTGGACACAAACACACGCAGGCAAATTAGCCCTGCATCTCGTTGCAATTCACGGGAAAAAGGTGGAAAACAGATGGGCATATTCCCTTATTGTGTCTCATTATTTATCTCTAGTTTTATTAATCTCTTCAAGCAAGAAATTACGTAAACTATGCATGCCGTGTTAAATAATTTTCGTCATGTCACGTGCCTTTGTTGGCAATGTCAGAGCACAGTTGTCTACATAGAGGACCAACGTCACTGCACTGTTCTGTACGTAGGGCAATTCATATGTGCACATCATGCCCTCATTCTCTGGGCATGCGCCCACGAAAGGAAAGGGGAGCAGCGTTCATCCTGAAATGTGACCCATTTCCGCGGTGCATAGCGTTTCGAATTTCGGCAAACATGATAGTGAACATCCCATCTACGCATTGCTCTTGTCAGCTCGAAATTGTCAACCATGGTGAGTGGCCTTTTAAAACTCCAGTGTCAGTAATCAACTATTTTCACTATCAAATTCATGATGACGATAATTCATCATGAAAATTGCTTATTATTTAGGAATCAGTTTTATTTAAAAGCTGTAGACAAAGTAACACCTTGAATACTGTAGTCGCTGCTATATTTCAGTCAGCTGTTACCAAGTATTTCGAAGGCTCTATTTGCCACTCAGTTTAAATAATTGTAGTATTTTCTGTCGGCTAAAAGTAATCACAATGTTCCTTTGGTAAAGCTTGTAAACATCTGTTTCAAAGAAATGTTGTGAAGTTCTTTGGCTGCTTTGAATATTGTCACCTTACCAGACTAGGCATGCTTTGAAAATTGTGGCTCACAGTCATGTGTGGCTGACCATCTGACCTGCTTCTGCAGATGAGCCATTCATATTAAAAGAGCCCTGAAACACTTTTACAAGTAACCGTGGAATGGATTCACTAAAAGAGCTTACTGCCTCACTAATTCAACGCCGCAAAAATTTCAAGAATTCATCTCGTACGAGTTGAGTGACAAAGATTTGTCGCACGCTGCAATGGCATTCTCTCTTCTCTCATCGAGACGAAAGCGCTGGAAGCTAAGCAAGGGGGGAGGGGAGGGAATGGCATGGGCAAAGAAAAAACGTCTTGCGCGCCACGTGACCTGGAGCACTTTTTTTAAAATACTTGGCTTCTTCAGTGTGATCGCGCATGCCCATGTGGAGAAGTCGCGGCCTCTCGCAGCGAGTTTGCCATCTTTAAATCAGCCAATGGCTGATAGAAGGCCTTCTACGAGTGATTTTTTAGCTTCCTTCATCATTTGTCGAGAGAAGAGAAAGCAATTTATAGCCAACTTTGATAATTTATTGTGAATTGCAGGCAGCGTGTTGTGCTATAATATTTGGCTCATGTGTTCTTGGGAGCCTCTACTACCGATTGGCAGTGTTTTTTGACTATGCCCAAAAAGTGTTGCAGGGCCCCTTAGTTAAATGATCATAGATCTAGCACCAGTTGTTGATGTATAACTTATTGTAACGTAGCTAAAACTTGGTCTCCTCTGTCGTGCTAGACTGGCTTCTGGCAAACTTTGTAAAGTGTTTACTTGCAGCTGGCTGGCAAAGAGCCCTCGAATATAAAAACATTGTTAGCTTTACATTTGGAGCGAGATGATAGTACCCGTGAACAATGTATAAACTAGCAGAAAAGAATGATCACCGGCCCGCACCTCTGCATGAAAAAGGTGCTTATGCGGTGTGCATGCTTGATTTGTGCATGCTTGAGAAGAGAACTGAGGCTGGCTCTTGTTGCTCAATAATCTTCTTCGGTTCTAAAAAGTGTGAAAATATTTTCTTGCGAGCTGACTACTTTATCACGCGGACATAGTCGCAGGTGGCAAAGTGTCCTCTCGAGGATCAACGACGGCAGTCAGTGTAAGGCTTGGAAAATGCTTGTTTTTGGGTGAAACCCTGACATAGGTGTTTAATCACCTGTGGATTTTCATGAAATGAAATGCCCCATAATGAAACAATGCTTAATCGCATTTGCGGGAGTCATCTGTGTAGCAAAACAGCAGGTGTGACTCATTTGACTCCTGTTGTGGCATTAGGTGTGCAGCAGTAGATGTGTAGTCTGTCATGGCGCCACGGATCTCACGTTGCTCATAGGCTGCCATAAAAACAAGAGATTTGAGGACAGAAGAAAAGCAATGGTGTATGCCACATTCCTAAAAGAAATCTTCAAATTTAGTCGAGCTGAACTGTGGTTTGTGGTCGAAAACTACTTTATCGGGTAGCTTTCACAAGCAAACACTTGTCTGCAAGCTTTGCTTGAAAAATATACTTTTGGCCAATAAGCCTCACCGCATAAGGGTAATTGAAAGAAGCTTGCTCTATTTTCTTTTTCCTAACACTTCCGCCACCTTGTCGGTTTTTGCAGAACTCATCTGCATTACTTGTGTCCATGTGTGCCCCGCCACAGTTGTCTGGTGGCTAAGGTACTCGGCTGCTGACCCGCAGGTGGAAGGATCAAATCTTGGCTGCAGCGGCTGCATTTTCGATGGAGGTGGAAATGCTGTAGGCCTGTGTGCTCAGATTTGGGTGCACAATAAAGAACCCGAGGAGGTCAAAATTTTTGTAGCCCTCTACTATGGCATCTCTCATAATCATATGGTAGTTTTGGGACGTTAAGCCCCACATATCAATCAATCAAATCAATTGTGTCCATGTGCTTAAAGTTGTCGACCAATTCCCCCTCCCGCTGCCAATTTCTAGCTTCCTGGTTATAGCTCAATAGATGGATAGCAAAATCATGGCTCATGCAAAGGATTGGGGGCTACAGTACCCATGTGCATCGAATTCCTGTTTAACATGCCGAGCCGCCGTACGGGCATTCTTGCCAGTGCCGTTGCTTTCTGTGTGTTGATTGATTGATATGTGGGGTTTAACGTCCCAAAACCACTATATGATTATGAGAGACGCCGTAGTGGAGGGCTCCGGAAATTTCGACCACCTGGGGTTCTTTAACGTGCACCCAAATCTGAGCACACGGGCCTACAACATTTCCGCCTCCATCGGAAATGCAGCCGCCGCAGCCGGGATTCGAACCCGCGCCCTGCGGGTCAGCAGCCGAGTACCTTAGCCACTAGACCACCGCGGCGGGGCGCTTTCTGTGTGTTGCACTCAGCACTCGCGGTACCCTCTTCTCACAAATTGCTGCATAATACTTTGAAGAGCTATGCAGTTTAGTTGAATAACAGATGCAATCACTATGAGACAGTTATATAATTGTGCGAGCGGTCATTTCTTCATTCAAGCGGCATGCACCTCCGGACACGTGCTTGTTGTTTCGCTGCAAAGGGTGGTACCACACATATTTTGTCACATAAAATTATTTTCTAGACATCATAGCATCACAAAATATCCGTCCATGTTTTCCTGTAAAATTATTTATTTGCTTTTGTGTTACAAGGACACCAATGCGCTCGTAGTTTTCTGGCTTTCTTACGCCTTTCTATCTTCTTAACCAGAGATCTCGTCCCCTCACTCACTCGTACATTTGTTTCAATATATGCGAAATTATCCACACACAACAGCCTATCGGCACTTTACGCTTGCAAGTCTGACACAATAAAGGCGCCATATTACGCTTCTCATTGCTTCAAAAGCTACTTTGATGGTTTTACGTCCCGCGATACTATTAATAAAGCAGTCATTTTGTCCCATAGGCCTCTTACCTGCTCAGTGGTTTCCATCAATTTGACAGAGTACGCGTATTTCTGTTGTCACCAAACATATGTTGACATTCGGCAGCATGTGCCCATAAGTGTAAGTGATTTTGAAGGGGTCACCATTTGTGCTCAAAAATAGTAAATTGAGGTGGTTCTCTAAAAGATTACTGCATGTTTCAAAGCATATTCGCATGCTGCATTGAAACCTGCTTTTTACCATTCTTCGTGTTAGCCCATTTCCACTTGTCGCTTGATTCTCAGAAATGTGCCAAATATCGTCTATCCATTCGCAAATAAAAAAAGAAGAAGATTATAATCACTGAACAAGTGGCAACAAATGAATCGCAGAATTTCATGTGGTTCCTTCCCAATTACACTGCGTAGTGGGCACCTCAAAGCAGCGAAGGGACAGGCCTCGAAGAGGAAGTACTGTAGGAGACGCCGCGCCATTTTGCTATCCTCCTATTGGTAGAGTGACTGTCCTGCAAAGTCCCGAGTTTGAACCCAAGACCAGGACGAATTTTTTTGCAACTAAGAAGCTTTTCTTTCTGAGAAATCCATACAGATTTTCTTCTGGCTTCGTGTTACAAACAGGTGGTTGTCTATTTTTCTTTTCTTAACCCTTCCGCCACCCAGTGGGTTTCCGAAGAACTCACTGGCATTAGAGGTAGAGAACTTGAAACTCGCCCCTTCTTACACCATCACCTTCTTGAGCAAGCTAACCAAAATCTCCTATATCTTCCCTCTTCTATTACTTTCATTATCCTTCCCCTGTGGTGCTGTGCCATGCTCCCTTATGGGCTGAAGATAGTGCTACCTTTCTTTTACTAAACGGAACTATTAGAATTCGTGTTCCGAAACCTGTAGTAATTATTTCTTTCTTTCTGACCAATCACCATTTTTGAGGTCAGGAAGCCTGCAGTGTGTGCTTTGCAGCCAGTTCTATTTTAAAGCTACTAAACATACGGGAAGATATTACACTAAATTCAATGCTGAAATCACCACAAATATCTATACTTTAACAGAATTTGCATAAGGTAGGTAGGTAATAAACTTCATTAATACAGTAAAAGATTACTAGCCTGGACAAGGTCTCCACTCCAGAGGCCATCGTCCGGGGAACATCGAATGAGGTCCTCGGCAATTTTAATTTAATTTCCATGCTAAAAAAACAAATACTAGCACTGTGAAACAATACTACAGAGAACATATGTGCAAAGTACTCACTCTGGAAAGCAGCCTTCGACTCGACACAGGTACTCCTTGGATACCAGCCGGCCTTTAATCTCGTTCTCCAGCTCCCGGGCTCTCTCCACTGAACGGCTCATAAGCAACAATCCAGATGTGAGCCTATCCAGCCTGTGTACAGCTGTGACCAATACATCATCATTAATGAAAAACTGGCATTGAATGAAATGTAAACAAGTGAAAATAGACCAACATTTGAATACAATTTACAATCTGCACATGTTTCAGGTTTGCCAATCTTGGTGTACAAAAGAAGTTGTCATGATTCAGCCTCAAGCACAATCTCCAATAAACATTTGTGCAACAATGCTCTATGATGCTCTAAAAGGAAAATCAAAGGGGTGTTTTACATCTTGATTCAGTGTCCTTCAAAAATTACTTTGCTCTAATTCCACAGATTAAAGGGGTCGTGAAACAAAAATTAAGCTTCCCAGTTGTAATTGTCCCTGCTTCAATAAGAATTAAACATGCCAACTCTGAAATACTTTGGCACAATATGCAGTCTACAATTAATGATTCCATTTGAAATGGCAGTTGTCTTGGGCTCCTAAACAACCAAGTGGCCCTACCAACAACCATAGACACTAACATGTGAAGTCAGTGAAACGTCATGGTAAGTAAAGTTATAAACAGAGCATTAGCTATCTTTTGTTCCAAAATGATAAATTTATATGAGCCTAGGAAAGGAAAAATAACAGCAATTGTTGCACTTTGAGCTGTGTATACCGTAGAAGTATAGCGAGTGGTCTGCTAGATTCCGCTTTTAAGTATAACCAGGCTCCGTCACATGTTACTTTCACTCGCCCAAGGCAAGGTCCCAGTGTTTTTCTTACTGATTGCGTTAGATTGTGTTTTACGGCATGTTGTGGGTGGCTTAGTCCTTGCTACGCCTACCGCGTGTGTTGTCGGACAGCGCCACACAACTTACCAAAGTGATAACGTTTGTGACTGTTTTGTGGCACCGCAATCGAGATTATGTGATGCCACAAACCTCAGCCAACTATGGTTCAGCAAACATCGCTGCGTCGCCAAGTTTTGTCGATGACAGAGACTTTTCAGAGGCTGACTTAAAGTGACATAAGCTGAACAGTTGAGGGGAATGTGAGTGGGGAATCAAAATAGTGCTTTTATAGATATTAAATAAACTCGGATGATGAAACGAGTCGAGGTATGGCATTGAATGGACAGTCCAGATCGAATACACACATTGGGGAAAATTTTTGGAGAATGTTTCACGACCCCTTTAACAATTAAAAGATAAAACAACAAGAAATAGTGTTGCCAAAAGATTGAAGTAAATGAATGCTATAGCAAATAATTAGAATGTTACAAAGCACGACTAACTGCTAATTCCTTTAGCATCCAAGCTGGAGTAACTCAACATGACATCGGTATACAGAAGTGCGGCTGCTGCAATGTGACCCTCTTGCTTTTACTCAAGTGCCAACTGCACCTTGAGAACACAACACATAATAAAATACGAGCTGTCTGGTGATGTCTGTAAATAAAAAATTCAACTTTGCCCTACGGTGCCAAGTCTGAGGTAATTGTAGAGCTAGACAGCCTCCTTTGTTTCTTTTCATCTTTCCCTTTCTCACTTCCTTCTCTTTTCCAATTATTTCTGTGTTTCATTTCTTTGATTCTATTTTCCTTCCTATTTTCCCTTCTTTCTCTTTCCTCTTGTCGCTTGCTTCAACTTTCAATTTTTATACATTTTTTGTGTTCTCGTGTTTCCCTAACCATAGTAGTAATATCCACACTTGATATCACCATCAAGGGGCTCGAAACACAAGAGGAAGACTACTTCTATTTGGCATGAGCGTGTGCTAAATATGCTACAGTTGGCTATGCTAAAGGTGGTTTTGCCTGCGTTACTAACATCATCAAGGTGCTCGAGGAACAAGATGAAGAAGACATGTTAATGTCGTCATCCAGACAAATGAAGAATAAGAGGAAGAAGGCTTCTTTTTGGCAAGAGTGTATGCTCAATATGCTACAGCTGGTCATGCTATATGTGGCTTTGCTTGCGTTACACCAAGTGGCGACGACAGCACGCGACAGGATACGACAACCTGGCTCCCTAAAGTGCTCTTCACTTAAAAGGGTGCATGTCACTGCGCTTGGCCAATCAAAGAGCACAGTTCCTGCCGAATACACGCAGATACCCTCTGCCCACCACAAACACCTCATTTGCCTTCTGCCAAACAGAGGACAGCCAGTGTGCTTTATCACCATTTGGGCTGCTATTGTCTGCCCTTGCATGCTTTCACTTGCACATAGAACACACAATGTTCGGGGTGATGTTATTGCCTTAAGGCTAAGGTTATATAGAAGCCGTCACGGTAATGGCAAAAATGGAAGTACTGCAGGTTGGGCAACTTATGGCGAATTCCATTGAGAGAACAGGAGTAGAGGGGGGCAGGCCAGTGAGTAATGGGGGGCAGAGCACTGAGAGCAGGGCCACTCAACCTGCCACTGGAATGCAGCGCGCTCCCGGAGGGCAGGTGAAAGAAGGGGGTGATGAGTGGGGAGACCATGTGATGGAAAGATTCCAAGCCCCAGCCTATCCTCTGTGGGGCAGCAGTAAAATACTCTTGAAATCGGTCAGCCACAGATTCTTCATTATCTTAACACCTAGTATGTTTGTGCAACGATGCATGTGGCAGACGTCCAGCTATCATCGTAGCCATCTGTACAAAACACCGGTGTCAAACTACATGTGGTTGCTACCATTGGCGTCGCACTCGCCGGCTCATAGAGGAAGAATTGCGCCGGCTGAATAAAAATTAGGAGACTGTGATGTTCAAGACCCACGTGACTCATTGCACACCGCCTACTCTGCTTTTCAGGCGAGAGCACTACAAACTGGTCCCGATTGCTCTTGGTGCAGCAAAAGCACTGTTGCTCTACCAATGAATGGCAGTGCTCCTCCACCTATTTGAACTGAAACGCGCTGGCTCTGAAGAGAGTCCTTTCAGCGTGCTTTTGAGTGCTCCAGCTCTCCCGATGGAATTCGCCATTAGTGCCTTGTAATCTGGTTTTGTCATTGGCCTGTTACGCTCACTTGATGGCACCACTACTCTCCAAACGTGCAGCACCAATGCGTCTAAGATAAGCATATTGTCCCTGTTCCCTTGTCAGAGCATAGCTTGAAATTGGGTGAGGTGAACATGAGTATGTTACAATGGCAACATTGTCAGCTTAGATACAAGAGTTATTTTTACCGAACCGTATTATCTTCAATTTTTCCACCACAGGTTAGTTATGAGAAGGGATGTGGAAAGTCAATGTTTCATTTTTCAATTTGGTCCCAACATCAACGTGTGATTATTAATGTGAAGTCATAAATTTCAGTCTTTTTGCACATGCTGGTGGCTGCTTTGATTCAATAAAATTTTCTGCAAGTTGGTATGAAAAGGCTTTGGGTTCTTTAAAGCACAACGTAAACAATTTTTGCCGATAATCAATTATGAAGGCTCTAACAGATGCCGCCAAAATTCATTACGTCACGGCAAGCTGGTGCGGAAACTTCCATGGCCACATTGCCCCCTAAATTTTGTTTTTGCACGTTTTTTCGCAAAGCAAGCATTTTCACAAGGTAAAGTTGAGCTTTCCATATATTTCGGGTAAAAAATTAAGAAGACCTAAGCAAATGCTGTCAATATCCATGGCATCATGGTGAAGTGGAGCAAAAATACACCTAGAATGTTCATAAAATGGTGACCCTGTCATGAAAACTTTCAAAGCAAGGTAGCCATCCATATTTCATTTATGCGCTTTTTCTGGTCTAAGAAGATATCATAGTAATGGCTATCTTGGTGGGGTAAAGTGAAACTCAGTTTGAAAATTTATTTAAATTTCATTAGCAACTTCATACATCTCTATATGCAGCGCCCTTTTCAACCGCCCATGTTTTATTCGTCGGTTGTGTAGACTGAAGTACAGACAGAATAATGCAGCAAAAACAGCGGTGATTAAGGCACGCAGTCTGAAGTTATGTGACTTCGGAAATTCAAAATACAGAAAAAAAAAATGCTGACCCTCAACTCTGTTTTCGTGGGGTCACTTACCCACATTTCACTCGCCTGTGATGTCGGAGGGCAGTCCCAAATGAAATAAGCTTAGAGCGGCTTCTTTGGAGAAGCTCGTAAACCCCCCTCCCTTTTTTCAAGGTAATGTTGACCTTGTTGCCACAATAACAAATGTGATGCATGACGCCTGGCTTGCCAGAACGGGAGCGGGAGCTACTATGTAGAAGCGAGGTATTTACTGCTGTTCTTTACAACATTCAGTCACTGCCTCCTTTCATTCTGAGAAAGTAACTTGTGGAACGACCACGACAGTGAAGTATTGCTGACCCTTCGCGCTTTGTTCGGTGAGCCACCCGATGAACAACAATGATGCACTGCACCCCTTCAACAGTGCATGTGTGAAAAGAGACAGCTCGGAAACTCCCAAAAGCAAGAAGAGGGAAGAAAGAGAGAGATATCTTTCGTATGGACATCCGACCCGTGCAAGCCAGAAATCCAGTGGTGAAATGGAATCCAGCGTCTCTATCGCGCTACAGTGTTCTTCGTAGTCGCAGTGATCATTTTTGTCGTGGCCACGCCTGTTCAGGGTTCGATGAGAAGAAAAATGAAACAGATGATTAACCTCAGTTTTGATTTATGCTAAGATAGTTTCTAATGTTATATTTATCCAATCATATGATGGCAACCTTCCGGCGTCATTTCCACCCGCAAACTTCTGGCGAGTGCCACTATGTGGTGATGGCGGTCGGCTGCGGTGTATTGACTTTATTCCATGATTAAAATACTAAATAATTTGATATCACTGCTTAGACCTATGCTAAAATGATCTCCAGCTATGGTCTACGCAAACCACAAACAAAAAATAAGTGCTTCAACAGTGTTGGAGGGCCCCTTTAAATCAAGGGGAATCGGCTTGGCACATAATACATTCTTTAATTATGTAATACTGGCTGTTGCTGACAAGCACGCCTGTCTAAACATTAGCTCCAGTGTCTAATTGATAGATTAATGAATGGCTTTCTCTTTTTTCTTTTCACCACTATTCTCATATGAAGCATCAGTATGTTGTTACACCTAACACTATGAAAAGCCAGAAACTAAGGCCAGTAATTTTGATTTAATAAAATTATAGGGCATAACTGCATTAGTAATACACAATTCAGCTGACTGTGTACAGCATTGATATAGCACAGGAACTTGAACGGAGCTGTATGGTTTCTATGCAGCTGCAATAACATCATGGAAAACCTGTCCATTTTTCATTGTAAAATGGATGATATGATCATGAGAGATGTTGTGAAAGACCCCAGAAATTTCGACCACCTGGGGTTCATTTACGTACGTGCAGCGCATCGAATTGCGCGCACACCGGCGGCGAGCCGCGCGCGACGGCGGCGGAGTATCATTGCGCATGCGCAGACCAGTGCCACGCGACATTGGCTCAGCGAGGCCAGTGTAGCTAACGCTACAAAATGGTAGGTGTGACCTAAGACAAGAAGAGAGCATAGTGAATTAGGGAACAAACGGGGGTTAAGGATATCATTGTTGAAATCAAGAAGAGGAAATGGACATGGGCCGGGCATGTAGCGTGTAGACAGGATAACCGGTGGTCATTAAGGGTATATAATTGGATTCCCAGGGAAGGCAAGCAGGTTAGGGAGAGACAGAAGGTTAAGTGGACAGACGAGATTAAGAAGTTTGCGGGTATAAATTGGCAGCAGCAAGCACAGGACCGAGTTGACTGGGGGAACATGGGAGAGGCCTTTGTCCTGCAGTGGACGCAGTCAGGTTGATGATGACGATGATGATGACGATGATGATGACGATGACTTTCAACCGACAATTATCGTGGAAATGGCCGTTTATGTGCAGCAAGTCAGATTGGTGCAGAATGGCGCAGTACTTACACCCCTAAACAGGGTTAAAGGGGACCTGAAGTTACCGCATTATATATCCATTTCTTTCTAATACTCACACATTCACCGCAACACCATATTGCTAATACGGTGCCACACTTTTAATACACAGGAATTTGAAATACCAAAAGATATGCTGAAAAAAAAAAAAGACCCTTGCAGCCTTGACAACGCTTATAGGTAGTAATGCAATGAAATTCCATTAAAACAGTAAAAACAACTTTTTTTTTTCACTTTTTCAAACAACAAAGCAGATCTTTTACAGCATGGACAAGCAAAAAAATATTAATGATTTGATGATTGATTTGTGGGATTTAAGGTCTCAAAACCACGATATGATTATGAGACGCCATAGTGGAGGGCTCCGGAAATTTCGACCACCTGGGGTTCTTTAACGTGCACCCAAATCTGAGCCCACGGGCCTACATTTTCGCCTCTATCGAAAATGCAGCCGCCAAAAAAAAAAAAAAAAATTAACGAGATGGAGCAGTTGGAATTAAGCTGCTTTAACATCCATTCAAAATGCACTGAGACAATAAAAAATGTGATATTTATTGAAATTTTGAGAAGCTTGAATCATCGCAAGTATACTGTAGTTTGTAAAATATCAATTCCTTGAAAATGAGGCTCAAGTGTATCTGCTGCAGAGGTTCCTGGAGATGATGTTCTGCTGATAAGCTTGAAGTCACAGCTCTGATTCCCAGCATCTAGTGAACTGCTTACACCCCCGAGGCAGGCATCCAGTGCTGCGCCACTCCACAAAGCTAAATTCAGGATGCTGGTGGCCTTGTAAAGTGCTGGTTACCTGTCACTCGGCAACGTAAACCTACATGGAATGTGGCCATATGTGCTTTTGCACCCAATTTCTGTTTCCTGTGCTATATTCCTAATGCAAGTTTGATGAACCTTGCCAGAATAAAAGAATGATATAATTTTTAAAATCACCTGACTCCAGATGTCTAATTACTCTGACTTCCTAAAATTAGCAGCTACAATATTTAGGAATGTTTTTGTTAATTGGCCCTTTCTGGTTCTATCAATATTTTTCACATAAGAATTGTGCCAGAGGAACATCTAAATAATGTGGTTAGAATATAGTACGAAGCAATCTTCACCTAAATATGACCATTAGTTTACCAGCAAAAAAAAGTAGGACAACACCTGTCCTGTTTTCCCATGAGGGCACTAAATCGTAATTCTTTTGCCATGTTTCTAGCACGAAGAAGCCCAACGCAAGCAGTACAAAAGGACGCTTCAAAAACTGCGCAAAGAAAAATTTGCCAGATGCACGTATCTTGGGAATCGATGTAATGTGAAACATGTGAATGCAAAGTAAATGTTTTATTTTTTTTATTGAGTGAGGCGTTATAAAGTAGCGCTAAATATACGTACAAATCCACGTACACACATACATTAAACAGCTGTGTATGTTTTATAATAGCAGTTGTTTAATGTTGCATAACGATGTCAAAAGCAACATGGATATTAGCAACCCCAGAAGCGGTAAGCTGATATGAAAAGCTGGTGCTTGCGCTGGTGCACGCGAGGATGGTAGCCCTCAACACTGCTACACAAATAAACTTCCTGTTTTCTTCCATAACAAACGTGCACGGAACGACGCTTAAGTGTCGTCCAGCCGCTCGTTTCCCATGCTCCAGCGTATGCAGCAGTGTAGCTAGCATACCGGCCAAACGCGCCCAGCGCAGCAGATGTCCCACTAAATTCACTACGACAAGCCCGACAACAAAAACGCAGTGTCGAACGGCGGCCCATAAACGTTGCGGTGCACAACGTGCCGTCGACGCAATGGGCGCAGTTGCGTTTTGCATGGCTTCCTCGATGGCAGGTGGGTTGCGTAAAAACACGCCGGGCGCCCGTCATCTCGGAGACCATGCGCTTTGTTTTCGTGCTGCTGTGGTTGCTTGGCGCTATAAGCAAAAAGGTTTTTCCTGCATTCGACAGACGGCGTTCTACCATGAAAGGCGCAACTATAATTTTGATTGACGTCGTCCGCCCTCGTGCTGCTTGCAACTATTTAGCATGGTTGCCTATGTTCCTACTTTTATTGCATCATTAATTTGTGATATAATGGCTTGACTTAACATTGTTTTGATCGCCAACGGCACCGGCTATCACACCAAAATAAAATGAACATTTTAAAATTTTTCTTTTCAAGGACCAAGATGGAAGGTGGGATCATTATGCGAGTGTGTTCATTACGCAAGTAAATAAGGTATGTTCGAGAATGTCCCACAGGCGGCACAAATAGTGCTCGACATGCATCTTAACTTCTTTGTTGCTAAAGCTTTGCTGCATATAATATTGGAAATGTAGGTGTTCCTCAGCATTGAGCTTTCACTTTAACATACATTATTAGCCTTTAGTGTCTGGCCCTTTAAGCAATACAATACTGTTACAACTCATAATGACAGAAACACAAATACTGAAGGAACATATTTTGATTTGGAGCATACATTCAAATTTCTGCAGCACTAAATATAGCAGTGCTTTAGTTCACAACTTTGTAAGCTTGCTTGACAGATCGAGAGAACAAGGTAGGTAGCACTTGTAATGAAAGTCAGGAATAGTTTTCATAGGGCACTGTGCAGTTTTGCTGGCACTGACAACTGTGATACACTTTTAAATGTCCCGACTCCTTTGTTCATAGCCAATGAAATAAATTCTTCTGCAAGGTTTGCAACTTCCTTCCACTATTAAAAGTAGAACAAACAACTGCCTACTGATGTACTAGTAGTACGGATACTCACTGTGCAAATTCAATAAGCCATGTTCCTTAGCCAGGATGAAAATAACAGAGTTGTGACGATACCGTCCACATGGATGAACCTTAAAAAAAAGGCCAAACAGTGAAATGAGAGAAGGTTACCATTACTAAACGACAACAGCATGTTACATAAATGGCATTCCCACTAGTAGTAGTACTCAAGATAAATAGAACAAGTCCAGCATGCTTACAGGTATAGATGGTGGTTTATCAATGACAACCATGTCATCTGCATCATGAAGTATCTTTATGGGTGCTCCAAGAACAGGAACTTCATGCCTGCAAAAAAGTTTGCAGATTTTAATGTGTTAAAACAAAATTTAAAAAAATCCTCATTAAATACAGCAAAAGCTTGTTATTTTTAACCTAGTTAATTCAGAAACTAGAACAATTCGGACCCATTTTCTGGTCCTGACAAGCCCATGCATTGTTTAATGGCATGAAACTCTCCTTAATTCGGTAGCTTTTGACCACAATCCAGTTCATTCGGATGATACTCTGAGTTCTGAGTGTGCCAAGCTTAATAGATATGTGGGGTTTAACGTCCCGAAACCACCATATGATTATGAGAGACGCCGTAGTGGAGGGCTCCGGAAATTTCGACCACCTGGGGTTCTTTGACGTGCACCCAAATCTGAGCACACAAGCCTGCAACATTTCCGCCTCCATCGGAAATGCAGCCGCCACAGCCGGGATTCGATCCCGCGACCTGCGGGTCAGCAAGCGAGTACCTTAGCCACTAGACCAACGCGGCGGGGGCTGCGTGTGCAAAGCACAAAACTCTGCAAATGTGCGACGCAAAAAAGTAAAAACAGTGTTCATGGACAACCAAAACAGTCACAGGCCTTCAGAAAGGCAACTCTGCCAACCACAATCATACTGCAGTGACATTGTTGGCAACCCAGACCTAAGAAGCTGCAGCCAACTTGTTTAGTTTTTTATTTTATTTAGCACACGTGAACTGCCTGGGCACTGTCTATGGTTGTGTCAATAGCAGCTGGGGTCAAAACTGCAACAAGCATTTTTCGTTTTGCCTTAAGAACAGAACTGTGTAGTCTTCACCCATGATTGTGTATTACCAAGCCAGGTTTATTCAGCAGCTCATGCAGTGCTCAGCAGATTTGTTGAGACTTTGGATGTAGAGCACAGAACTGCCTTCGAAACTGCGTGGACGCTAAGACCTTATCTTTAGTGATCACGACTAGGTCCACAGCAGCTGTGGCATGCAGTAGCTTGATATTTACTAGGTACAATGCACATGTGATATCACAAAGCTCTAACATAGCAAAAGCTGTCAGAGATGAAAAGTTTCAACTGCGGGACACATGCTGGACCGCAGTTGGTAATGTGTTTTAAATGACATGGAGACATACCGTATAAACCGGACTATAGGTCGAGTGAGAATATAGGTCGACCCACTAAGTTCAGGTTGCCGAAAAAGAAAAAAAAGGAAAACAACCCAAAATTGCCAAACGACATTCATTTGCGAATTCGGTGCACCGTACCTCGATCGTCGGAGCTCCCCTCAACCACCATCGCAACTGTTCCTATTCGTCAGACGAAGCACCACTGTCTTCTGAAGACGAGAATTTTGTCGCTGGCCGCCTCCCACAATGCGTTGTCTTCCGTCCCATACAGCGAGTTGCTGATGGAACATTTCTTAAAAGCATTTTTCACCATGGAATCTGGCAAGGAACGCCAGGCGGAATGCAACCAGCCAGAAACAGTCGCAAGCGGAGGCCTCTGTAGGCGGCTCGTCAGTGTCTTTGGGTTGTCGCCGGACATCCACTTTTGGTACTCCAGCCGCACTCGGTCCTTGAACGGCTTGTTTAGCACAACGTCGATCGGTTGGAGGGTGGACGTCATACCACCTGCTATCACGGCGAGTCCGTTTTTTTATCGCGCAGTGCGCGCTTCACAGCGTCGGTTAAGTGACCACAAAACGCATCTAACACCATCACGCTGCAAAGACGCAGCAGTGCACCTGGCTGACGGTTCCAGACTACTCGTATCCATTCGACCATCATGGCATCCTCAATGTATCCCTTTTTGTTGACGCGAACGACAACACCGGGCGGGAACACTTCCTTCGGCATTGTCTTACGTTTGAAAATGATGAAGGGCGGAAGCTCTCTACCATCTGCCATGCATACCAGCACGACGGTGAAGCGCGAGTGCTCGTTGCCAGTGGACAACAGCTTCATATCCTTTGCGCCACGCTGCATGATCATGGTCGATGAAGGCATGTCAAACCACACGGGGGTCTCATTGGCATTGTCAATCTGCCCCATCATGTAGTTCTGCTCCCATAGCCAGTTCACAAAGCCCTGAAAGTGTATAAGCTTGTCCTCGAGCTCGTCTGGAAACTTTTGACAGATAGATGTGCGCCACCAGAACGAAAATCCCCTGCTTCTTATGAATCGCCGCATCCAAGAGTTTGGTGCACGAAACTATTCTCTCGTGAGCATAGCTTCTCGAGCGAGTTCCACAGCTTTCTTGCTGATGGTATCCACGGTCACTGGCAGCGAGCACGCATGAACTTCCCACACCAAGTTCCCTAGTGTATTGCCACGATGAATCACAAGTACTGGGGGTTTATTAAACCACCGAATAGCTAGCACTAGGACGATGAGTCAGTCGTGGCTGGCTCTCGAGTCGAGAAGAAGCACGCGATCTTCTTTCTTTCCTCCAGATGGTAGAGCCGCTCTTGCAGTCGACACACTACGTGTGGGTGGCATTAGCCCCCCTTTCAAAAGAAAAAAAAGTCCCAAAAGAGGGAAAGAAAAGTACATAGCACCACCTCGATATTACGACATAAGCACGTGAAAAAAAAAAAAAAGAAGAAATTGAAAATTCGTATAAAGTAAAAGTAGAAATTAACGAGCGTGCCAATATAGGAAAAATCAATGAACGAGGAAGCAAGTTCACAAAAGTAAATAAATAACACAAAGAACAATGTATGGCAAGGAAAAAGTTACGAACAACACGCAATAAATGGTTTCATGCGCAACACATGAACGACGTCCGGCCTCTGTCATGTCCTGCTCCGTGCCTGCGATGTTGAGTCTGGAACCACTTCGTAGTTCACGTCACTGACGCGGCGTAACACTTTATATGGGCCAAAATACGGGCTCAGTAACTTTTCACTAAGGCCACGGCGGCGGACAGGCGTCCACACCCAAACTTGGTCTCCGGGGTTGTAAAGCACTTCTTTGTGGCGGGTGTTATAGCGCCGTGCATCTGCCTGGTGTTGCTGGCCGATGCGTAGTCGCGCTAGCTGCCGGGCTTCCTCAGCACGCTCTGCGAATTCTTCGGCGTCAGTTGCCAACTCGTCTTCGTCTTGACACAATAGCATAGTCCAGCATGGTCAGCACTTCGCGGCCGTAGAGAAGCCGAAATGGCGTGAATCGCGTGGTCTCTTGCACGGCGGTATTATACGCGAAGGTCACGTAAGGTAAGGTCCGGTCTCATGTTTTGTGCTGTACGTCGATGTACATTGAAATCATGTCTGCGATGGTCTTATTCAGTCGCTCGGTAAGTCCGTTGTTTGCGGGTGGTACGCAGTTGTCTTACGGTGTCTGGTGTTGCTCAGTTTGAAAACTTCGTCCATAAGCTGCGCTGTGAATGCCGTCCCTCTGTCCGTTATTATACTGGAAGGAGCATCGTGTCGTAACATGATGTGGCGCATGAAAAATTGTGCTACCTCAGAAGCCGTGGCTCGTGGGATCGCCTGCGTCTCAATGTAGCGTGACAAATTCAAATAGTCAGTCGCGATGATCACCCATTTGTTGCTGTCCGCAGACAGGGGAAATGGCCTAAGAATGTCCATGCCGCCTTGGTCGAATGGCGTGCAAGGTGCTTCAATGGGCTGAAGCAAACCAGCTGGCTTAACAGATGGTTGCTTTCGGCGCTGACATTCTCGACAGCTCTTGACGTACTTCTTGACGCTTGCCGAAAGTCCTGGCCAATAGTACCTCTCGCTCGCTCTGGCAAGTGTCCGTGAGTAGCCCAGATGCTCGCATGTCTCGAGGAACCACCAGGAGGTAGGCACAGTTGTTCAAACGAGCGTTCTTCTTGTACAGCACACTGTCTCGAAGGCAGAACGACGGGAACGAGCGGAATAAATGACGTGGTATGATTGTGTCCTGGCCCTCTAAATTATCGATGATCGGATGAATCTCTGCGTCATCTCGCTGCTGTTTGCTCAAGTCTGATGAGCTAATGGCGCCCAGGAAGCCTTCGTCTTCCTCTGCTTCCTGGCTGACGACATGAAGGGGTGCGCGAGACAGTGCGTCAGCGTCTTCATGCTTACGGCCGGACTTATGGACGATGATGACGTCAAATTCCTGCAGCCGCAAGCTCCACCGTGCAAGCCGTCTTGAAGGGTCGTGCAGGCTTCCCAACCAACAGAGGGCGTCGTGGTCCGTCACTATCTTGAAGGGACGACCATAAGGGTACAGGCGAAACTTGGTGATTGCCCACACGACTGCGAGGCACTCTTTCTCTGTAGCGGAATAATTCGCCTCGGCACGGGATAGAGAGCGGCTGGCGTAGGCTATCACTCTTTCGATGTCCTCTTGACGCTGAACGAACACTGCACCAAGCCCAACGTTACTGGCGTCAGTATGGACCTCCGTGTCAGCATCATTGTCGAAATGAGCGAGAACGGGCACTGATTGCATGCGCTGTCGCAGTTCATCAAAAGCTGCTTGTTGCTCGTTTTCTCAAACAAACGGCGTGTCGTCCCTTGTGAGACGAGTCAGAGGTTCTGCTATCTGTGAAAAGCCGTGAATGAACTGGCGATAGTAGGCGCACAAACCAAGGAAGCGCCAGACGGCTTTCTTATCGACAGGAGCTGGTAATTCGGCAACAGCGGCAAGCTTGTCTGGATCGGGGCGGACTCCTTCGGCGCTAACTACATGTCCAAGAAATTTTAGCTCTTCATAGCCAAAGTGGCACTTCTGCGGCTTTAGTGTGAGGTCCGCCGATCGGATAGCCTCCAGCACGCTGTGCAGACGGTGAAGGTGGTGCTCGAGCGTGGCAGAGAAGACCACCACATCATCAAGGTAGACGAGACAAGTCTGCCACTTGAGCCCTGTGAGGACAGTGTCCATCATTCGCTGGAAAGTTGCAGGCGCTGAACACAAGCCAAAAAGGAGTACTTGAAATTGGTATAGGCCGTCTGGAGTCACGAAGGCTGTCTTCTCGCGGTCTCGCTGATCTACCTCGATTTGCCAGTACACGCTTTTGAGATCGAGGGAAGTGAAATAATGGGCACGACGAAGTCTATCCAGCGAATCGTCGATATGCGGCAGCGGGTACACATCCTTTTTGGTCACATTGTTAAGCTTTCGGTAGTCGACGCAGAAGCGTAGCGACCCGTCCTTCTTTTTGACAAGCACGACTGGAGATGACCACGGGCTGTTGGATGGTTCGATAACACCATCGTCAAGCATCTCACGAACTTGCGTACGTATCGCTTCACATTCTTTAGCCGACACGCGGTAGGGGTGCTGGTGTATTAGGCGTGCTGGTGTATCAGGCGTACGTGATGATCCTGTGTTGAGTGATGGACGTCTGACGGATCTTTGAGCAACTTGCGAAGCAAGACCTGTACTCGAACAAGAGCGTTCGCAGCGCAGTCTGGTTATCAGTGGACAGATCAGGATTGATGTCAATGTTGCTCATTGACGTGTCTGCGTTATCCACTAGTTCCGACGTGAGACAGTTGGTTACGTTTTCTACTTCGTGGGCAAATGCTATCGAAGTGCCACGGAAAAGGTGTCAATGCTCGTTGCTAAAGTTGGTAACGAGAAATTCAGATCGGCCATCACGAACGTGTATTACAATTCTCGCTACACAGATTCCTTGCTGCAGGAGGTGTTCTAAATTTCTCTCGGCCACCACATCGCCATCGCTCAAACCACAGTATGTTACGTCAACTAGAACACTTGCTCGGGGAGGAAGCGTCACGCTCTGTTCATAAATACGGAGTACGTCGACACGCCTTCCGTCATCCTGCACATTGATTGCTCGCTAGGCTGAGAACGTGACGCGGCGTTCTTGCAGATCAATGATAGCTCCATTTTCCTGTATAAAGTCAACTCCCAGAATGACGTCACGGGAGCATTCACGTAGAACAAGGCAGCTTGCTAGGAGTGTATACCCTTGAATCTGTACTGTAGTTGTGCAGGCGCCCAGTGGAGTAACGACATGGTCACCAGCTGTCCGAATCTGCGAGCTTTGCCACGGCGTGACTACTTTCTTCAGCTGCATTGTCAGTTTCCCACTCAGTATGGAATAGTCTGCGCCGGTGTCCACTAACGCATTAACTACACAACCATCAATTGTCACTGCTATGTCGAGTGAAAGCCGGCTATCCTTTGCAGCAGCAGGTGATGTCAGACCAGTTTCTGTACGGTTCTGCGTCAATAGGAGGTCTGGAGGTCTTCAGCGCTTCGACGTTCAGCGACCCCGCCCCCAGAGGTCGCTTCGGCTAGTTTCCCCGGCAGGGGCTGGGAGATCATGCAGTAGAATACTACTGGGGCATTGATGAAAATTGCCTCGGTGATGGCGAGCGCGACTGGCGCCCGGCAGGCGGTGGTGCATGCTGCTGGGAGAGGTAGTTTTCTATGTCGCGTGGTCTTTGGCCGTAACGGGGTGGCGGCGAGTACGCAGAGAAGCCGCGAAGCCCAAGACGGCGATATGGGCACTGGCGGTACAAGTGATCAGCTTCTCCGCAGTGAAAGCATAGAGGCCGGTGATCGGGTGTGCGCCAGACATCAGACTTCCGAGGAGACGTGGGCCGATCGTCGATGTACTGGACCGGTTGCACCGATTGACGGGCGACAGAAGCGCCACGGACAAAGGGCAGGGGCGGTGGCGTGTACGTGCCTTCGTAGTATGGTATGTGCTGCGCTGACTCGAGTGAAACAGCAGGGACAGGATGAACGAACAATGGCGGTGATGCAGCAGGGCGTTTCAAGGCTTCCGCGTAGGTTGTCCCACGGCGGTATTCAGCAGGAGCTGACGCAGCTGTATCGGGAGGCAAGGTGTCCCGGAGGGCCTGGTGCAGCTCATCCTTGAACACAGTTGCAATCGAGCTAACCGTAGGATGAGGTGTTACACCAGCCATTTGCAATTCTTCATGTACGATATTACGGATGAGCTCACGTAGGGAGTCATTGCTGGTCCCAGCGGCGGTGAAAACGTCAGCAGTGGACATGCCACTGACTTGCCTGTCGTCTTGATTGGATCGCTGCTGCAGCATTTTTTCCATTGTCACGGCTTTGGACAAGAAATCCGCGACCGTCTTTGGAGGGCTTCGCACGAGGTCAGCAAAAAGCTGGTCCTTGACACCGCGCATCAAGTGACGCAACTTCTTGTCCTCCATCATTCTTGAATCTGCCCCTCTGAAGAGGCGCGTCATGTCTTCGACGTACGCGGTCACAGTTTCGTTTGGCAACTGGATTCGGGCAAGAATAGCTCGTTCAGCTCTTTCTTGGCGGTCAGCGCTAGCATGTATCTGCAGATGTCTACGAGAGAATTCGGGCCACGTCATCAGCTGCTTCTCTCGATTTCGATACCACGTGCGTGCCCCATCTTCGAGATAGAAGTAGACACAATCCAGTTTCGCCGCGCCATCCCACTGATTCAAGGTGGCTACACGCTCGAAGTCCGCCAACCAGTCCTCAACGTCCTGGCGCTCCGTACCATGGAACGTCACCGGTGCCCGTGGGCTTTCCAACGTATAGCGGTTCGACGACGTGCTTCCCGTGCCGGTTGGCAAGGTTTGCACTGAAGTACTGGTCATGTTTGTTGACGTGGTGGGAGCAGTATCGTCGACTTCCAGAGGCAATCTCCTGATTCGGCGGCTGGTTCGATGCACGGGAGTATTGACAGGCACTGGACTCGTAATACGGCTTCCTGGCGGGGTCTGCAGCATCCATAAGACTACCCAGCACCTTCCACCAATTTGTCACGATGAATCAAGCACTGGGACGATGCGTCAGTCGTGGCTGGCTCTCGAGTCCAGAAGAAGCACGCTATCTTCTTTCCTCCAGATGGTAGAGCCGCTCTTGCAGTCGACCCACTACCTGTGGGTGGCAGTATTCCCCAGCTGCGAATGAACCGCACTTCGCCTACGAAATGACATTTTCTGATGATTGCACATTTGCAGCTTCCCTTTCTGCACCCTCCAATAATGCATGCTTTTTTCCGATACACCAAAGCGGCGCTGAGCAGCCATATTCCCATTCGCTTCTGCGAACTCAACACCATCTAGTTTAAACGAAGCTGAGTACTGTCTTCTCGTACCGCTACTCATATTCAGTGAACGAAAAAAGGACCACTAAAAATGAAACACAATGTCAAGCGGAGCAAGAACTTAGGACAGACCGGAGGCAAATCACAAACACAAAAAAACAGACAAGAGAGAAAAAAACCTGCTATTGGATTTGTATGCGAATATGGCCGTGTCCAGCTTCTCATGCACACACAAGCAACATGTTGCCAGACAGCGGTGCACTGTCGGCTAGACACCACTATATAAGACGAGGGGCGACTTTAGCTCGCTATTTTATTGAAAATATCTCGACTTATATTTCGGTTTATACGGTACTAGACATGTTTAGTGTTTTCAAGCAGACCTGCAAAATCACATACAAAAGCCATCGGTACAAAATAGGCTAAAATTTATCCTTGCCCATTTTGAACGAAATAAACATCCTATTATATCTATCTGCGCTATAACTGAAAGACTACAGCCAGCTTCAGCAGGTTTCAGCAAACTGGCACTTTCTTAGAATTTAGAAACAACTTCTGGTAACAGATGCATTATCAAAGTGCACTGAAAGATGTAGACAAGGAATGTACAAACAGAATGACTGCTGTCTGTTCTGGTAACTTGGCACTTGACAGAGCTTGCTTACATTTTGCTTTGATGCTTGATGACTAACTATAATTGATGCTCAAAATAAAAGAAAAAGAAAACTAGTCTAGTCAATTGATGCTCAAAAAAATGAAAGAGAAAAAAAGGAAACGAGTTTAAGCCCAGCCAATGTATTCACACTTAGGTGCAGTAACAAGCTCAAGGGATAAAATAGAATTCACGGAGCTATTTAAGCCGATTATTTATGGTATTAATTTCCTCTTATTTTCGAGCTGCGCGCAAGGCGCAGATATTGCACAGTTTTGTGGGCCCTTTGGATCAAGTGAAAAGAGGGCTGTGAAATCTCTTGGGCACCTTCAAGCTGTGAAAGTTTTGATTCAGACTATCTTTAACACTCAATAGTTGCTGACAGGTGACTAATATAGAATATTTAGCCCTTGGAGTACCAGCTTTTGATTTAAGATGGATGTTGAATTCAACTGGTGGCATGTAATTTGACAGCAGCAGAAATGCTGGTGCTAAGATGTCGCATGTGCAACATTTTGGTGAGCCTCCATGATTGATGTTTGTTCCAAGGCTCCCTGTTTTCATTAATGAAATAACTTAACAACCTATTTCACTAAATACATCAGAAGCCCTTACTGTGCGCACTTTTAGTGTGCTATACCGAACTCGAAAAATGGCACCAGACCACGACTACTGAGCCAACCTAGCCGGCTGGAGCTGTTATATGACACCGATGTGAACCGTCCTGTTGTGACGCGGGTGTGCAACTGTGCGCAGGTCACGAGAGAAGGCAGAAGAGAGACAGCTGTGAAACTCGTGAGACGTCGTTTTCTTGCATCTCCAGCAAATTTCATGATGATATGAGGGATTTAACATCCCAAAACCACCGTACGATTATGAGAGACGCCGTAGTAGAGGGCTCTAGAAATTTTGACTACCTGGTGTTCTTTAACATGCACCCAAATCTGAGCACACGGGCCTACAGCATTTTCACCTCTGTTGAAAATACAGCCGCCACAGCCGGGATTCGATCCCGCGACCTGCGGGTCAGCAGCCGAGTATCTTAGCCGCGACGGGTCCTCCAGCAATTTTCGTTGCTTCATCTAAATAAACCTTGTTTTGTTAAAATAATCGTTGTTATTGGCCAGTCTTCCCTTCCTGTCTCCCGAATAATCATCACTAGTGCCAAATACTATAAATAACAATACCTTCGTATTTGACTCATCAAAATGTGCTTTAATGGCAACAGTAACGTGATGGCGTTAAAGAGCTCATTTCTAAGAAATTCCGGCATTGGCATCGATGTCATTGGTTGTGAGCGAAAAATAAACATCTTGCCCTCGACCAAAAACCGAGAAAGATGCTAATAAAATAAATAATAAAGCTTTTCAGTTCGAAGTGAGAATTAATTCCAGGCCATCTGCGTAGCAAGCAGATGTTCTGCCACAGCGCCATGTCACTGCTTAAAAGAGCTTTGAAAAAAAAAAAAAAAACACTATATGAATGTCGTGCAGTGGAAGGAGCCTCTTTAACGCATGCAATATTGCATGGCAGAATCCCAGAATCATACCAGTCATCAAACAAGAGAATTACGCAACGAGTGGGCAGTTTAAAGCTGTCCACCCATTACAAATTGTGCAGCTGTGCAAGTACACATGGCACCTTACAGAGGAGTAGTGGGCACATCACGAATTAGCAAAAGAAAGAATCATGCTGTAGTGGACACTTAGCAAATGTAGATAGATATGTGTGGTTTAACGTCCCAAAACCACCATATGATTATGAGAGACACCGTAGTGGAGGGCTCCGGAAATTTCGACCACCTGTGGTTCTTTAACGTGCACCCGAATCTGAGCACACGGGCCTACAACGTTTCCACCTCCATCGGAAATGCAGCCGCCGCAGCCGGGATTTGAACCCGCGACCTGCGGATCAGCAGCCGAGTACCTTAGCCACTAGACCACCACGGCGGGGCCATTTCAGTTTTGAAAGCAAGCTCAAGCGTCCTTTAAGTTTTTCCACTCCCCTTAAGGTTATTCCTACAAAGGCTCTCTATACAAGCCATTAAAAGTTCATGCTTACCTGTGCAATGTATTGGCCAGAAGGTCATTGTCTTTAAGACGATAGTCCACTCCAACAGGCTTATTGTTCACGGTTACAAGGCCAGCTTTTATAGCATTTTCCTGGGGCAGAAATGAAATGTGAATCATGCTAAACATGGAGCAACATATACTAGACTCAAAACCAATAGTCCTGCGTAGTAGACAAAATGCAACAAAAAAGGCAACAAGGCAGATCGAACATCATAAGTAAAGATGTGTGCAAGGCTT